>NC_134353.1:608361214-608706214 GCF_048569485.1 Anomaloglossus baeobatrachus | reverse complement strand
TATTTTCAAAATGTTTAGAAAATAATGTATCATTTCCATTACACTTCACAAATACTTTCTACTTTGTGTTGGTATATCACATAAAATCCCAAGAAAATACATTTAAGTTTTTGGGTGTAACATAAAAAAAGTGGAAAAGTTAATGGGGGTAAGACTGCTTTTTCAAGGCACTGTAGTCCTCCATATTCATGAGCTCTGTATAACTCCGCCAACCACTGACAGTATGTACACTGTTCATAGACAGAAAGCAGACAATCAATGGTGTGGGCGGGGTTATACAGAGCTCAGCATGCAGAGAACTGGTCATTTGCAGCAGATAAAAAAGTGATTTTATCAAAACTGCAGCAAGCAGTCTAGTAAGTGATTTATTGCTGGAATCACAGTCTCTGCCACTACATCATGCTGCTCTCAGATGGAGTAGCAAAAACCTGGAGACAGACTCCCTTTAAGATTGTTGACGCTGTTTATGCTTATTTAGGTCTATGGGGCGAGAGAAAAATCGCACTGCACTCACAGTACACCGGTATACCGCGAGTGCAGGGCAAGATTGGCAACAGAGGAGAGAGGGAGATAAATCCCTCCCTCCTGTCCGCAGCACCGGCCTGCCCCTCCTCAGTGCCGGCCCATCCCCGCAGCTGAGGTCCGATTGCATGATCGGCCCTCAGTCGCAGTGACACTCTCATGACACTCGGCTTCTGCTGTGCTGCCATCATGGGCTGTGTCATACAAGGATTGCAGTAGATCCCCGTGTGTCCCCGGCCTTAGTGGCAGTGTCACACAGGGAGAACGCTTTAGTGTCAGCCATCTTTCACCATTTCTCCATATATCAGTCACTTGACTTATATAATAGTTACACCACTGATAACAGAATGTCATAAACACAGCTTTGTGATCGCAGTTGACTATTAGCATGGTTTTGTGAGCTAATGCCGCATTTTCTACCATATAACCCTGTAGCCTTCAATTATAGAGATAATGTTATAACAAATCTCTCCACCTGAGAATATGGCGACTCTAGCCCAGACTTGTGTGCTTTCCACTGTTTAATTTTCTGTTATTTATTGATGCCTCCAGACCACAGATCTATGTTTTATAGAAGTTGGAGGAGATCTAGACTGGAGATCACCATTGTTCTGAGCGTTGTTCTTTAGAGATTTGCGGGGAAGACCACAGACATGTGTCAGATGCCCTTTGCTGACTAGAGGTCTAGTTAACAAATCCAATGTTGAGTCTGTAAATTGAATTGTATTTATTGTTCTGGATGACATTTATATCCCAATCTCTGGCCTTCAAACATAATTTGTGCGATCAAAAGGAAAATTGTAATGCACATAATGTAATTATGCTCAAATAGGTCCATGCTATTTTCTGTAAACTAATTTCCTCTGTCTCTGTTTTAGGGGGGCAATTTTCAAGATCACATTTTCCTCTACTGTACAGACTGTATTTTTAGAAAATGACAAAGTTATTCCTTAATCAGAACCATGACATTTACCACTTTTCAGGAGCAAAGCAGTGGAACTGTCCTGCAATGTTATTATCTCTCCGATTCTTTGTGCATTATGATTAGTACAGATGTTTTATTAACCTTTTTTGTTGTTGTGGGAGTCCGCTTTACTACAGAAGTTAATGTAATCCATATTACGACACTTGGGAGTTCTCTGGCCTACAGACTTTACTGGACAAGAAACTGCATGTTGTAAGTGCTATAGTTAATGGCTTTTACACAGAGAATCTTGTTCACGTGCAGTAAACATCCTCAGTGGAAGTAATAGTGTTTCTTCCGCCATTGGCAAGTTTGTGATAAAAGTTTTTATGAGTGAAACCAGCAGTTCAAAAGTGTTGCTGAAATATGCTATAATCCTATTATCAATTCTAATGACTTCTATGTACTGGTTCTGTCTATCAAGCTACAGTGGGTGAAATAAGTATTGAACACGTCACCAATATTCTAAGTATACATATTTCTAAAGTTGCTATTGACCAGAATCTCTCAATAGATGTTGGTGACAACCCATCCAATCCACACAGTGAAAGAAATTGTCATGATTTCTCCTACTGGAGTTTCAGGATGCAGTGAGTGACAGTTGAGTCCTCTAATCTTGGACAGAGGTGTACTGAGCTGTCAGTAAGGTGATGGACGCTTCAGTCATCCAATCGGAGACTGGGCGTGCTGAGCTGGCATTATGGTGATGGACAGCTTGGCTGTCCAATAGGAGGCGGGGGCATGCTAGGTTTCCTCCATATGTTTCCTGTTTGGAGTGATTACCTGGCTATTTAGCTGGCTCCCTGCCTCCAGTTATTGCTAGTTGTAGCTTTAAGCTCAGTGGTGTCTGCATGGTTTGTGCTCCTGTATTCAGTTTCTGATCTATTCCTACCTGACTTTGCTTCTGACTATCCATTTCTTTAGCTTCTTTGTCTTGATCCGCTACTTTCCTGGAATTTTGACCTCACACCATGACCTGAATATTCCTTTGTCTTCTCCCTTTTTTTTTTATTATTACGAGCCCTCTTGGTATCTGACCACGGACATCTTGACTACCTAGCATCACATTACAAATGGCCTGTCATTTTTTCCTTCCCTTCAGTATGGATTGTATTCGTACACTGTGTGATAAGATAACTAATGTGACTCAGGTGATTCAGGATCTGTCTAGGAAGCACCAAAAGCTAGAAATGTTTACTCCCAGTTGCAGGGTTAGTCATCTAGTGTGGTGGGTGCTTCCCAGAGCCCTCTGCTGCTGGCAGTAGCTTTGACGCCTATGTCGCGGGCGGGGGGTGCGCTGCTCGACCGCGCTCGTGGCTCGGGTCCGGCTGCTGCTGCTTGATGGCTCGAGCGGTGGGCCGGATCTGGGGACTCGAGCGGCGCTCCTCGCCCGTGAGTGAAAGGGGTGGTTTGAGTTGGGGATATGGTCCGTGACGCCACCCACGGTTTGTGGTGAGGTTGGACACCACCGCTGCTAGTGTCGGGGATCCCGGGAGCGATGGCGGGGAGCAGCTTGGATGTTTTTTCCCCCTCCGTGGGTAGGGATTGGTTGTCCTGGGGCCCGGTGATGGCGGCTGGGAGGAGGGTTGCGGGGCTTGGCGAGGTGCAGGGTCGCGGGGCAGCACAGTGCCAGACGGCACGGAGGTACTCACTCAGCCAGTAACGTACATGGAGTCTCTGGTAAAACAAACGGCTGGATGGACGGGTCCCACAGGCGGCTGCGGTGGTCACTCCCGGTAGGTAGCGGTGACAGTCAATCCCTGCACCTGTGTTGTGTTGTCGGCCCCGATGGCTTCCCACTGGTAACCCGCTCCCCAGCGGTGTGTTTGCCAGAGGAGCCCCCTTTTTGCAGGCAGGCTCTGGCCCTGGGAACTCTAGCTGTGGCGGTAGCTGTATTTCCCTTCACGGTTGAGTGGTTGCCTTCAGTCGGGTCTTTGCTGCTGGGAAACCCCGGAGGTTCCCGTCACTGACGGATTTGACCGGTTTAACGGTGACTCCAAGCCTGGTCGGGGTCCGTAGGCCCTGCCGAATGGTGCTGGCTTCTCTTCGCTCCCCGGTCCGGTACCGGCGGACCACCGCCCGACCCTGGTCCTTACGGTTGTGCGTCAATCACCACCGTCTGCCAACCTTGCTGTTTTGTGCCTAGGCCACGTACCCGGACACGGTCAGTCTGCTCCACTACCACTTCCCTCAACTCCCAAAACTGTTCTCCTCCTCAACTACTGTCCTTTCCCGCCTCCAGGACTGTGAACTCCTCAGTGGGTGGGGCCAACTGCCTGGCTCCACCCCACCTGGTGTGGACATCAGCCCCTGGAGGGAGGCAACAAGGATTTGAGTGTGTGACTGATGTGCCTAACCGGGGTGTGGGGTGTGTTGTTGTAGTACCTGTGACGTTCTGGCTTGTCCAGGGTGCCACATTCCCCCTTGGTTAAACGCAGACCGTCCGCGGGCTGCCCGTCCATCACCGGTTTTATTTTCACAACTGAAAAGGTAAAACAACATGTAACACAAGCATATTTTTATACATCTTCCCTTAACGGGAGGCACGGTACTTAAACATTACTAAACGGTAGTCAATTTTTATTAAAACATACAGCTTCCGCTCTCCCTCCGCCCAAACAACCTGGCCCTGATGCTGCCCCTAAGAAGTGGGCAGCACTCCTTGCCCCAGTCCATCACCAGGCTGCCCGAGCGGGTACGGTCCCTTTCAGGGGACCCACGTCCATGGGGGACCCCTGACCCCCCAGAGGATGGCCACCGGTCCAGGTGGTGGCCGGGCCCCAGCCTACTCCACTGCGGGCCCTTCCTCCAATCTGCCTCTCCGGAGGCGGTAACGGATGTATGCCAACAATTATTTACATGCCACAAGTTTGTGGTTGCCCTGTAAGTTCTCGGGCGTGTCCGTAAGCAGTTTCTTACGCAAACGGTGCAGAAAAGTCCCTACGGGGACTAGTTGCCGGCAACGGCCGGTTCAATCACGGTTACAAATCTGATAACATCTTCGGTTGATTCAATTTTATCATTCAAACTCTTATTTACACACTCAACACATAAGGCCCCTAAATGGTAGTTTCCCTGTACCTAAGCGGGGGTCTACCTAGGTTGGGACGTGTGGACCTACGGGGCCCAATATTGGAGGTGGTAGGCAGTGAGGCAGAGGACACAGCTAGTTCCTCCCCCCAGCTATCGTGTGGGGCAGGCAGAGGCATAGGGGAGTTGGGTACAGGCACATCCCTGGGCACTGGGTCATTAACGGCCACTTCCATCTCTTTTTCCTCCACGTGTTGTGGGAACAGTATTACTGGAAGAGTCACTGCGCCGTTCTGTGTAGGCCAATCGGCCGGGAAATCGCCCATCATGGTGTGGATTAGCCCTTCTTCCTTCTCCTCAGCCGCCTCGGTGGCCGGGGCTTCAGTTGCCATCCTCAATGGTGGGGGACACCTCTTCAGGTGGTCTCGGGAAACCGTGGCCAAAGTCTTCCCCTGGTCACGGCTGATCTGGTAGGCTTTCCCATTCTCCCAATCGGTGGGCTGTACCACATACGGGGTCTTCTCCCATTGATCGTCCAGCTTATGGGTCCTTTGCTTTCGCTTCAAGACTACATCCCCAGGCTGAAAGGGGCCTGCAGGTGCCTTCTTGTTGAAGCACTGCTCCTGCTGCCTCTGACTCTGACACAAGTTCTTCTCCACATAGTCCTGGGCCTGTCAGTACTGCGCTCTTCGCCGAGCGTCCCACCCTGCAGCCGAAGGGAGTGCTTCTGGGGCCTCCAAACCCATTTCTAGGTCCACTGGCAGTCGACCGGGCCGAGCTCTCATCAGGTATGTCGGTGTGCACTTCGTAGAGCTAGAAGGGATGCTGTTGTACATATCGACCAGGTCAGGTAGCTTCTTCGGCCACAGATTCCGCTCTTCCAACGGTAGCGTCTTGAGGAGACCCAGGACCAAGTGGTTCATCTTTTCACACATGCCATTGGTTTGGGCATGGTAAGGCGTGGTCCGAATTTTCTTGCAACCATACAACTGGCAGAATTTTTGGAATACCTCCGCTTCAAAGGCCGGGCCCCGGTTGGTAAGCACCTTCTCTGGGTATCCGTGCGGCCGATAAAAATAGGCCTGGAATGCTCTAGCGGCAGTACGGCCGGTCAGGTCCTTGACTGGGACAACCACCATGAATCTTGAATAGATGCATAGGTCCAACAATATATACAGACACACAGCAGTTATCCCTTGTGGGGACACTGCATTGTGTGCCAGAGCTACTCACGAGCAGAATCAGAAACAGGAGAAAAACGAGTAGAACTGCTTCACAAAAATGTATTTTTTATTTTTTATTCAATATCTTAATTTATCTTTTATCAAAAAAGTGACTCAGAAAAAATACATATACAAAGTACATATGGGAACATGATAGTAGAAAAATGAGGCCAAGAGGAGGGATGTTAAAATGACACAAACATGACCTACAGGGATACTTAATGCAATCAAACATCAAAAGAACCATATAATTGTCACATGGAAAAATGTATCAAACGGAGTATATCACAAGGTTAACTGAAGCACTTCTGCATGCCGTCATATGCTGATATCACACTACTGTTACACAAAGGCTCATAAAAGAAATCATGTAAGCATGCAAAGAAGGGCTTAGAAGCTACATGTCAGTGTTTATAGTTGTTGTTTAAAACAAAGGGGCACATATACGTGTATTTATTCCACTAAAGGATATAACTGTACCACAAGCAGACCAGGCTTATGAATAATCCATTACCCGTATATATAAGGACGGAGGTTCTCAGCCAAGGTCAGCTAAAGGCCAGTCACATATCAATAGAATTATTAACACATAAACTGAGGCCCACACATGTGTATACTCAAATCATACAACCTGTGACACTAGGAATACAACTGGTGGTTGCAGATGGATCTCTGCCAAATATAATGTCCCATATAGCCAATTATATATATATCAGTGCTCTGGGTAAGCATAAATCAGGAAGGCTGCCCCATAGTAACACGGCAAAGGGAACATACAACTTGGCAGGATCCCCATACATACCACAATAAACGGTCTGCGATTGCAAAGTAAACCAGAGAAGTCAGTTAGGTGAGGAAGGGGTTAAGTCCCCCAAAGAACTCCAACGTATGTTTCACAGGTAGCTGCTTATGCGCCGTTGCTTCATCAGGGAGTGACTGATTGTAGCTCTCGGCTAGTTTAAATAGCCGCTCACCCTGTACAAACAGCTGTATCCTATCAATGGGTATTACTGGCGCGTGCGCGCATGGCGCCCACAAGATCCGGAAACCTCGCCGTGCCGTCATAACAATAGCGCACGCGCGGGTGCAGGGACGCGTCTCCATAGCACCCGCGCGTGCGCACAAGTCACACAAAGACGGCCGGGAGGAAGGCGGACCTGCAGCGCGACACGCGCACGCGCACAACCATGACAGATCAAAAAAGCATAGAAACCGAACAGTTCCAGGCACGGATAATTGTGGCTATGCGGTCACATTAGATGAAAACACAGATGCAAATACGATCACATCAAGACATATGACATAGATAAAGATGAATATACAATAAATATGCCGCACACGCCGTCCAGAGTCCGTGTCCGTTTAGATAAGCAAAGAGTCTTCAATATCGCTTTATGACATGGTGAATCGCAATCATATAGGATCAGTGCTGTTATTTAAAAGGGACAAATATAAGGGAAAAAGGAAACATAATGAATAGAAGAACAAGATTAAAACACATAACTAAATAAGTTACTACAAGTCCATATTGTTACGGGGGGCTGTCTGATAATAACAGAAAGGAGTATCAGACAGTCAGGGTCCACCGTGCAAAGACTTTGCTGCAGACTATGGCAGAGTGCAATACCTCTGTTAACTCACAGAAGGATATAATAAGAAAGTAAAGCAATTCCTCCCTTACTTGGAGGGTGTGTGGAATGATCTCTGTTAATAATCACAGAGACAAAGGCAATGTGTGCAAAATGGCACCTACCTAGGTCCGCTCTTCTAGTGGTGCAAAAGAGACGAACAGCAGCGTAAGCCGCACAAAGCTCCTACCTGCGTTCGCTCCACTAGTGTGCGAGGACACGAACCACTAGATATGGCACCTGCCTAGGTCCGCTCTTCTAGTGGTGCAAAAGAGACGAACAGCAGCGTAAGCCGCACAAAGCTCCTACCTCTGTTCGCTCCCCTAGTGTGCGAGGACACGAACAACTGCCAGACGCAGTATAAGGAACGTTACCCTAGCGGCAACGTCCACCTACGAGTACAATCACAAGGCCCAGCCAGACCATGTGCCTCAGGCACCTGTCTATGTCCGCTCCCCTAAGAGGTAAGGATACGGACAGCAGCCGAAGCTGTAAGGTATAAGAACGCTACCCTGCCGGTAGCGCTCACCTAGCATAGACAGAGGAATGCCTAGAGGAACGCGCACAGAGCGTCTACTCATATGCATGAACCAAGAGGACTGAGCACCATGCGGCGTGTGTCAGGGTCTTATATAGACTCTGTGCCTCATCCAAGATGGAGGACACCAGAGCCAATCCGCTTCCAGAACGACAGGAGTGACGTCATGCTGGCCTATCACCGAGCAAGACGTCACAAGCACATGACCAGCGACCAATCGGCATAGAAGGTGTCAGAGACATGTGACCTCGTGTCAGCGATGATGTCACCCGCACATGTGCAATGGCTCCAAGATTGGACTTAGTCTCCGGCGCTCGCACATGTGCAGTAGCAAGAAATCTGGACTTAGTCTCCAGCGCTCGCACATGTGCAGTAGCAAGAAATCTGGACTTAGTCTCCAGCGCTCGCACATGTGCAGTAGCAAGAAATCTGGACTTAGTCTCCAGCGCTCGCACATGTGCAGTAGCAAGAAATCTGGACATAGTCTCCAGTGCTCGCAGCAACCGTAACACATATCCCCAATCAGACAAAAGGGAAGGATGAAACCCACACACAGTGGGGTAATGTCATAGAAAAGGAGCAAAGCTCAATGCCTCGTTGAGACCCGACGGGGTGATTGTATCCAACAACACCATCCATCGCGTCTCACGCTGAGCCAGCCTTTTCTTAATATTGCCACCCCTAATCCCGCCATGAATTACCTCAATCCCACGTACCAGTAGGGATTTTGGATCACATCCATGGTAGGCTTTGAAGTGGCGTGGAATGGTTTTTAAAGAGACACAATCAGTCACGGTCTTTGCCGCAATAATGTCACGCACATGCTCGCGGACACGGACGCGCAGTTCACGCGACGTCAATCCTATATAAATCAATGGGCACCCACAAACGGCATAATATATGACGTTTGAGGTGCCACAAGAGACATAGTCCCTAATATGGAACTCACGCGTCCCGTCTGATGACAAAAATACCGAGCTGCGAGTGACATTGCCGCATGCAAGACAATGACCACATGGGAAGCACCCAACCCGAGGGTTGGACAAACCTAGAAAAGTAGATACTGGTGGAACGTAATGGCTTTTGACAAGCATATCGCGGAGATTAGCCGATCTCCTGGCTGTCATCAAGGGGTAATCGGACAAAGAGTCCTTCAGGGCAGGGTCTGATGTTAGGATAGACCAGTGGCGATTCAAAATGGCACGAATATTATGCCATTCATGATTAAAAGTAGTAATGAATCTAACCGCCGGATGTTCAGGTCTATCTTTTTTTCTTGTCAGTAGGAGTTGGGACTTTGGAGTGTTTTTGGCCCCAAGGTAACCCTTCTTAATACTGCGGTTGCTATAACCCCTTTCCTGGAACCGTGACTTAAGGTCGGCAGCCTGCTCCTCAAATTTTAAGTCTGATGAGCAAATTCTCTTCATCCTCAGGAACTGTCCGGTGGGGACAGCGCGAATAGTGGATAAGTTATGGGCAGACGAGGCATGAAGCAACGCATTCACGGCTGTGCTCTTCCGGAACACATCCGTTTGAATCAAATTATTATGATCGACTGTAATTAAGATGTCTAAAAAGTCGATGCATTTGTTATGATATTTGTGCGTTAACTTGATATTAAATTGATTCATGCCCAGTCTACCCACAAAAGTCTCAAGCTGCTCCGCCGTAACCTGCCACAAAATCAACAGATCGTCTATGTATCTGAGCCAGCACTGCACCTGGGATACGGCCTGGTCGCCCTCGTCGCCAAAAACCAATCTCTCCCAGTAACCTAGGAAGAGATTGGCATACGAGGGCGCACAGGCCGCACCCATCGCAGTGCCGCGCTGCTGCAAGTAGAACGAATCTTTAATGGTGAAGAAGTTGTGGGTGAGGATAAAGCGGAGCAGCTGGAGAATCAGATCACACATCGCGCTGTCCCGACCGGAGGTCCCAAGAAAGAATTGAGCAGCTGCCAACCCATCGTCATGGCGGATGCAGGTATACAATGATTCTACATCCGCCGTGACTAATAACATGTCAGGCTCCATATGGATGCCATTGACCCTATTGAGCACGTCCGTCGTGTCTTTTAGATAGGAGGGAAGTGTTTCCACCAGAGGTTTTAAGTGGAAGTCAATAAACTTACATACTGGGTCACACAATCCCTCCAATCCAGACACGATCGGACGGCCCGGCGGGTCAAGGGCATCCTTGTGAATTTTGGGGAGCAAGTATAAGGTGGGTACCTTAGGATATTTAACCAACAAGCCATCCACAACCTTCCTAGTGACAAGACCCAAATCCAGCGCTCGCTCAAGAATCATTGAGAGCTCTCTAGAGAAGGAGTTTACAGGGTTAAAATCCAACTTTTTGTACGTCTCTCTGTCTCTCAACTGACGAAAGGTTTCCCGTTCATATTTAATAGTAGGCCATATTACTACATTTCCCCCCTTGTCAGCAGGTTTTATTACTACGTCCTTCCAGCTCTCTAGTTGTTTTAGAGCGGTTCTCTGTCGGGATGTAAGGTTGTCACTATGGCGCCGCGATGGTAACCCGGCAAGATCATTCAATACCAACCTTGTGAATATCTCGACAGAGGGACAAAGTGACAAGGGGGGAAACTTTGTAGATCTAGGTAAAATTGATGATGGAAACACACCTGTGCCGTCAGGGGGTTGTTGTTCCGACTGAAGTTCTTCTAAAATTGCCAGGGCCTCTCTCTCTTCCCGACTATCCAAGCCAAAAGTTGGCATCTGATGATTATGTAGTTTCTTCAATACCAGCTTTCTAGAAAAAAGATGGAGATCCTTCATAGCTGTGAAGAAATTAAAAGCATTAGTCGGAGAGAAGGAGAGCCCCTTGGATAGAACCTCAGTTTGTGCTCCTGACAGCACATGGGTGGATAAATTAATTACCTGAAGGGTACGGTTATCCCTCTTAGATGTCTTCTGTGGGACCTGTTTAGTGGCTTTGAGTCGCGTCATTACTCCTGGAAGGGCAGGGTTCGAACCCAAATTCATCCCATCCGTACCACCAGAGGCCGTTGTTTCGTCAGAAGAAAAACCAGATATTAGAGACGCAGAACGTGACCGTGATCCTGATTTTGATCGAAATTTAGATCTAGATCTATACGATGGCTGTTGCCATCTATAGATCTGATTAAGTTGTTGATCACGAACATCACGTTGGAATTTTTTAATTTTAAACGCCTGTATCTCCTTCTCCATCTTACTGAGCTCCAAATCAATATCAGCGTTAAATTTGGAAAGCGCTTCAGACGGTAATGAAGATTTTATCGTATGAAGGAGTTGTTCCATTTCTTTTTTCCATTTTGCTGATAGATGAGCTATTAAGCTCACTTAAAAGTTGTAAAAATCCTCTAGAGCAGGTGCTGGATAGTTCTTCCCATTTATTCCTGAAGATGGAAAAACTTGTACCCGTAAACCACGAGGGATCAAATTTCTCTGCGTATACTTGTCAAGAAAAGCCCGGTTCCACCAGGTTTTGGTTCGCTTCCTCAGGAGATCCCTGTATCGTATGACTGCCTCTTTCGTAGTGACATCACCACACACCTCCTCACCATTGGTGCCGACTTCCTCGAGTGCCACATTTAATTGTGTGAGCCACGCATTGTCGCGGGCTCTAAAATCCATGCTATATAAAAGAAGGAAAACTGTGGAAACCACAGGAAAAAATGTTAGATGCATAGGTCCAACAATATATACAGACACACAGCAGTTATCCCTTGTGGGGACACTGCATTGTGTGCCAGAGCTACTCACGAGCAGAATCAGAAACAGGAGAAAAACGAGTAGAACTGCTTCACAAAAATGTATTTTTTATTTTTTATTCAATATCTTAATTTATCTTTTATCAAAAAAGTGACTCAGAAAAAATACATATACAAAGTACATATGGGAACATGATAGTAGAAAAATGAGGCCAAGAGGAGGGATGTTAAAATGACACAAACATGACCTACAGGGATACTTAATGCAATCAAACATCAAAAGAACCATATAATTGTCACATGGAAAAATGTATCAAACGGAGTATATCACAAGGTTAACTGAAGCACTTCTGCATGCCATCATATGCTGATATCACACTACTGTTACACAAAGGCTCATAAAAGAAATCATGTAAGCATGCAAAGAAGGGCTTAGAAGCTACATGTCAGTGTTTATAGTTGTTGTTTAAAACAAAGGGGCACATATACGTGTATTTATTCCACTAAAGGATATAACTGTACCACAAGCAGACCAGGCTTATGAATAATCCATTACCCGTATATATAAGGCTGGTTTCACACTACGTCTTTTTAACATCCGTTGAAAACGTTTTTTTAGCGGAAGTACGGATCCAGTGCAAATGCGTTTTCATTTCAATGCATTTGCAATGGACTCGCGTCCACCTGCGTTCACCTGCGTTTGCGTGCGTTATAGTGTGGATCCGGTGACTTGCAGTTTTTTAACATGTTTCAAAAACGCTACTTGTAGCGTTTTTGAGCTGCGTCAAAATACTGCAAGTCACCGGATCCGCACTATAACGCACGCGAACGCAGGTGAACGCTGGCGTGCTGATAGACAGGATCCTGCTTTTGTACTGAGCATGCCCAGAAAGTACTGAGCATGCCCAGAACCAGTCTCGCGTGATCTGTCTCTCTCTCCTCCTCCCTCCCTCACCCTCTCTCTCTCTATCTGTCTTTACCCCTTCCTCCCTCCCTCCCTCTCCCCCACCTGAGAGCTGCGGACACTCGTAACCAAGGTAAATATCGCGTAACCACTTATCTTAGTTACCCGATGTTTACGTTGGTTACGCGTGCAGGCAGCCCTGCTCCTAGCAGCTGCAGACACTCGTAACCA
This sequence comes from Anomaloglossus baeobatrachus, assembly GCF_048569485.1. Classification (NCBI taxonomy): domain Eukaryota; kingdom Metazoa; phylum Chordata; class Amphibia; order Anura; family Aromobatidae; genus Anomaloglossus; species Anomaloglossus baeobatrachus. Next base: position 608,693,459 of record NC_134353.1, on the reverse strand, counting down.
AGATAAATATCGGGTATCCAAGGCCGATGTTTACCTTGGTTACCAGCGTCTGCAGCTGTCAGAAGCCTCCTCCCAGTCTAGTTCCCCTCACTCCCGATCACATGACTCCAATGCCCGCCCCTAAACATCCAGTGCAGGATCCTGCAAAATAACATATGCGTTTGCATACGCTATTTGCTGTAAAAGCAGGATCCGTACTTCCGCTAAAAAAACGTTTTCAGCGGATGTTAAAAAGACGTAGTGTGAAACCAGCCTAAGGACGGAGGTTCTCAGCCAAGGTCAGCTAAAGGCCAGTCACATATCAATAGAATTATTAACACATAAACTGAGGCCCACACATGTGTATACTCAAATCATGCAACCTGTGACACTAGGAATACAACTGGTGGTTGCAGATGGATCTCTGCCAAATATAATGTCCCATATAGCCAATTATATATATATCAGTGCTCTGGGTAAGCATAAATCAGGAAGGCTGCCCCATAGTAACACGGCAAAGGGAACATACAACTTGGCAGGATCCCCATACATACCACAATAAACAGTCTGCGATTGCAAAGTAAACCAGAGAAGTCAGTTATGTGAGGAAGGGGTTAAGTCCCCCAAAGAACTCCAACGTACGTTTCACAGGTAGCTGCTTATGCGCCGTTGCTTCATCAGGGAGTGACTGATTGTAGCTCTCGGCTAGTTTAAATAGCCGCTCACCCTGTACAAACAGCTGTATCCTATCAATGGGTATTACTGGCGCGTGCGCGCATGGCGCCCACAAGATCCGGAAACCTCGCCGTGCCGTCATAACAATAGCGCACGCGCGGGTGCAGGGACGCGTCTCCATAGCACCCGCGCGTGCGCACAAGTCACACAAAGACGGCCGGGAGGAAGGCGGACCTGCAGCGCGACACGCGCACGCGCACAACCATGACAGATCAAAAAAGCATAGAAACCGAACAGTTCCAGGCACGGATAATTGTGGCTATGCGGTCACATTAGATCAAAACACAGATGCAAATACGATCACATCAAGACATAAAACATACTTGTGTACCGTGACCTACATCAAATCATCATTTCGCTCCGGGGAGGCACAATTAAAGGGGCCACATCCATCACTCTCACTCCCCCAATCTCTCCTCCCGCAGAGTTCACTTGCTGCCGATACATCGAGGCCCGAATCTCTTGTTGCACAGCCCTCTGTCGGCCTCCTGCTGCGATGGTGGCCAGCTGTTGTAGTAGGGTCAGCACCTCGCTCATGCAATGCTCCATTACATTCGTTCCTAGCACTACCTTCGGATCATGATTGCTGGGGTCATTCATTATCACGATCATCCCTTGGTGTTGCAGCTCGGTCCGCCCCACAGTCATAGCCACACGTTTGTACCCCACTTGGGTCAAGGGGACGCCATCAGCGGTGATCAATGTCATGCTGCCGTCTGGAGGGGCAAGTTCATCATCCCCCCAATACCGTTGATACAGTGTATATGGCATCGTGGTTACCTGAGATCCAGTGTCCAGGAGCGCCATCAGCGGGAATCAATGTCATGCTGCCGTCTGGAGGGGCAAGTTCATCATCCCCCCAATACCGTTGATACAGTGTATATGGCATCGTGGTTACCTGAGATCCAGTGTCCAGGAGCGCCATCAGCGGGACGCCGTCCACGGCCAGAGGGATGATGGGGCGGGCCCCGATGAACCGGTCCCGCCAGTCGCGGGGGCCACTGGGTTCTACTCCTGAGGATTGGCCCTTGGCCCCAGGGGTTGCTCGTTTAACGGACACCGTCGGGAGTAGTGGCCGGGCTTGCTGCACCTGTAACAGATTGGAGGTCCATACCGTGGATCATTAGCCCTCCTCCGCTGCATCCAGGGGACGTCATCTGGGCGGTTGGCGAGCTGTAACCCCCCCGGGGGCCTGGGTCTCGTTGGAGGCTGAAGTGCGGCGAGGATTTTGGCGAGGTCTTTATCCATGCGACGGACTTGGGCAGCCAGTTCCTCCATCATTCTGCCAGAAGTTGCAGGCGCTGCGGGTGCTGGGGGAGAAGGGGCTACCATGATGGGAGCCGTCTCAGCTGGCCACGGGGCCGCTCCAGGGACATCGGACGCCAGGGGCTGCAGAGCTTTAATGGCCCGTTCTTTCAACACGGCAAAGTCCACATCTGGGTGCTCTAAGGCCCACAGCCGAAGCTGTTTGCGGTCCTCCGGGGATCTCATCCCCTGCATGAACTGCTCTACCAGCATTTTGTTACTGTCAGCATCATTGATGGTATCCACCCGCTTCAGCGTACGGAGAGAAGTTTGCAGACGCAGGGCATAGTCTCTGATACTGTCGGCAGGTCGCTGTCGGCATTGGTAAAACTGCATTCGCAGCTCAGCTCCGGTGCGAGTCTCAAAGGCAATCTGTAGCCTTTCGATGATAGTGGCCATGGAGGACCGGTCCCCCTCGGCCCAGGTCTCCGTCTCCTGCTCAGCCGCGCCGGTAAGCTGCCCCAGCACCCCCGCTGCACGCTGCTTATCAGTCAAAGGCTACAGTTCTAGGAGCGGGCTAAGCTTCTTTCGGAAGACCTGCAAGGTGTCAGGTTTCCCGTTGTACTGCGGCAGCCAGGTAGCTCCGGGCACATAGGGCAAAGAGAACGGCATCACCTGAGCAAGGGCGGGGGCCGCGGCCCCTCCCGCTCCTGCGATCAGAGCACAGCCGGGCCCATTTCCATCTACCGACACTCCTGCGGCTACGTCCACCGCTCCTCCAGCGGCTCCGTCGGGCGCAGATATCTTGTTTCCGTCCCCCCTTGGTTTCTTTCCGGCACCTCCTCGTCAGGGGCGGAGCTTCGGCTTTCGCGCCTCCACTGCTCGGGAAGACGCTCGAGCGGGGAACTTTTCGCGCCCAAGATGGGGGCTTCTGAAAATTTTCGTCGGGACACAAGGCGCACTTCTACCAGGCGGTAGAACGGTAAGATCCTGTTCGTGACGCCAAGTTGTCGCGGGCGGTTGGTGCGCTGCTTGACCGCGCTCGCGGCTCGGGTCCGGCTGCTGCTGCTGCTCGGTGGCTCAAGCGGTGGGCCAGATCCGGGGACTCGAGCGGCGTTCCTCGCCCGTGAGTGAAAGGGGTGGTTTGAGTTGGGGATATGGTCCGTGACGCCACCCACGGTTTGTGGTGAGGTTGGGCACCACCGCTGCTAGTGTCGGGTATCCCGGGAGCAATGGCGGGGAGCAGCTTGGATGTTGTTTTCCCCCTCCATGGGTAGGGGTTGGTTGTCCCGGGGTCCGGTGATGGCGGCTGGGAGGAGGGTTGCGGGGCTTGGCGAGGTGCAGGGTCGCGGGGTAGCGCAGTGCCAGCGGCACGGAGGTACTCACTCAGCCAGTAACGAACACGGAGTTTCTGGTAAAACAAACGGCTGGATGGACGGGTCCCACAGGCGGCTGCGGTGGTCACTCCCGGTAGGTTGGCGGTGACTGTCTCTCCCTGCACCTGTGTTGTGTTGTCGGCCCCGATGGCTTCCCGCCAGTAACCCGCTCCCCAGCGGTGTGTTTGCCAGAGGAGCCCCCTTTTTGCCGGCAGGCTCTGGCCCTGGGAACTCTAGCTGTGGCGGTAGCTGTATTTCCCTTCACGGTTGAGCGGTTGCCTTCAGTCGGGTCTTTGCTGCTGGGAAACCCCGGAGGTTCCCGTCGCTGACTGATTTGACCGGTTTAACGGCGACTCCAAGCCTGGTCAGGGTCCGTAGGCCCTGCCAAATGGTGCTGGCTTCTCTTCACTCCCCGATCCGGTACCGGCGGGCCACCGCCCGACCCCGGTCCTTATGGTTGTTTGTTAATCAGCCTCGCCTGCAGATGGTCACCACTGTCTGCCAACCTTGCTGTTTTGTGCCCAGGCCACGTACCCGGACACGGTCAGTCTGTTCCACTACCACTTCCCTCAACTCCCAAAACTGTTCTCCTCCTCAACTACTGTCCTTTCCCGCCTCCAGGACTGTGAACTCCTCGGTGGGTGGGGCCAGCTGCCTAGCTCCACCCCACCTGGTGTGGACATCAGCCCCTGGAGGGAGGCAACAAGGATTTGTGTGTGTGACTGATGTGCCTAACCGGGGTGTGGGGTGTGTTGTTGTAGTACCTGTGACGTCCTGGCTTGTCCAGGGCGCCACACCTGTATCATCTGATGTGCAGTTGGTCTCTCCTGAACCTTTAAGGGCCCTCCCTGACAAATTTTCAGGGAAGAAAGACCAATTTACGGTGTTCAGGGAGAGCTGTAGCTTATTTTATTATTTTTTTTTTTTTTTACCCTGCAATCTCGGTCATCAGAGAATAAGTCCCAGCTAGTGGGAATAATCCTGTCCCTACTTCAAGGGAGGTCCTCAGACTTGGACATTTTCTTTGTCCCTACAAGCTACAGAATGGTCATCTGTCGATACCTTTTTGATGCCTTGGGGTGAATCTATGACGAACCTGACAGAATCCAAGCCCTGGATTCAAAATTCATGAACCTTACACAGGGTGGACAACACCACTGAGGGCTATAGTACAGAGTTCTGGCAATTGTCCATGGAGGTTCTGTGGAAGGATGCAGCTCTCAGGTGTCAGTTTCACCGTGGCCTTTCAGATACTCTTAAGGACTCTCTAACTCTGCATGCTCCAACCTGATCTTTGAGGTAGGCCATGACTCAGTGTATACCATATACCAGGTTAGTCTCTTTAGGATGCAGCAAAGCCATGAACATGCAAAACAGTTAACACCCCCATTTGCCAGCTTAAGTTTTACTGAAGAATTTGGTTTGAATACTTTTTTAATCCCAAGAAGGTGAACAAAACTAACTCTTACACACCCAGTCAAGGCTGACTAATACCACTGTTCTACACAACAAAATAGGCCTGGAAGTAGTAACAACAATGCTATAATTTACCTGCAAAATATATCTTTGTATGCGGTACATTCTGGTATCCTCCATTTTGATACAGGTAAAATATATCTTTGTAACCTGATGAAGAGACCTGAGTAGTCTCGAAAGCTTGCTATTATTACCATCTTTTCAGTTAGCCATTAAAAGGTATCAACTACTGAGGACTCTCAGTTCTTTTAAACAAACTTTTTTTATAATTTACCTGATCGTGCACCCGCCTAGTGCAGTCTCTAAGTGTTTACCTAGAATTCTGGAACAATCGAATAAATTGAAAATAGGAAGAGGAAAAAACGGCACTCACCAAAGCACTGTGTAAGTGCGAAACGGCCGTCGTCTGACGTGTCCGGCGTCCTCTCCCTCCCCACCAGCCCCTACCGCACATGTAACCGCTGCGCTTGAAATAAAGCTGCAACCTGCACAGCAACGATTTGGTGAGTGCCGTTTTTTCCTCTTCCTATATTGGATATAATCTGAACTTCATGCATATGTGCACCCCGGATCAGCTGTGATTCAGCCTGCATGCTTGGATTTTACAAAAAGCCAAATGGTTGTTGCTGAGTAGTGCCCTGTTTTCCTCTCATCCACTTTGGAATAAATTGAAAAGATGGCTGATTGGTGGTGAAGCACAGCAGTTCACAAACTTAACAAAATGCCTTTAAACCCACTTCTTTCCATCTTGTGGGTGATTTCATACTGAGAATGAACAATATCCATAGGGTTCACTTTAAGAACCACTTGAGCATGGTGGGCACTTCTGATCAGAATACCACTATATGCCCCTTAGGATTCCTCTTTACTGGCAGCACTGTTTGCTCAGGGAGCTAAGTCTACTGGGCAGTGATATTATAAAGTGCCTGTAACTGGCTGAGTTTGGCACCAAACTAAGTGTGTACCTACTCCAACTATGATTCCTGCAGTGGGCTTAAGCTTGGGATTTACCGAACCTGGGTCTGGTCAGTATAATGCTGCAAAGTTGCGTCCACCCAGGTGATGACTGCATAAGCAAGTGATTGCGAATCTTCAACAAGGTGCATGGTTCCACTACTGGCTTGCTGAAGGCCCTCCTGTCAAACTCGTCACTGTAAACTTCTCCTTGCTAGCCGAACTGGGACGGAACGGTAGTCTGTCATCTGGAGTAGTCTTCGTCTTCCTCATGGGTGCCACATACCCCCACAGCAAATCGCAGCACTTCCGGGCTGCAATAAAATAACAATGATTCACTGCAGTTTTTTTAAGCAAAATAAACTGGTAGACAATCTTCCCTTTATGGGAGGCACTAGTACTTCAAACGTTTTAAACATTATAACTCCGTACGGTTCAATTTTCTAACATAGTCAACAGGTCATTATCAGTATAAATCTTCTGTATCATAAAACCCTTTCTAAGTATAAGATATCTAAAACATTTTCAGTATACATAGCAACATATATAAAACATTTTCAGTACACATAGTAGAAGTAATACAACCATGAAGTCCAATGTACCACCCGTCAGTGCACTGCTCCCCTCTGGAAAATATCCCCTTAAGAACAGGGGAATCTATGATTTCCTTAATTCTGGTAAGGGTGCACACCAGTTGCAACTATATACAAACTAAGTTCGGACCACCCATAGTCCAGTAGCCCGGTTGTCCATCAGGTCAAGCTTTTAAATGGTACTAATATTTTTACTGCGGGTAGGGAAACTCCGGTCCAGCCGGTGTCCTGGGATTCTCTTCCACAGTTTGCGTGCAACTGTCCCGGATCTTCCTGTTGCAGGGGATTGTGGCGGGAAGCGGGGACCGGCACCGAACTTGCAGCTGGAGTGGGTTCTGGTGCTGCAGCAGCCGCCTCCCGATGACACAGTCCCACGTCCAGGGCATACCAGCCCCGCTCTCTCTTGTGCTGGGTGTAAATAATCATATCCCCATGGTACAGGTCCTGTCCTGGATGACCCCTACGGAGGCGGGATTCAACATCTCAATGGGACACAAAGATCTCCTTGGCCAGTCCCGGCTCCGAGATGAGTCCCCATCCCCGCTCTAAGTCAACCCTGGTGACGGTGCCCATCCTTAGGGGTCCCTGGGCCGATGGGCGGGCCCTTTGGAGCCGCTGTTTGGCTGCCATGTTATGGGCCTCCACCACCGCCAGCCGAGTCTGGCACAGTCGATCCTTGGCAGCCAGCTGGGTGATGGTAGCCTGGCAGACAGTCCACGGGCTTTCCCCCACACTGGTTCGTGCGGATGTGGGAAACTCAAGGATTGCCTGGCAATCCCCCCAGAATACACCTGGGAGGGCATCTTCCAGCTCTCCGGTGTGAGCCTTGGTCCCTGGTTCCCAGTCAGAGGCTGCCAGGTTGGGGGCAGTTGGATCCTCCACTGCCTGGGTATGGGCGGCTGGAACTTTGACTGCCTGGGGGTCGTCGGCTGGGTGTTAGACTGCCTGGGGGTTAGTGGAGGGGTCTTCGGCTGCCTGGGGATCGGCGGCCGGGTCTTCGGCTGCCTGGGGGTCGGTGGTCGGGTTGCAGGTCGTGAGGCCCGGGACTGAGGACAGCGGACGGGTCAGTGAGTCCTGGAAGCTGTCACAGTTAGTGGGGGCAACTTGACTTTCTGTTACCTCCTCATACCGCTCCTCCTCCTCCAGGGCTAGCTGTTCCTGATTTTCATAGGCCCGCATCGCCTCCACCGACCCAATCATGGACGTCTCCCATCGCTGCATGGCATCCAGCTGTTGCTGCCTCAGCCTTTTGCTCAGCCGGACTACTTCTGCCAGGGTGTGCCATGCTTGGCTCCCTGCGCTTCAGGTGACTCCAGTGTGTCTGTTCACCCCAACTCCTGCGCCAGACTGTCTCCCTGTCAAATCTCTTCCCGGTCTCTTGGGAGGCAGGACTCTCCACCTTTTTGCTTTAATTTCCTTTTCTCCCTTCTTCTGGCATAGGAGAGGGTGGGCTTGGACTTTCGCACCACTCTCCCCACCAGCTCCACTGAGTCAAGGCACGACTCTCCCTTGTGTCAGTGACCTCCTCCCTCTCCCCCAGTGGCTGCCCCTCCCATTCCTGAGTTCCTGTCACTAGTGGGTGGATGCCCCAGTGTTTGGTGGCAACCTTAAGACCCGACCCTAGCCCAGTCCCCAGTGGGGAGGGCAACCTGCTGTGTATTTTTTAAATGTTTGGATGTGGAATCGGCACCGACCTCCTCAAAACCCGGGATGAGTACTACACCTTAAGTGAGGTGCAGTACCATGTGGCGACTGAAGCCTTAGGGGCGCCACTGGTACACCATGCCACAAGAACAGTGTTATACAAAAGATCCAAAGTTTATCAACATAAAACCTTTATTTTGCCCAAAACGTGATGATCATAATTAGAGAACAGCAATGACTGTAGCACAGAGAAAGATTATAACTACATTTTCTAAGCCAAAAACAGTCACCAATCATTAGGAAGTATACAGGCATTTGCTTTAAATGACTTCAGCACATCTGCGGCCACAGGATATCACTAGTCTTTCACACTGCTCTGGTGTGATTTTGGCCCACTCTTCTTCCAGTTTTTTGTTTCAAGGAACAAACACTGCCCATCCACTTCCAGAAGTGTTTTACTATGGACCAAAAGCAAAACCCTTCCAGAGGTGGGTGTGTGTTTTTCTTTTTTATTCTCCGTGAACAATACATCTGAGAACGTTGAATGTAAGCCAAATTTGAGCAGATCAAACTCTAACCGCAGCATGCACAATGCAGGGCATCACTCACACACGAGCACAGCGCTATACTCACATTGGTGATTTTCACATAATTTTCTGAGCCCAAACACCGAGCCTCGAGCCTAAGATTCAATCATTTCTAATTGTGTATTGTTCTCTAATTTTGATCTCCAGTGTATGTCCTGTAAACAAGTCCAAAAAAGATTCTATAGAGGAGTAACAGGGGAAATAGTGTGCCCTGATGGCTAGTGATTAGTACTGCTGGGAACAATGTTCTCAAAGTCCCTGCAGTGCATTGCTACTGTATATACATTGTTAAGGAACCAGAGCAGCAGCTATAAATGTCTGCATGATACTATTATCATGTAGACAATTACTGGTGGGTGCTAGTTAGTTGCATATTCCCCACCACCTCACATGCCACCCCACTAGAGGTTGGCTTTCCCAAAACACCTCCCCAAATGAATTTGTATTTGTCCTACGCGTGATGCTGTGGGGGTACACCTGATGGTACACCTCTAGTGGTTCTCCGCAGCGCTGGTGCATCTACCTCTCCCTGTGCATTGTATCTGAAAGGAGCTACAGGTTTTACACACTCTCTGAGGAAAGAAACCACAATGGCTGGGCATTCAGTTCACGAGAGAGCAGGTATCACCCACCCATTTTCCTCTATGATCAGGTCCGCACTCCTCTACTTGGAGTTAGGCCCCACCTCTGCGGACACTGGTTTCTTGAATTGACACTATCAAAGCTTGTTACGATGGAGATTTCTGGTCAGACCGCCAGTCCCCACTGGTTTCATCTCATACACGGGGATATCAGAGCCTGCTCATTGTTTTACCACATAAACTACGTCTCCCACTAGTCATCTAATTTCCCAGGCAGTCTCTTAGCCCTAACTAGTACTCTTTCATCAGGGATATACACCATGTACCGGTCTCTGGTTATGATAGGCAACCTGTCTGAAATAGTCACGCACCACCCTGTGTAACGTTCTCAACCGCAGTCAGAGCTCTTGTGCTCACGCGATAGTGTTCCGGGGAGGGTCAGCCATGAGATCAGGCATTTGTAAATCCTTAATTACCCTACCCTAGCATTTGCTGTGCACCCGAGTATTGTAAGCCCACATAAGCTCAGGCAAGTAGTCAGGCCATTGTGTTTTCTGACCATATTCCAGGGTCTGCAGCATTTGAAGAAGGGTGCGATTGTAGTGTTCACATGCACTGTTGCCTTGCGTATGATAGGGTGTTGTTTTGGATTGCTCAATCCAATACAGATGATAAGAGTTCTTTCACTAGGTGTCCTGAAAGCATTCCCCTTGAACAGAATGATTTCGCCATGAAGACTGAAATACCTGAATGAAGTGGCATACCGCTTCTGCAGCTGATTCCGCAGTCTGGTCCCTGGTAGGTACCACTATAGTATATTTGGTGAAGTGATTAGTCAACAATAAATAGTAGGACAGTAAGACTGTCCTGAACTGGAGTACCCTATTTGCACATAATCAATCATCAATATATCCAGCGTGGCGGATATCCAGAAGGTTTGAACGGGGACACGATGTTCGACATTGTTACTCAACCCTCACGTTCTGCATTTTTTTTTAAATGCTAAATTCACATGTTTTCTAAGTCAGTGCAGTACACCATTCTTTGTAGCCAATTAGAAGTCTTCTCACACCCAAAGTAGGCCTCTCTCTCATGGGCCTCTTGGTCGTCTGCTGCACCTAATGGGAATTACAATCTGCTGTCAATACTGCAACACAAGAGGCCTTGTATCACACTCAGCCATATCTCATTGATCCAGCATTTTTCTTCCCTTTGTGGAAATACTTTCTTGCTCCTCCATCTCTACACATCTTCACTTTTGTTCTGGGCCCGCTTCCAGTCTGCGGGAGTTTTTCCCACCACCATGTGCATCATGGTGGCCACTCCACTTGTGTACCATGCCCGGAAGACAGGCAGTTGGACGAGGTCGGGAGTTTCCATGTCCTCTAGATCATCGTCGATACTCCCCACAGGTGGTTCCATTGGGATACGAGACATCGTGTCTGCATTAGTATGTTTAATTCCAGAATGGAACTTGATACAGTAATTGAATTTAGTCAGCCGAGCCATCCATCTCTGTTCCAGCGCCCCCAATTTAGTATACTCCAGGTTGGCCAGCAGATTATTGTCTGTCATTACCACTATTCCATCCCTTGTCAAGTATTCTGCAAATTATTCGGTCATCTCCCAAACCATAGCCAGGAGTTGTAACTTAAAAGCTGTAGTTTTCAGGATTATGCTCTGGTTCCCTCAAAGAGTTATTTCTGTAGGCGATCACTGTTTCCCGTATGTCTTGTACTTGCGACAACACTGCTCTTAGACCATGCAGACTGCCATCTGTGTAGAGCAGAAACTGAGTTTTGAACCGGGCATAGGCCAGAATGAGCATGCTGGTTAGGATGCCTTTCAAATCCTCAAAGCCTTCTGTTGTCTAGGGCCACACTGCATGGGGCTTGTCTTGGGCTCTCTGGCTGTTCCTCGCTCTAGCTCATAGAAAGGACTGACCTGATGGGTGAATTTTGGAATAAATCGTGGTAATATCCGGCGAGCCCCCAAAATGCTTTCAACCCTCACAATGGACTCAGCTGAGGCCACTTCTGCAGGGCCTCCACCATACTGGTAACCGGCTATATACCTTTGGGAGTCACCACATGGCCCAGGTATTTTATTTGGTCTTACATTCCTTACATAGCAACAATCCCCCTTCCTGTAAGGCACTCCCTCCTGGTTGCTTACACCACCCCTGAGCCTGGGTTGAGAATATCTATACATATGTCCTGTACACAAGTCCTAAAAGAGTCTATAGAGCAGTAACAGGGGAAAGTGTGTTCCCTGGAGGCTGGTGGTTAGTATTGCAGGCATCAGTGTTCTCAATGTATTTGCAGCGCAATGCTATATGCGTTGTTAAGTAGATCAGCAGCTGTAAACAGAATGTTAATAGCATGCAAACAGTTAATGATAGGTGCGAAGCAACTGCATATTCCCATTCAGTTGGATCACAGGATTCGAGCAAAATGGGGTTTCGGCTATTTTACTCGAATTGGTCTAGTTACCTGGGGCAGAACCAATGGAGGTTGGAGCTGCCAGCTTTCGGACCATTGAGAAGAGACATTGGCGTGATCTCGGACTCTGCCCCTACTGTGGTTGCACTGGGCAGTTTGTCAAGGACTGTCCAATATTTCCTCAAGCTAGTAAGCTGCCGGGAAGTGTCTGAGTCTAGGTGATGGTCGAGGAAGCCACCCAGACTTCAATGTGCCTTTTTATGCCTCAGATAAAGTACTCCTGAATGTGAAACTACTTTTCTAAAATCAGCCGTTATTAGCATTTGCTTTCATTGACTGTGGGTTTGTAGCCAACTTTATCAATTCAGGACTGGTTTTGAGATTAGGATTAGCGACAGTTAGGTTAGAAGGACCCATTTAAAGTGTTGCAGTTGAAAGGATGCCATTACTCCAAAACCTTGTCCAGCTGGTAAGAGTGGAATTCACACAAAGTGAGAACACTTCACTCTGAGTCTATCTTTTGCTATGTATTAATTTACCTGCTGGGTTGGTATTGGGATTTCCAGGACTGCATATTGTAAATCCTGTCTTTCATTAGTGTTAGAAGGATATTGTTAAGTGGAGCTCCAGTTATTATAAGAAATAGTTCTGTAGTGGATTTCACCACTATTCTGGAGTGTCTCCTGGGGGAAAAGGAAATACTGTTTTCTGTAAAAAAGAGGCAGAGACATTACCTTCCCATCATCCTTATGGTTGTGCTATAAATTTTATCCCTAATGCCAAATTACCGAAAACACACCTGTATATTTTATCGGGTCCTGAATGTCATGAAACACTATATACCAGAAGTTTACAGAGGGGTAATATCCGTCCTTCCTCCTTGCTTGTAGCTGAGGATTTTTTCTTTGTTAAAAAGAAAGATGGTGGTCTCCATCCTTGCCTCAATAAACAAAATTATGGTTGAGAATCCCTCTGAACATTGTATTTGATAGGGAGTACAATTTGTCTCCAAACTCTGAAGAGTGTTTTGGGATTTTGGGAAAATTGGGGATTGCGTTTTCATTTTCCTCTGCTTACTACTCTGAAACCAACAATCAGACAGAATGGACCAATCAATCATTGGAACAAATTTAAAGGTGCTTCGTAGTGGCTCAGCAGAAGGACTGACTCATATTTATGCCTTACTGAGTTCGCCTTTAGCAGATGGGTCAATCAGTCCACTGGAACCTCCTCTTTTTCTTAGTTATGAATTCTGGATGTCCTGGAGTAGAGGTCACCATACAGAAACTTGGGGATGTTGGAGGGAGATTCGAAAGAATATTGGGATGGCCCAGCATCACTAAAAATCGAGGGCTGCTAGGAAACGTTCGGCAGGACCCATCTGCAATGTAGGTGATAAGTTGTGGTTATCATCCAAAAACATCAAGCTAAAAATTCCACCAGTGAAGTTGGGTTCTAAATTTATTGGCTTGTATGAGATTCTGTAGGTTGTTAATCCGGTGGCCTTTAGATTAAAGGGTACTTTAGACGTTGCGATATCGGTATCGATATCGCTAGTGAGCGTACCCGCCCCGTCGGTTGTTCGTTACGGGCAAATCGCTGCCCGTGGTGCACAACATTGCTTACACCCGTCACACGGACTTACCTTCCCTGCGACGTTGCTCTGGCCGGCAATCCGCCTCCTTTCTACGGGGACGGTTCATGTGGCATCACAGCGACATCACACGGCAGCCGTCCAATAGCAGAGGAGGGGCAGAGATGAGCGGCTGGAACATACCGCCCACCTCTTTCCTTACTCATTGCCGGTAGACGCAGGTAAGGAGATGTTCATCACTCCTGTGGTGTCACACATTTTTGATAAATCACAGCTGACATCAACCTCGTATATTACCCCAATTGCCACCACACCAGGACAATAGGGACGAGCCTGGTAAAGCAGCACAATTGGTGCAACTAATGGATGCACAATTGTGGGGTCGCTGCGGGCTGCTATTTTTAGGCTGGGGAGGACCCAATAACCATGTACCTTCCCAGCTTGAGAATACCAGTCCCCAGCTGTCTACTTCATCTGCATGTCATTTTTTATTTTTTAGCAAAGATGGCTATGGCATTAACGTGATTGGCATGCAATCCCCGCATGTTATTTGGCAGAAAATCATGTGGGGATTGGACTCGAACCTCAAAAGGTGAATACCAAAATACTTGACGAGTAACAAATATCCAGAATACCTTAATATTTGTGTGAGTAATGAATAGAGCCAAATATATTCACTCATCACTAGTTATAATGAGAAATGACACAGAAAAAAAGTATTCAACACGCTTATTGAAATTTATTTAATACTTTTTACAAAAGCCTTTGTTGGTGATGACAGACTCGAGATGCCTCCTGTATGGAGAAATTTGTTGCATACATTGATCAGGTATGATTTTAGACCAAGCTTCCACACGAGCAATCTTCAAATCCTCAATGCTCCGTGGGTTCTTTCTGTGAACTCTGCGCTTGCATAAAACGTCTACTGGATTCCGGTCAGGTGATTGGCTGGTCCATTCTAGCAGCTTTACTTTCTTGCTCAGAAATGAATTGAGAGTTTCCTTTGCTATATGTTTGGAGTCAATGTCTTGCTGAAATATTCAGTCTCAATTCATCTTCTGTCAAGCAGGTGGGTTTCAACTTATTGCTCCACGGGAACGGACTCACCCTGGAGGGTCGTAATTGAGCGACTACCAAGTTCTTTATCTTAGTCTCTGATGGTGAGGTTAGGCTTGCTGGCGCTGGTAACAGTCAGGTGCCACTACAGGGGAGTCCCTGGTACATTAGTAGCTGACCCTAAAGGGTCAAGGATGCTGGTATGGATTTGGGAGATGGGCAGAGGAGGACCACAGGCTGGAGAGGATTTGGGTGTAGGTACCAGCAGGATGGAAGGTGCCGGCTAGTCAGGTTCTGGTTACGAGTCATGGACAGAACTGCTTAGCTCTAAACGCTCTCCCAAGATACCTGCGCATCATGCGCAGGCACTGGACAGAAGGCAGTGCCAGTGACAAGATCCGCGGCAGGAACAGGATGGTCGGAAAGGTGAGAGGGGTGTCATTCTTGCAGGGAGGAGGAAGTGGGGCACTGAGGCGATGCTGCTGCAGGCAATACAGTACCCCCCTTTCCAATCCGCCTCCTCACCAGATTAGACATGAATTTCTTCAAGAGAAGAGGAGCATGGATGTTCTTCTTGGGTTCCTATGACTTCTCCTCAGGACTATGACCCTTCCAACCCACCAGGAATAGGGTCCTACCTTATAGTAGCCAAGATGTTCTTAACTGCAAAGACATCCTTAGAACTGAAAGCCAAAAGCGTGGCACAAGACACTACTCAGAATCACTGGTTTGAGGAGAGAGATTTGAAAGGAATTAGGAATATGTAATGTGTCCGGAAGACTCAGCTTGTAAGAGACATTGTTAATGTGTTTGATGACTTCAAAGGGACCAATGAAGCGGGGACCCAAGTTGTAGGAGGGAATCTTCAGATGGATGTACTTTGAGGATAGCCACACTCTTTCCCAGGAGGAAATTAAGGCGGATCAATACGTCTCTTGTCAGCATGCCTCTTCATCTGCTCGGACAATCTCTTGAGAATGGATTTGGTGTCCACTTAGACCTTAGAGTAATCCCTGATGAGAGTATTGTCAGCAAGGATTGCAGAAGTGGTTGACACTGGAAGCGGGATAGGAGGCTGTTGTTTATTGACCACGAAAAAGGGTGATTTTACAGACTCCTCACTTTTGTGGTTATTGTAAAAGAACTCTGCCCAGGGTATCAACTTGACCCAATCATGGTAAGAATTTGTGAAATGAAGCAGAAAGTTGGTGAGGAATTAACTTACATGCTTAACCTGACCATTGGACTGAGAATGATATGCTAAAGAGATCCAATTATACATCCAGAAGCCTACAGGTATCTTTCCAAATCTGGATGCAAACTGACCTTCCCTGTCGGGCACGTTGTATTGAGAACAGCCATGGAGACGGAATATGTGGGGAACAAAGTTTAGGCAAACATGGGAACAGACATAGACCAGATAATGGAGCAAAGTGAGCCATTTTAGAATAGCAATCCACAACTACTTAGATGACAGAGCAACTAGAGGACACCAGTAGATCCATAATGAAATCCATCGGTATTTGCTGCCAGGTAGCTGAAGGAACAGGAAGCAGTAAAAGTCATCAGGATGGAATTTGTTTAAGATTCTTCTTTCATGTGCATGAAGGACAGGCAGAAACAATCTCCACAATGTCCTTCCACAAGATAAGTCACCAACAGTGTTGAGAAATGAGAAGAGTAGTCTTCTTCTGCCCAGTATGACCTGCCAGCTTTGACAAATGGCTCCACAGAAGAACTTGACTATGGGACTTACCCGGAAGAATTCGAGACAAGTATACTAGTGTAACTGTGATCATCTTGGAAGGTTCAATGATGAATCGAGGCTCCTCCTCTTGTTCGATGGGAAGGAAAGACCTGCACAGCATCCGTCTTGTCAATCTTGTTCACTGGCCGAAAATTAAGGACAAAGTCAAAGTGGGCAAAAGACAACAATCATCTAGCTTGGCGGGGGGGTCAGCCTCTGGGCAGACTGCAGATAGGCAAAGTTCTTGCGGTCAGTATATATGATGAACACACAAGCTAGCAGCTTATGATCACCTAGAGTATAGTTACGTTCTGGAATGGAAAGGCCTTGGAGAAGAAACCTCAGGTCACCAGATGAAGACTTTTGAGTGAGAATGGCTTCAGCGCCAATTCCAGAAGATGAAGGGTCTACCTCCAGGAAGAATTGCTTGTTCACTTCAGGCCTATGAAGCACTGGAGCTGGAGAGAATGCCTGCTTCAAGGAGAGGAAACCTCAGCCTCCAAAGTCCAGATCTTAGGAGTAGCGCTTTTATGTTTCATAGTAGAGATCAGAGCAGTCCGAGATGAGAAGTGAGGAATACATTGCTGATAATAGTTGGCAAATCCTAGGAAAAGCTGAATAGCCTTCTTGTCAACCGGACACAGCCATTTGAGAAACAAGACATCTTCTTAGCTTCTATCTTCAGCCCTGTGTCAGAGATGATATACTCCAAGAAGGTAAGAAAAAATTGCTCAAAGAGGCACTGGTAGTGGCTTGTTTATGGTGAAATTATGTTCTTTCCACTTCCAGTTAATGGCCCCAACAGTGCTTGCTAGAACCTTCAGTCAATACAGTCCCTGACAGAAGTTCTGTCACTTATCCATGTTCTGTAAATAAAAGCTTATAACCTGACTTTAAATTCATCCATTGGTTTCATAAATTACTCTTTTGAAAGCTAAAACCCTCCCAAATATAGTTCAGGTTATGAAAATGAAGTTGCTGCAAAGCTGAAATATTGATCATTTAATGAACACAGAAAGGTCAGATTTTGGCAAGACAAAAGTTTTGTCGCCTTGTCATATAATGCACCCAATCCTAGTTTACATTCTCACCTGTGCTCACTAAATGATCGATTGATTAGTGGGTGTGTATAAAAAGAAACCCAGCACCTCAGACCTTCACTTGAACTGTAACTTGACCTCTGACAACATGCTAAAAATCCACCCTGCGACCAAAGCCTTGTTTAACAAGAGGCTGAAGACCAGATCCACTGCAGAGGTGGCTGGCACCTTTATTGTGTCTCAGCGTCAAGTACAAAGAATTAAAAAAAGATTTAAAGAGACTGGAGATGTTTTTGACAAGCCCAGGTCCGGCAGACCCCGCAAGATAACTGCTCAGAAGGAATGTTTGTTGGTTAGCAAATCCAAAGCCAGCCCCTCTTCCACTGCAGCAGAGCTCCAAAAGGCCTGCTCACCTCAAGTCCCTGTGTCAACTAGAACAGGTTGCAGGATTCTGTCTCAAAATGACCTCCATGGTCAAATCAATGCCCAGAAGCCAGCACTAAACAAAAGGCAATTAAAAAACCGTGTGGCATTTGCCAAGTCCCACAGCCTGCTTAATGGATGGACGCTGGAAAAGTGGCAGGTGGTGGATTTCTCTGATGAATCTTCAGTTGAATTACACAACAGCCACCGCAAATACTGCAGGAGACCTACTGGAGCCCGTATGGATCCAGAAAACAGTTAAGTTTGGTGGTGGAAAGACCATGGTCTGGGGTTACATTCAGTATGGGGGTGTGCGAAACATTTGCAAGGTGGAAGGCAATATCAATAGCCTAAAATATCAAGAAGTATTAGCTACCTCTTACATTCCCAATTATAAAAGGGGTCAAATTCTGCAGCAGGATGGTGCTCCATCTCATACATCCATCTCTACAACAAAGTTCCTCCTGGCAAAGAAGATCAAGGTGCTCAAGGACTGGCCAGCCCAGTCACCAGACATGAACATCATTGAGCATGTTTGGGGTAGGATGAAAGAGGAAGCTTGGAAGACAAAACCAAGGAATCTAGATGAACTCTGGGAGGCATGTAAGACTGCATCCTTTGCTATTCCTGATGACTTCATCAATAAATTGTATGAATCATTGTTGAATCGCATGGATGCAGTCCTTCAAGCTCATGGAAGTCACACAAAATATTAAATATGGCTCTAATAGCACCACAACTTCATTCACCAATGTTATGCAACATGTTTTTTGTGGGTGACAAAACTTTTGTCTTGCCAAAATCTGACCTTTCTGTGTTCAGTAAATGATCAATATTTCAGCTTTGCAGCAGCTTTATTTTCATAACCTAAACCAAATTTGGGAGGGTTTCAGCTTTCAAAAGAGTAATTGATGAAACCAATGGATGAATTTAAAGTCAGGTTATAAGCTTTTATTTACCTAACATGGATAAGCGACTTCTGTCAGGTAAGAATGGTTGGGGAGATCAACATCCAACACTGTGGAGACACCATCACGTGTTTCTCAACGTAGTGACACTAGAACAAGGCCCCCTGGGAAAATATGCAAAACAAGAATGCCGCGAAGACACCATCACATGTTTCTCAACGCTGGCAGGAAACTAGCCAGGTCTTTCACCGGGAAGGAACAACCACAGGAAGGGTAGTCTCTAGTCAAGGAAACTGCCTATACCAAAACATGGTATCCATCCACAGACAGCTGTTTCGTGGTATTTGCCCCTCATCAGTGTGGAGTAGGAAACTGGCTAGTGGGAGCAATGTAGTCTTCTACTAGGCATCTCTCCCACTAGCCAGTTTCCTACTCCACACTGATGAGGGGCAAATACCCCGAAACAGCTGTCTGTGGATGGATACCATGTTTTGGTATAGGCTGTTTCCTTGACTGGAGACTGCCCTTCCCGTGGTTGTTCCTTCCCAGTGAAAGACCTGGCTAGTTTCCTGCCAGCGTTGAGAAACATGTGATGGTGTCTCCGCAGCATTCTTCTTTTGCAAAACTTCTGTCAGGGACTGTAGTACCTTTAGGAATATATTTACTTATAAGTATTAAACACATCACCAATTTTCTATCACCTGCTGTACATAGCATGGAATGGAAGAGTGAATGAACTTTTGAATCTAACTCTGATTGAATAATTTTGATGAAATATTGCAAATTAATTTATTTTTTGAGATGCCAAGAAAACTAGTTAACATCTTAAAGCCATTGTGGTGTTTCATCAGTGAATAGCCCGTGTCTGAGTTTGTTGTTGGCTTGGATTTATATATACATCCATAAAATTAATGAAGATTGAGTGTTTCCTTTTGGTATCTTTTGACAATGACCGAGAGACCTCTCTACTTCTCAATCTCTTCTCTGGATACTTTAGTTTATGACCTCTCCTCTCTGAGGACCATGTTGTTGCTGTTTTATGTTAGCTGTCTCCTCCAGCTAGATATTCTCTAATCATTGTCAGTTTAGAAGACAGCAGGGCTTGAGGAGGAACCTTTTACAGGAATGTAGCTGGAAAAACTGGAATGCACTAGATAACATTAGGTCAGCTTATTGCTTTCTCTTAAACACCATAAAATCAAAATATCTGGTTTTCCAATATATTCAATATTTGTTTATAATTGCTTATATTTGCTGTCTTTTCAATGTGGAATGGCAATCTGTGTACATTGGGGTTGTTGTTTTTTAAAAAGAATATACTGGACCAACAGGGGTTAAATGGCAAATTTAGTTTAACTCCTTATTGCCGAAGTTACATACTGTGTTTTCCCGAAAATAAGACAGTCGCATAGCTAAGGCTTATTTTCGGGGTAGGGCTTATTCTCGGGGAAACACGGTTGGGTGTAACTTTACCCTCCACAAAAAGCAGACCCCCCATCCCAGGAAAATCATGCTTACCAGACCCCGTACATCTGCATTGCTCCCAGGTCCTCCTGCGATCTTCAGCGGGCGCTTCCAGCAGATATGCTTCACGCGTTCCTCCCTTGCTTTTGGCCGACACTCACATACATCAGATCGCACACACACATCAGATTGCACACACACACACTGAGCACATCCGGCGATACCGATTGCTTCCAGCCAGCAGGGGAACCTGGGACGCAGTGCAGTGGAGCACAAGGACCAGCAGTGGAACACATAGAGGACCTGTGGTGAAACACATTGATGCATTCCACCACAGGTCCTCACGCTTAACTGCACTGCATCCCAGGTTCCCCTGATGGCCTGAAGCAATCGGTATTGCTGGATGTGGTGTATGTGTGTGCAATCTGATGTATAATTGTGTGTGAGACCTGATTGTGTGTGCGATCTGATTGTGTGTGCGGGTGTGCAATCTGATTTTTGTGGGTGTGCGTTCCAGCGCAGGTCCTTGATGCGTTCCACAAGAGGTCCTCCTGTTCGGCATCTGGTGAGTATGATTGTGGGGTCTTCTATCTTCTTTCTTATCTCTTTTGGGGGTGTCCGCTTTCTATAATGAAGTGTCCTGCAGTATTCTTTAACTTTTTAAGCTACATGGACACTTCATTATTGAACTGCAACTAGGGCTTATTTTTGGGGTAGCCCTTATATTTCAGCCTTACGCTGAAAATACTGAAAATTCCTGCTAAGTCTTATTTTCGGGGTACGGCTTATTTTCAGGGAAACACGGTATTAGAGCAATTAATGGATGAGCTTGACAAGCTAAAGATTCCTGATAATTTGGAGGACTTTATTCAATTGTGCATCCAAATTGATCAGAGACACACTGAACAAAGAAAGGAAAGACTGCAAGTATTTGGAAGCAACTCTGCCTACTCCTTTAATCAATCAGCTTTGAATAACCAACAAGAATTGGAAAGTGTGTCTAGACCTATGCAAATTGATGTTATCAAAACCTCTCTCAAGTGGAGAAGGAGATGCAATATACAGAGAATCTATGCCTCTATTGTGGGGGTCTGGACATTTTGCTATTACCTGTCCTAATAAAAGGACTATAACCTTCACAAGTTATAAGACTGCAAGCAATCTAGGCCTTTCTAAACAGTCAATTCCTGTTATGCACACTATCTCATCGGTAATACTGTTATCCTACAAAATAGATTCACCATCTTCTCATTTTGTCATGTTCATACAAGTCATAATCGGGCGCCAAAAATACAATGCTCTGCCATGTTAGATTCTGGAGCTGGAGGGAATTTCATGGACTACAATTCACACTTGATAACATTGTAACTAGGACTAAATCCATGTCAATTGCTATGGAAAGTGTGGATGGATCACTTGTATCATCTGGACCTCTTATCATGAGACAATTGAACTTGAAATCTCTATCAAACCTGATCATAATGAAGCTGTTAGTTTTCATCTTATTTCTTCTCCAAAGTTTGCAGTTATTCTAGCAATTCCCTGGTTTTCAATTCATAACCTTTCTAGCAATTGGGCATTAAGGACTATTACATTTCCCTCTCAGTACTGTAAGGACAATTACCATAGTAATCCATCTGTTCTTAAACAAATTCATGGCTTCAAGATTTCTCATCAGAATTAGGATAAACTACCACCTCAGTACCAGCAGTTCATTGATGTCTGAAGAAGGGCCAGACTGACCATTGGGCAATTCTGGCAAATGCCAGAAAGGCCGGTCCCTATAGTGGGCCACTCAATCTACAGTCACCGCCACTCTCCTCAGCAGTATGTACGCTGGGAAGCATTAGTTTACCTTGTGCACACAATCCCACTGCACAGCTGAAACCAGCAGGCCCAGGAGGCAGCGTGCTTTGGTCGGCTTTGCTGTGCAATGCGATCGTGTGCCCAGCGTACATGCTACTGAGGACAGTGGTGGTGACTGCAGCTCCCTCCTTCCTGATCAAATGTATTTGCGTCTCTCAGCCGTAAATACATTTGAACAGTGTAGTGCCGGGACTGGCGACCCAACATGCAGCAATGAAATGAGGTCAGCACCTTGCTGATGTGATCATACTGCTTCTGGTGCCACAGAGACATGTCGGGAAGCGGTAAGCGCTCCACGTAGGAGCTGAAGATGAAATATGTAATCAAAAATCAATGTGGATGGTGGGGAAGGGGGGAACAATCGTTAAAGGGACACAGCTTTGAAAGAGTTGGTGGGGGGAGTACTTTATTCAGAGAGGCAATGTGTGTGAGGGAAGGATATGTTACAAAAGGGCAGTGTAGGAGGCAATATTTTGCAGCAGGGGGAGTATTATGAAGACAGGCAGTGAGGCAGTGTGGGGGTATTTAATGGAGAGTGGCAGTATGGGGGGTATATTAAGGAGAGGGGCAGTGTGGGGGTATATTATGGAGAGAGGCAGTGGGGGGTATATTATGGAGAGAGGCAGCATTCGAGGTATATTAAGGAGAGGGGCAACGTGGGGAAATATTATGGAGAGGGCAGTGTGGGAGTATATTAAGGAGTGTGGCAGTGTGGGGGTATATTAATGAGAGGGTCAGTGTGGGGGGACATCATGATGAGCGGCTGTATGGGGGAATATTCTGGAGAGAGGCAGTGTGGGAGTATATTATGGAGAGGGGCTGTGTGGGGGTATATTATGAAGAGTGGAAGCATGGGGTATATTTAGGAGAGGGGCAGAGTGGGGGTATATTATGGAGAGTGGCAGCATGGGGGACATTATGGAGAGTGGCAGCGTGGGGTATATTAAAGAGAGAGGCTGCATGGGGTATATTATGGAGAGGAGCAGCGTGGGGGTATATTATGGAGAGGGACCCGTGGGGGGTATGTTATGGAGAGGGGCAGCATGGAGAGTAGTAGCCAAAGATGAAATGTGTAATCAAAAATCAATGTGGATGGTGGGGAAGGGGGTTACAATCGTGACAGGGACACAGCTTTGCAAAAGTCAGTGGGGGGAGTACTTTATTCAGAGGGGCAGTGTGTGAGGGAAGAATATTTTACAAAAGGGAAGTGTAGCAAGCAATATTTTGCAGCATCGGGGAATATTATAGAGCGAGGCAGTGTGGGGGTATATTATGGAAAGAGGCAGCATGGCGGAATATTATCGAGAGAGGCAGTGGGGGTATATTATGGAGAGACGCAGTGTGGAGGTATATTATGGAGAGTGGCAGCATGGGGGGACATTATGGAGAGAGGCAGCGTGGGATCTATATTATGGAGAGGAGCAGCGTGGGGGTATATTAAGGAGAGGGACCTGTGGGGGGTATATTATGGAGAGGGGCAGAGTGGTATATTATGGAGGGACAAAAACGGGGAAAACAGGATGTGTAAAATTTGGGATCACCTGAGTAGATTAGCAAAATATAAACACATTTATAAAAAAAATCAATTTTATTACTGTATCAAAGACAAAACATGCTGACAAACATTAAAAACATTTAAAAGGCAAAAAGGCACATGAAGAAACCAACACATGGTGTACAACAAACCAAAACCAAACCCCTATACATATATCAGCAAAGTTTGCAACCCTAACCACATGGGAACAGATGATACAGAAATCAGACCAAAAAATGTTAAGTTAGCTATACAGAATATATATACAACCTCCTGGGAAAAAGATGGAGAAGCCAAGACCAAGCTACATCAGAAAACAATAATGAACAAGCAAATGAAACCAAAGGAAGTATACTGCAATAATAAAGCAAACCTAAAATTGACCCATGTGGAGTGCAAACAAGATCTGTAAATGACTGGGGATAGGAAGAGCCCCACGCATATCACCATGCTAGGGTGGTTGCCTCAGGGAAGTGCGGGAGATGTCTAGCATGAGCCAGTCCTTAAATACACAAGTCATAAACCTTAATAATTGAATAAATATGTAATTGCTTACATCTGAAGGTCTGGGATCCAAAAACATGGTGACTATCACAGCTGCCGCACACTGCACAGTAGAAGGGAGAACCCGGAAGAGAGGGCTGCGTCTGCGCACTAGGTAAGTTCAGATGAACAAAAAGGTCAAAGTGGCCGTGCCAGAAACAGCACGCATGCATGACATTTAGAAGGAGACACTTAATGCGCCTGCGTGAGGCACTTACTATGCCTGCATGACACTCACTGTGCCTGCGTGATACTCTTACTATGTCTGCATGATACATATCCTTTGGGAGAAATGGTCAACAGCCTCTTGAATCAAATATGTACTTCAAAGATTACCTTACCCCACAAATGGCCCTTCTGTCTCTAGATTTGAAAGACACTGACCCTGCCTTAGTTACTATATTTATACATATCTTTCTGATTATTAAGCAACTTTTAACAGTAAACTGGAGAAGTAACGTTATCCCCACCACCTCTGAAATAATTAAGCGCATGAATAAACACCAAGAATATGAAAAAAGCATGCAATATATGTGACGCCCTGGGCAAGCCAGGGGTCACAGGTCACAACACCACACACACCCCACATTCCCTGCAGGAACACCAAGGTCAGAACACAAATCCTTGTTGCCCTCCTCTAGGGGCTGATGTTCACACCAGGGGGTGGGCCAGGCGGTTGCCACCACCCACCTAGGCGTTCACAGTCCTGGAGGCGGGAAAACCAGACTAGGGAAACTACTAGGGAAGTGAAGGAGTAAACAGTGAAGAGTTGAGTTTGAGAGTAGAAGGAAGTGGTAGAGGAGCAAGTGACAGGAGTGGAAGTGAGAGGAGAAAAGTGACAGTTTGAAAGCCTGAAGTTGGTCCGGGTGTGTGCCCCGGACTGAGACAGCAAGGTTGGCAGACGGCGGTGACCGTCTGCAGGAGAGGCTGATCGGAGGTTGCCGAAAGGACCGTGGACGGGTGGTGGCCCGGCGGTACCGGAGCGGTATACAAAGAGAAGCCAGCACCAGTGGCAGGGGCCTTTCGGATCCCGGCAAGGCTAGGAGTCGCCGTAATTTGCCAAATCCGTCAGTGAAGGGGACCTCCGGGTCTCCCAGCAGCAAAGTCCCGATTGAAGGCAACAGTCCAACCGTGAAGGGGAGACACCACCACCGCCAAGGCACCAGTTTCCCAGGGCCAGCGCCTGCGGGCAAGAGAGGGGCTCCTCCGGCTCATATCCAAGCTGGGGAGCGGGTTACCGGTGGGAATCCATCGCTACCAACAACCGTTTCTAGGTGCAGGGAAGAGACAGTCACCGCTAACTTGCAGGGAACATCTACACCGCAGCCGTCCGAGGGACCCGTCCAACCAGCCGTTTGTTTACCATGAACTGTGTCATCATCCTTGGGCTGAGTGAGTACCTCCGTGCCGTGCGGCACAGCGCTGCCCCTGCGTCCCTGCACCTCCACAGGCCCCATAACCCGCCTGTCCATCACTCTAACCCCCGTCATCGGGCCCCGGGACCACCAAACCCCCTACCCACGGAGGGGCAAACCAACATCTAGCTGCTCCATACCACCACTCCCGGGATCCCCAGACAGAGCAGCGGTGGTGTCCACACAATCACCACAACCGTGGGTGGCGTCACGGACATTAATCAAATCCCCCACCTACAAAACACCCCTTTCACTCACGGGCGAGGGGCGCCGCTCGAGTCCCCGGGATCCGGCCTATCGCTCGAGCCACCGAGCAGCAGTAGCCGCAGAGCAGCGGCGGCCGGACCCGAGCAGTGGGAGAGCACAGCGTTGACACCCTCCTCCCCGCCCGCGACAACTTGGCGTCACGAACAGGATCTTACCGCTCTGCCGTCAGGTAGAGGTGCGCCTTGTTACCGCCGGAGGTGTCCGGCCAGAAAATTTCAGAAGCCGCCATCTTTGGCGCGAAAAGTCCCCGCTCAAGCGTCTTCTCGAGTAGTGGAGGAGCGAAGGCCAAAACCCCGCCCCAATAGAGGAGGAGCCAGAAAGAGGCTAAGGGGGACGAAATGGCGACTGGTCACATGTGAAGTGGCTACAAAGGCAGGGACGCCAGGACCCTGTGGCCATCTTGTTGCTAGTTCCTGGAAAGCACGACTGCCGAGATGTCCGCTCCAGCTAATAACAGCGAGACCCCCGCACCCGGCACGGCGACGTGGTTGAGGGACCGGACCGTCCCGCTGAGTAATCGTCTGCAGGCCCACATGCAACTCCTCCTGGAGGAGTGGGAGACCGACATGGCGGACGTGGTGGCTGCTATGCGGAGACGCGAGGTGGAAGAGGATTTGGAGGAGCGGGTAAGGGACCCACGCCCCTGTATTCCTGAGGGATCGGCCATTGGAGCTGAGGAGCCCGGCCGGCTTCCGCTCACCCTGCCTCTCTCCCCGCTACCCGTGCTAGCTGCTGCCGCTCCGCCACTAGGCCCGCTACCTGCCCAACCGGTAGCGATACCCTGCCAAGCCGCCCCGGCGGACCAACTGGCTGAAGACGTCCAGGACGTCCCTGAAGTACACCAGGGGGAACCGCTAGGACCGCGGCCCCTTAACAGAATGGTGCCAGAAGTCCCGGTAGTGACTGTGCCGGACCCCGAGCCCGGGACCGTGGCCTGGATGAAGGCCCGGGTGATTCAATTCCACCAGCGTCAGCAGGATCAGATCTTCCGGATGATGGAGCAGTGGACCAACGAGGTGGAGATGCTGATTACAACTGCCCCGATGTACGGAGGGGGAATAGATGTAACAGAGTCGACTGGTGACCCACGTCCCTATGTCCTACCAGGACCGGCCGCTGCGGCTGAGGGGCCCGGCCTAGTCTCGGCCTATGCATCACCCTTGATGTTACTTATGGGGCGCCTCAGTGTAAACTCGCCTGATCTGCTGCTCCGTGCTACCGCAGAAGGGTCTGAAGTGCTGGATGCTGGAGGCTGCGGCAGCTGGTGGTAACCCGCCTGACGCAGGAACAAGAGATGATGACTCCGGCCCCAGCCCCGGGTCCACTGCTGAGTTTGAGGAGGCAAGTGAGCGTTCCTGCTATGAAGGAGACCCAGTGGTTTTCCACACCCCACGTACCGGTGGAAATGGGTACCGGGTACCCCTGTCACAGCAGGCATGTCAGTGCATGTTTGATATGCTGGTGAAGGGGGATGGACCCGCCTTAGCTGAAGAATCTGAGTAGGGCAGCGGAGCACCGTTGTCAAAGTCCCCGTTGGGACCAGCACTGTGTTTAAAAGTTTTAAAGTTTGAGAAAATGAAAATGATTACAGTGAAAGTAACCTGATTGTCTGCATCCGTGATTTGCAACCGGCCGTTGTCGGCACCGTTGTCCCCGTAGGGATCGCTTGAAAAGTTTGGCATAGGAACTCCTATGGACAAGCCCGTGAACTTGCAGGGCAACCACAAACGTTAGTGGCTTGTAAATAATGTTTTTGTTGCAACTGCCACCGTACCGCCTCCGGAGAGGCAGATTGGAAGGAGGGCCCGCAGTAGAGCAGGCTGGGGCCCAGCCACCACAGGAACCGGTGGCTACCCTCTGGAGGGGAAGGACAGATCCCACTCGGGTAACTTGGTTCAGGACTGGGGTCAAGGGGTGCTGCCTGTTTCTTAGGGGCAGCATCAGGGCCAGGTTACTTGGGTGGGAGAGAGCGGCAGCCGCAACCGTTTGTTACCGTAACATTTAAGCAAAGTGCCTTCCATTGTGGGATGATGTTTTTCTACTTGTACTGTGTTGTTTTTATCTTTTTCAGAAAAAAAAAAGGTAAATAAAACCGGTGTTGGACGGGCAGCCCGAGGACGGTCTGGGTTTTGCTAAGGGGGAATGTGACGCCCTGGGCAAGCCAGGGGTCACAGGTCACAACACCACACACACCCCACATTCCCTGCAGGAACACCAAGGTCAGAACACAAATCCTTGTTGCCCTCCTCCAGGGGCTGATGTTCACACCAGGGGGTGGGCCAGGCGGTTGGCACCACCCACCGAGGAGTTCACAGTCCTGGAGGCGGGAAAACCAGAGTCAAGCTAGGGAAGTGAAGGAGTAAACAGTGAAGAGTTGAGTTTGAGAGTAGAAGGAAGTGGTAGAGGAGCAAGTGACAGGAGTGGAAGTGAGAGTCGAAAAGTGACAGTTTGAAAGCCTGAAGTTGGTCCGGGTGTGTGCCCCGGACTGAGACAGCAAGGTTGGCAGACGGCGGTGACCGTCTGCAGGAGAGGCTGATCGGAGGTTGCCGAAAGGACCGTGGACGGGTGGTGGCCCGGCGGTACCGGAGCGGTATACAAAGAGAAGCCAGCACCAGTGGCAGGGGCCTTTCGGATCCCGGCAAGGCTAGGAGTTGCCGTAATTTGCCAAATCCGTCAGTGAAGGGGACCTCCGGGTCTCCCAGCAGCAAAGTCCCGATTGAAGGCAACAGTCCAACCGTGAAGTGGAGACATCGCCACCGCCAAGGCACCAGTTTCCCAGGGCCAGCGCCTGCGGGCAAGAGAGGGGCTCCTCCGGCTCATATCCAAGCTGGGGAGCGGGTTACCGGTGGGAATCCATCGCTACCAACAACCGTTTCTAGGTGCAGGGAAGAGACAGTCACCGCTAACTTGCAGAGAACATCTACACCGCAGCCGTCCGAGGGACCCGTCCAACCAGCCGTTTGTTTACCGTAAACTGTGTCATCATCCTTGGGCTGAGTGAGTACATCCGTGCCGTGCGGAACAGCGCTGCCCCTGCGTTCCTGCACCTCCACAGGCCCCATAACCCGCCTGTCCATCACCCTAACCCCCGTCATCGGGCCCCAGGACCACCAAACCCCCTACCCACGGAGGGGCAAACCAACATCTAGCTGCTCCATACCACCACTCCCGGGATCCCCAGACAGAGCAGCGGTGGTGTCCACACAATCACCACAACCGTGGGTGGCGTCACGGACATTAATCAAATCCCCCACCAACAAAATACCCCTTTCACTCACGGGCGAGGAGCGCCGCTCGAGTCCCCGGGATCCGGCCTATCGCTCGAGCCACCGAGCAGCAGTAGCCGCAGAGCAGCGGCGGCCGGACCCGAGCAGTGGGAGAGCGCAGCGTTGACACCCTCCTCCCCGCCCGCGACAACTACAATAATCTTTTCGGTTCATACTACAAAAGATGGAGTTTATGGCCTACAAACATCAGTAATGCCTCAACGTAAATGGGATAAACCCCTTCCCTCCCCCCTTCTTTATGTTTCTTTTTTCTTTTTCTTTCTTTCTCTCTTTTCTTTTTCACTCTTTGCTTGCTATTGCATCTAAATATGTCTTCACACAGTCAAATAATGAAGTAAGTAATAGAAAATGGTATGTGTGTTGACATTTGGAAGTCTACAACATTCACTAGTCTCATACAATCTCTGTAAATATGTTAATCCTACATGTTCTCCCATTTCCTCCCTTCCCGTGGTTTTCCCTATATATTTCCAAAATTCCCCCAATAAGAGCCTTTTTTCTTATTTTTCTCCCTCCCTCCCAATACCCTCCTCCCCCTTACATTTCAATGGTTAAACATCTTTATGATTACTTATCTAATTATCTACTTTCGGATATATTTATGTAAGAGTATTTGAAATTTTATGATTATTATGTAAGAAAAATATTGAAACAAAGTGCTCTATTTCAAGTGTTTATTTCTGTTAATGTTGATGATTATGGCTTACAGCTAATGAAAACCCAAAAGTCATTATCTCAGAAAATTAGAATATTATATAAGTCCAACTGAAAAAATGATTTTATACTCAGAAATGTTGGCCTACTGAAAAGTCTGTACAGTAAATGCACTCAATACTTGGTCGGGGCTCCTATTGCATGAATTACTGCATCAATGCGGCATTGAGGCAATCAGCCTGTGACACTGCTGAGGTGTTATGGAAGATCAGGTTGCTTTGATAGCAGCCTTCAGCTCGTCTGCATTGTTGGGTCTGGTGTCTCTCATCTTCCTCTTGACAATACCCCATAGATTCTCTATGGGATTTAGGTCAGGCGAGTTTTCTGCCCGATTAAGCACAGTGATACTGTGGTTATTAAACCAGGTATTGGTACTTTTTGCAGAGTGAACAGGTGCCAAGTCCTGCTGGAAAATTAAATTTCCATCTCCAAAAAGCTTGACAGCTGAAGGAAGCATGAAATGCTCTAAAATGTCTTGGTAGACAGCTGCGCTGACTTTGTTCTTGATAAAACACAGTGGACCTACACCAACAGATGACATGCTCCCCCCAAACCATAACTGATTATGGAAACTTCACACTAGTCCTCAAGCAGCATGGATTTTTTGCCTCTGCACTCTTGCTCCAGACTCTGGGACCTGGATTTTCAAATGAAATGCAAAATTTACTTTCATCTGAAAACAACACCTTGGACCACTGAGCAACAGTCCAGTCCTTCTTCTCCTTAGCCCAGGTAAGACGCTTCTGGCATTGTCTATTGGTCAGGAGTGGTTTGACACAAGGAATGCGACACATGTAGCCCGTGTGCTGGATATGAAGCACTGACTCCAGCGGCAGTCCACTCCTTGTGAATCTCTCCCAAACTTTTGAATGGCTTTTTTTAACAATCCTATCAAGGCTGTGGTTATCCCGATTGCTTGTGACCTTTTTCTATCACACTTTTTCCTTCCACTCAACTTTCCATTAATATCCTTGGATACAGCACTCTGTGAACAGCCAGCTTCTTTAGTAATGACCTTTTGTGGCTTAACCTCCTTGCGGAGTGTGTCAATGACTGCCTTTTGAACATCTGTCAAGTCGACAGTCTTCCGCATGATTCTGTAGACTACTGAACCAGACTAAAGGACCATTTTAAACACTTAGAAAGCCTTTGCAGGTATTTTGTGGTAATTATTCTAATTTTCTGAGATAATGGCTTTTGGGTTTTCATTGGCTGTAAGCCATAATCATCAACATTAACAGAAATAAACACTTGAAATTGATCCATCTGTTTGTAATGACTCTATATAATATATGTGTTTCACTTTTTGAATTGAATTACGGAAATTAATTAACTTTTTGATGATATTGCAATTTATTGCGATGCACTTGTAGTAAGCTGTGAAAGGCATAGGAAAGACGTTACAGTTAGATACTCATCTAGATGGAGAGAGTGGATTACAATGGGGATGATGAGGTTATTAATTATGTATAGTTAAAGTTATAGAGTTAAGAATCGTCAACTTTTTTTCTGTACGTGTAACATATAATTTCAGAATAATTCTTGTCAGGCAACATTCATAAAGTACATCCCATCCTAAATAATACAAAGTGATTTACTGTTCTGTGTACCAAATGCATGCAAGAATAAGCTCAGTCACTAAGTAAAGCATTCTATATTTAAAGGAATTTGTATTTTGGGGGGACAATTAGGGTATATCTGCCTGATGTGCTATAAATGTCTCCTAGGTGGGGAGAATTGGGATAATGTGGAGTGGCGGTTTCTGCAGCTCTCATAGTCACAAATAGCCACAGACATGTCCACTCTCCACTTCTCTGTTCATTTTCAATCTGAATGTACTGGCCACCTAATCAGACAGATACTGAGGGAGCCATACAAAATCAGTTTAATAGGAAATTTCATTGGATTTTCCATTTACTGGTAACTATACTCTATCATTCCAAAAGTGTGCCTCTCAAAATAAATCTGCTTCACAATGAAGCCGTCTGGAGCAGAATTTCATGGAAATAATTCCCAATCTAAGGTATACTGGAGTTCTTAACATTAGATACTTTCCTCCTAAATTTCCAGCTTCTCTGTAGTGTGCTTTACACTTCTACTGTATTGTTAGGGTTTCTTTATGTTACATATTTGTCCTTCTGTAGATTTGAATGTAGAATTTACCAATTTAGTTGAGTGCATTTAAAATGTATTATATATTTATAAGTTGTTAGAATCAATACTGATATAATTATGATTTCTTCACTATATCATTTTAGACAATGGGTTACGTCTTCTGCCATAATGTGTATGTATAAAACACCAAGTGATGTTAATTTCCCCACAAATGTCATTACGAGCCTGAGAGTTGTATGTAATTGTATACAAGTTAATAGAATTAGCCTCTCATTGCTCTGCTATAAATCTGTCTCACAAATGTTATGATTTATGTACATGTTCTTTTTACCCATTATCGATCTGTTTGTTGATTACATTTACGCATTCTATTAATGAAGGGGTATGTTTTTATGGAATTGTAATTTATGTATAGTCTGCCTAAATATATATAAAGACAAACTGTCAGTGTGGGCTCACACTAAATACTTAACAGAGTTTATGACTCACAAAAATTATAAGACAGTAGAATCATGAATTTACAATTAAACTTCTCTAAGTTACAATGAAACTACAGATTTTGACTTTTTCAGTTGATTAGTTCTAATAATCTTTTTAGAATTTATGACCAGCCATTATTGACTTGAAATGATCTCTTTCAAGGTTTTCTTATACACGAACTATATGTCGGAGGTTGCCTCTATCATAAGCAGAAGCTGTAACACAGATGGGAGCAGTGGTTGCTTTTAACCTAACTTTGATTAAGAAATTATATACGCCACAGAATTACCTAGGTTAATTTTGTAATATTTTTCCATATAGAGTGACAAGCAAAAGGGTTACAAGTGAAAAGGTTGTAGTACCGTGTTAGCCAGTTGAAAAATTATTGAATGTTTTCAGTGAGAGGAACAAAATTATAATCTTGTGATACCTTTTAATGGCTAACTAAAATAAAATAAAGTGATGTTACAAAGCAAGCTTTCGAGACATCTCAGGTACCTTCATCATGCCTGATGAAGCACGTTTGTGCTTTTTTTTAAAGGTACAGAATCACTGACATACGCAGACCCATTATAATCAATGTGTCTGCTCACACATCAGTAATTGTTCACTGACCTTGTCTCCGTGCGGCGTACCCGCGTGTCCGTGATTGCCGAACGGAGACATGTCCATTTTTTTCTGGCATCACTGATGTCTCACGGACCACGCAGTGGTGGGATCCGTGAAACACGTGCCAGAAAAAAACGTACATATAAAATAAAAATCATTTTTACTCACCCGGCTCCAGCGATGCTCTCTGCAGCCTGTTCTGCCTGCTGCTTCTGAGCCGGCTCATTACTTTCGTGCATATTCATGAATGCACGACACAGCCAACGCGGAAGCAGCTGCAGCGGGGGTCAGCGCCGGCCGGATGCTGCACCGCGGGAGCGTTCAGCACCATGGAGAGCGGGAGCGGGCACAGGTGAGTTGATCGCTAAGTGCAATCACGGACTACGGAGAACGGAGCCCGGATTGCACTTAGGCAACCCACGTGTGCCGCGAATCACGGCACACGGAGGGACATAGGCGTGTTTTACACGTCAGTGAAGAACGTCTGTGTTTTTCACTGACGTGTGAAACGGGCCTAAGGTAGTCTCTCACTCAAAGCTGTAGTGGAAGGTGAGATACGAAGCCTGAAAGTCAAAAGTTCAAAACATTGTTAACCTTTTGCTTGTCAGTGTATAAGACATTATAAGGTTTTGGGCAGCATGTATTAGCTGTCAAGTGCCCTTTCTTGATATTGGTCGTATAATTAGGGTTGTTGTCCTGCTGCATAAAAAAATTGGAGCCAATGAGGCACCTCCCTGATGGTATTGCACGATGGATAAATATCTGTCTATATTTCTCAGCATTCAGGACACCATACATCTTGACCAAATTCCCAACTCCATTTGGTAAAATGCCTCAACCTTGCAAGAAACCTCCATCATGCTTTATTGTTAGCTGCAGACATTGTTTATAATTAGGGCTGAGCAGACCTGGACTGTTATAGTCCGAATCTGCGAGGTTTCAAAGATGCCCAGGTGCCGGACCCGGGCCTGGGATTTTGGGTGTACGATCTGGATTCGGCACTAGGGAAATTATAGGAAAAATAAAGAAACAAAGAATTAAGCGAGTGTTTCATACTTACGGAGACTCGGTGTCATGGCGCAAAACTGCTTCCGGATAGTGCATTCACTTCCTGTACTGTGCATTAGGCTCATTGCATACACATAGCTTCCCAGGCTTTCCCCGCCCACCGGCCATCGTGTTGTCTGTCATTGGTTGCAGTTGGACGTGCCCCCAGCCTGTGACAGCGTCTGCCTGCAGTCATCGCTCTAGAATTATTTGTCTGTGGAAGAGAGCGCACATAGGGTCTTACCTGGTATAAGATTTCGCAAATATGGTACCAAAGGCACACTCACCTCTTGAAGTTGTGTCAGGCACAACTCCTTGATGCACATATATCAAAAAGTGGTCAGCAGCAGCCCCAAAGCGAGAGATAAAACAATATGGATAAAAGAAATCCAGAGAAATCCAGGAGTATGTGTTGAAATCCTTTTTCTTTATTTCTGCAGGTCAACGCGTTTCAAAGACATATTCGTTTTCTTCATCAGGACAAAAGAACAGTATCTGTAACTCCTTGATTCATGTGGTTTCTAGCGCAGCATTAAACACGGATTTCTTTTATCCATATTGCAATCATCGCTCATCACGGCTCAGACATTGTCTACTCAAACAAAGCATCATCAGGGTCCAAAGGCTGTGATGACTGTCACTGACCCCTCCCTGAAACAAAGCATCATCAGTGACACTCTTTTCAGGGGCTGGGCTAGTCCTAGTGGAACATTCACTGTGCGATGACGCTTTGAATATCCCAGCATGCACTGGGATTCTCAAATGAATAGTCATCGAAAAAGGAAGTGAAAAAAAAAATAAAATAGAAAAGCAGTTTAGTTAGGGAATGGTATGGAACTTTTAACTCAAGTATATTAGAAAATAGTTTGGATTATTGGACTCAATAGATATGGATTTAGGTGGAAAATTATTTTGATCTGCAGACCACCCCTTTAACTTGTAATATTAACTAGCTAGAAGGAAACCACAATAAAAATAATATTTGGTAGGATGCGGCAGCTATGAGTGGACTAAACAGGAGAAATAACATTTCATGATGGGAAGAATTCTATTTAAAGCACTAGATGACGTTCACACCTTGTGAGCCTGAAAACATTCTGCTCTCTCAGTGGCATATTACACTTGGTAAACAACCATTAAAATTCTGAGCAGAGATACATGGCTGGCAGTGAAGCCTCTCAAAACAGCAGCAGTCGCCTCCATCCAGCAACATTTAATATTAGCAGATCTTACAATGATTTCTAAGCAGTTCTCAGATATAATCAAATGATTTTGCAGTGCGAATCTTGCAATTCCATATAAAGGGCTCAGTTCTGACCTTCTCCATACGTTGCCATGGTGATAACATACATCAATTGTTAAACTTCTTTTTTTTTAAAGCATTTTTTTTTTAAAATATAAAACATTCCTTTGAATCAAATGGATTTTACTTATGTGGGGATTTTTTATTACTGGTCATTAATATTAGACAAAATTACACTTTAATAATTTTGCCTTTCATTTATTGTTTTCCTGTATTTTTTTTTGGTTTAGGTTAAAAAACCTTTCTTGAGATTTTAACAAAAGCCTCTAGATGTCAGCAAAGAGCAGAGGATAGTAAGGTGTCTATGCTGGTTACTGGCACATTTACATTTACCGGATTTTAGGATATCAAGTCTCATTTCTGTGAAAAGTTGCATAAGTAACATTTTGACCATTAAATGTAGTAGTACAGTTTATATTTACATTCACTATGCAATACATGAGGGCAGAGGCATAGCTAGGGGTCAAGCACAAGGGGGGTTAAACAGTGGACCCCTAATCTTTACAAGCATGTTTACAATTACAGTGGTAGATCCTAATCATAGCGAGTAAACCGGAACCTCAGCAGATGACCACGCTGTTACTGAAATAACTCACTATACAATGATCAAGGCAGATATTACCGCCATAGGTTGACCATATAGTGATAGATACCAGTTCTTTAGTATGTATGAAAAGATTACAGTTCAAACATAGCTCCCAAATGTCCCAGATTCAGCAGAATTGTTCCGATTTGAGGGCTCAGTCCCGATGTCCTGGCAGTTAGGGCTTTTGTCTCAACTTCCTCTCACCTTTCTTTGCCAGCTCCATAGCTTCTTCTCCTCGGGTCTGGCTGGCATCTCATCTCTCTTCATGAACATAAATTAAATGAACAATTCTCTCCTCTGGTCTCCCTAGCACTCTAGATGATAAACTATATACTATAGACTATATACTATAATATATACAGGTATGTCGCGGGCGGAGGAGGGGACGCTGCGCTCTCCCACTGCTCGGGTCCGGCTGCTGCTGCTGCTCGGTGGTGGTTCGAGCGGTGGGCCGGATCCCGGGGACTCGAG
Source organism: Anomaloglossus baeobatrachus (assembly GCF_048569485.1). Lineage (NCBI taxonomy): Eukaryota > Metazoa > Chordata > Amphibia > Anura > Aromobatidae > Anomaloglossus > Anomaloglossus baeobatrachus. The sequence goes on along the minus strand of NC_134353.1, from coordinate 608,657,379 downwards.
CGGCGTTCCTCGCCCGTGAGTGAAAAGGGGGAATTGATTGTGGGGATTTGGTTATTGTCCGTGATGCCACCCACGGTTGTGGTGATATTGGTGACACCACCGCTGCTCTGGACGGGGATCCCGGGACCGATGACAGGGAGCAGCCTGGATGCTAGTTCTCCCCTCCGTGGGTAGGGGGGTTGGTTGTCCTGGGGCCCGGTGATAGGGTAGGGATGGATGGCAGGCGGGTTACGGGGCCTGGTGAGGTGCAGGGTCGCGGGGGCAGGTTGATGGTGACTGCCTTTCCCTGCTCCTATGTAGTGTAATGGTTCCAATGGGTTCCCACCGGTAACCCGCTCCCCAGCTTGGATGGTTGCTGGAGGAGCCCCTTTTGCCCGCAGGCTCTGGCCCTGGGAACTTTAGCCTTGGCGGTGACTGTGTTTCCCTCTCTCGGTTGGACAGTTGCCTTCTGACGGGACTTGGCTGCTGGGAAACCCAGGAGGTTCCCTTCGCTAACGGATTTGTCAAATTCACGGCGACTCCTAGCCTTGCCGGGGTCCGTAAGCCCCTGCCGGATGGTGCTGGCTTCTCTTTGCATACCGGTCCGGTACCGCCAGGCCACCGCCCGTCCACGGTCCTTACGGTAGACTCCGATAGGCCACTCCTGCAGACGGTCACCACCGTCTGCCAACCTTGCTGATCTGTCCGGGCCACACACCCGGACCAACTTCAGGCTGCTTAACTGCCACTTTCCTCCTTCCACTTCCACTTCCCAAACTAAACTGCCTTACTTTTCCCGCCTCCAGGACTGTGAACTCCTCGGTGGGCGGGGCCAGGTGTGGACATCAGCCCCTGGAGGAAGGCAACAAGGGTTTGTGTCTGACTTCGGTGTGCCTGACCGGGAGTGTGGGGGTGCGCTGGTGTTGCTCTCTGTGGCCCCTGGCTTGTCCAGGGCGCCACAGGTACATAGAGATACATTTGCACATAGCAGTGTATCTCTATGTACCTGAATTCTAGAAGTGCAGAAAAAGTTGGATTTTTTTTGTTACTTTAAAACAAATTTATACAATCATGCAATTTTTTTCCCCATCTCTTTTCCGCTGGACTCAAACTAACAATTCTCAAACATTGTAGGAAGGTGGTAAAGCCTAGAGCAACAGGCTCTGGTGATGTAACAGGGAGGAATTTGTACACTGTGTGCAGAATTATTAGGCAAGTTGTATTTTAGAGGATTTTCTTTATTATTGATCAAGAACTATGTTCTCAATCAACCCAAAAGACTCATAAATATCAAAGCTTAATATTTTTGGAAGTTGGAGTGTTTTGTTTTTTTTTAGATTTGGCTATCTTGGCTGTGTGTGAATGCCCTAGAAAGTAATAGTTCCCACATTTTGACTCCTGGAAATTGATACTGCCTCTTGTGTGCCCCTTGGATGGTTACAATACCCTGAGGGCCCCTATAATGTAGTAATGCTTCTTAAGTGCATAACATTGAATATTGTCCCGAGTGCACCTTTAGTAATTAATAATGCCATAAATGCTTCAGTAAAAGTAATAATGCCCCCTGAGTCCCCAGGTATAGTAAATGGATCTCTGATTCCCCCAAAATATTGTAATAATATCCTTAGTTCCTGCACATACCATATATAATGTCCCCTGATTCCCCCCTCATGTATAGTAATGGCCTCTGATTTCCTCCCACAAACAGTAATAATGGCCCTTGAGTTCCCGCCATATACATTATTAATGGTCCACAAGTGTCCAACATACACAGTAAATTGGTCCCAGTGTCCCCCTACATACAGTAAGAATGTCACCACACAAGAGTCCCCCCAACATACAGTAATAATTCCCCAGAGTTGCGCCACATACAGTAATAATAGCCCTTGAGTTCCCCCATTTACAATAATGCAATGATAATGGCCTCTGGGTCCTCCCACATTTAGTTATATTGGCCGTAAACTAGCTTCACAGATACAGTAATAAATAATGGCCCAGAGTAGCCCGCCACATAAAGTAGTATTGTCCCAGAGTTTCCCCACATACAGTGTTAATGTCAATTTCCCTACCACATACAGTAATAATTGTCCCTGAGTCTTACCCACAAATAGTAATAATGTCCACTATGTAACCAACTAAAATAAAGAGTCACTACATCTCTCTCTGCTCTTTTACATCTGACTGTCTCTGCACTGCTACATCTGAGTGAGACGGTCAGATGTAGCAGAGCATAGAAAGATGTAGCGTCTCTAACTGTCTACTCTACTACATCTTACAGTCTCTGCTCTTCTATAGCTGAGCTTTTCAGCTCTGCTACATCTGAATGAGACGGTAAGATGTAGCAGAGCAGAAACAGATTTAGCATTTCTGACCATCTCTGCTCTGCAACATCTGTCTCAGATTTGCTACATCTGAGTGAGATCTGCTACATCTGAGTGAGATGGTCAGGATTAGCAAAGCAGAGACAGATGTAGCAATCGCTTTACTATATGGCGATATTATGCTTGGTCTATACAATGCAAATGGGGTCTCCAAGCAGCAAACAGCATTTCAACACAGGAGTGTACTGACCTTAGATTAGGTCACAGACTGAGAGTTTCATAGTGGAAAAAGAAGGGTCTCCCAGCAGCACAAAGCAATTCAGACAAGGAATGTCACAATCTTATAAGAGGTCAGAGGCACGGGGTATTGCAGGAAAGCAGTAAGCTGATGTTGTAGTAGGTTACAGAAGGAACTTTACACTATGAATAATGCAGGACCCCCTGGCAGCACAGAGGATTTCAGGATAGGAATGTTGTGATATTGTGGTAGGTCATAAGCTGGAAAGTGCAGCTTCAATCCTCTGCATGGAGTATTTCAGGAGTATGATAATCTTGTAGTGGATCGCACACAGAGTTACACAGTGGATGGAGAATTGTCTTCCAGCAGCACAGATTATTTCAGGAAATTAATTTTGAGATATTGTAGTAGGTCACAAGCTCAAAAGTGCAGGTTCCACCTGCAGCACAGAGTATTTCAAGGATATGATAATCTTGTGGTGGGTCTCAGACTAAGAGTTACAAAGTGGAAACAGAAATGTCTTCCAACAGCACAGAGTATTTCAGGAAATTCTCTTTCTGACTCTCTCTCCCAGACTTACTTTCTTTCTTGGACTCTCTCTCCTGGACTCTCCCATTTGTACTTCCCCCTAAGAATTCTTGGGGGGGGGGAATCTGCTAGAAAATTCTCGAGTTTCCCATTGACTTCCATTATGCTCATTATGGAGACGAGCACTTGAGCATTACAAATTACCGTACTCAATTCGAGTACCGAGCACCCAGGCATTTAGTGTTCACCCATCACTGCTTAATATGCAAATCAACTTTTAAATATCGGCCCCCGAAATCTGCCTGTAGAGCTTATTAATGAAAGATGGAGTTACTAGCGTGAGAAATGTAGTGATTGACAGTCTGCTCTGGAAACACCCCTTTTCGTTTAAAATAGGCTTTTTTTAGTCATATTTTTGGTCATTTCCTAATTGCTTTTTCAATGTTTTTGTCTGCTGGTTGTATTCTTGAGCATTTTATGGGGGGCATTTTTTTGTGCATTTTGTTTTTGTAACTCCATTAAACAATGAAGAAACCAAAGGCAATTTTTGCAGTGAAAACACTAGTAAAATGCAGAAGAAGATGTTTCAGTATCTTTTGAATCTTCCCATTGACTTGTATTGTATAGTATGGAGTGTATGGAGTGTCTTAAGGTGGAAACCACCTGAGGAATGGCCAGCACACATCTTTTAACCACTTGTCTTCCTTCGAGAAATGAAGTGGTCACAATACCCTAAAAAAATCCTGAACATATGAAGAGCAAGTTGTTTTTATGCAAAAATGCTAATGTTCATTTGATTTCTAGAGTATACCTGAAGAAGACATCATGTGCCCATACTCAGGGTTGGTTTTACACAAAGTGTGGCCCTGAACAAAAATTAAACGTGGGGCCAAAAATGCTAACATATTTTTACTATCATACAGACACATTTAGGACATGAGCAGATTTTGTACTGTTAACCCCTCCACAACCAAGCCTGTTTTCACCTCCATGGCCAATTTTTTCAATTCTCACCAGTGTCACTTTATGAAGTAATAACTCTGGAACGTTTCAATGGATTCAGTGATTCCGAGACTGTTTCTTCATGACATATTGTATTTCATGTTAGTGATAAATTAAGGATGACATTTTTTACGTTTATTTGTGAAAATATCAGAACTTTGGTGAAAATGTTGAAATTTTTGTCATCCAAATTAGTTAATAAATAACACTTACAACATGTCTATATTACATCTGCACAATTTTTGAAACATAATTTCCTTTTTTTAGGAAGTTAGAAGGGTTAAATGTTTATCAGCAATTTCTTATTTTTCCAACAAAATTTACAAAACCATTTTTTAGGGACCACATCACATTTGAAGTGACAGTAACACTATTCTAAAAACTGCACTACTCAAACTGCTCAACACCACTTTCAAGAAGTGGTTCTGATGTTTCACAAGAACTAAAGCAATGTGGAATGAAAAAATACAAATTTTCCTTTTTCCCACAATAATTTTACTTTAGTATGTACTTTTGTATTTTTACAACGATAATAGGAAAAAATTCACCATACAATTTGTTGCCCAATTTCTACTGAGTATGCCGATATCCCGAATTTGCTGGAAAACTACTGTTTGGGCGCATAGCAGAGCTCGGAAGGGAAGGAGCGCCATTTGATTTTAGGAACATAAAGTTGACTGAAATTGATATCAGATGCCATGTCATGTTTGGAGAGCCCTTAATATTCCTAAACAGTAGAAACCCCCCCACAAGTGACCCCCATTTGAAAACTAGTCTCTTCAAGGATTTTATCTTGATGTTTGGTGAACACCTTGAACTTCCAGGTGTTTCACATAATTTTATAACATTGAGCCAAAAATCTTTTTTCCCCCAAAAATGTTGTTTTAGCCTCAAATTTTGCATTTTCACAAGGGTTACAGGAGAAAATGCACCATACAGTTTGTTGAGCAATTTCTCTTAAGTACTCCGATACCCAATATATGGTAGAAAAATACTATTTGGGCGCATGGCAGAGATTGAAAGGGAAGGAACACCATTTCACTTTTGAAATGCAAAATTGTCTGGAATCGATAGCAGATGCCATGTTACGTTTGTAGAGCCACTGATGTGCCCAAACAGTAGAAACCCCCCACAAGTGACCCCATTTTGGAAACTTGATCCCTCAATTAATTCTTCTAGGGGTGCAGTGAGTGTATCGACACAACATGTTTGTCACTTAACTTTATACTATTGGGCATTTTTTTTTTTTTTACACCTTTCACCAAGTCGTAAAAGTGATAAGACAGCTTTATTATGCAGGTCAGTACGATTACAGCTTTTTTTTTATTTATCTGCTGGCACAGGTGTATAACAACTTGTTTTTTTGTGTTACAAGATGCCGTTTTCAGATGTAGCATTTTTATTTACATGCGACTTTTTGATCGCGTTCTACTCCCCTTGAATTGGTGATAAGTTCCTCCATGGGACTTTAACTTTTATTTCTTTAATCACTGGTATAATCCATTACAATACGCAAGTATTGCAATGGATTATACCTGTCAGTTTTACCTTAAGAGAAGCTCCTTAGAACATGTTCCTTGCATGGCCTAAGAGGTTTACCATAGCTGGCTTACCTGGAGGTCATTACAACATGACTACCTCGAGTTGCCAAGGCAACATCCCTGTTATCTCATCGCGGGGGTCCCGATTGATTGGGAGAGGAGTGTGGAGACACGGGGCTCAGTGGGTGCTCTCGTCCACTAAAACCCACCGTCTTTAGAAAGACAGCGTGGCTCAGGGCTCATCCCAACTGAACGCCGACCTCCTTAACCATGGGCGTAACACTACTCAGACAACACAGAGTGAGGGAACCACAATAATTAGACTTTATTGGATCCCCAAACAATTAACGGCACATAACACATAACCAACAAAACACAAATGTAACAGGCAACAGAGTCTCACCCTTCCGCTGGCTCACCAGGGATTTAGAATGTCTTTGCCTCAGAGGTTCCAGGACCGCTTACTCCAATCCAGCAGCACCCCGCTTTTGGCGGGCACCCACCGAGAAAGGAATAGCGCCATATTTAGGAAGCTGGCTGAGGTCTGCAAAGTCTGTTCCAGGTGACTGAACTGTCCCAACCTGAGTGTCCTCCTTAGGTAGTCCTGTATGATGTTACAATCCTGGCAGCCGGAGTCGAAATCCCTAGGCTGTGGATATGGTCTCCAACCGGAACCGGAGTCCCTAGATTGAAGCCATAAGATATCCTGATCCTCTAGTCAACTCCAAAGAGCTTAGACTGGATCCATCAGCATCCATCAACCTTCATCAACCCTGGTGGCTTAAAGAAGTCCCTTTTATAGCCATAACCTTCCCTTAGGATACACTGCGTCCTCATCGATTGGTTGGACAAGATTGCTTCTCCCATTGGATGAATTTCAAGCTGCATGGATAATGTTCATTTAAATGATGTGCATAGAAAGACTCAGTATATCTACATGGAGTCGGCAAGTCACCGACTAGACAATGGCTACTAAGGTAATTACATTATCAATTCACAAATACAATACAATGATTACTGGAAAAGTCTGGAGAGCAATAGCTAAGCAAACATGACTTACCACACATAAAAACAATAGTCTGGCTGAATGTTAAGAAACTTTAACCCATGAGCGTCCATGTCGTCACAAGGAGTGCACTCCATCTCCCAGTCTCCTAAATGCTGCAACCACTATTGATTGCAGCATTTAGAGGGTTAAACAGCCAGGTACGCCACAGGGACTACTCCTGGCTATGAGAGCCTGATCATGGCTATCTCATAAGCTGAACTCCCGGCGGCGATTGTATGGGCACAATTCCTGTGCTCACATGATCGCCATGATGGACCCCACACATTCTAGGTCAGGAACCCTTTCCCAACCATGACGTGGAGGCGTTAAACAGGTGTCAATTGACATTATACAAGGCACAACCTTTTACATAGGCTGACAAAGAATGATGGGTGTAAATGATCACTAATAGTATTCTTTGTCCCCATACAAATCATGTTACTATCGTGTTTTTCCAAAAATGAAACACTGTCTTATTTATTTATTTTTTGCTCTGAAAAAAGCACTAGGGTTTATTTTCAGGTAGGATTTTTTTCTTGGGGAAACACGGTTGGGGGTACGTTTACCCCCCAAAAAGCAAACCTTCCTTCCCAGGGAATGGTACTTGCGAGACCATGCACGTCTGAGTGGCTCCCAGGTCCTCCTGAGATCTTCGGCGGGCACTTCCAGCAGGTATGCTTCACAGCGGTCTTCCCCTGCTTCTAGCCAACACACTCACATACATCAGATCAAGCACACACACTTATATTAATACAGGCACACACACACACATCAGATCGCACACAAAATCACACAATAGATTGCGCGCACACTCTCACTCACCACATCTGACGATACTGATTGCAAAGGAAGGTAGGTGCAGTGGAGCGTGAGGACCTGTGGTGGAACGCATTAATGCATTCCACCACCGAGTCCTCCATTTTGCCCCTTAAAAGTTATAATACCTCTAATGTGCCCCTTTGACAGTTTTAATACCCTGAGTACCCAAATAATGTAATGATGCCCCAAATTCCCACTTATAATTTTAATATTCTCAGTTGAATGCCCCTAAAAAGTAATAATGGCAACTAATGTGCAAACAGTGCTTCTACATGCAATATGATGGCTCCCTGCACAGCTCCACTATATATGTGACCCCACTGCTGTCCTATATATAGTATGATGTCACCCACAGCTCTTATATATACAGTATAATGTCCCCCACAGCTCCAATATATACAGTATAATGTCCCCATGACCTTCTATACACAGTATAATATTCCCCACAGCTCACTATATACAGTATGATGAACCCCACAGTTCCCTATATACATTATGGGCCCCCCACAGCCCCTAAATACAATATAATGGCCTCACAGCTCATTGTATACAGTATAATATCCCCATAGGTTCATCTACAGAGTATTTGGCCCCCAAATCCCATTATATATATAGAAAGATGGCCATAACATCACTTTTTACACAGTATATTGGCCACGCAGCTCCCTATTTACAGTATAATGTTCCCATAGCTTCGTATAGAGAGTATTGGGCACCTAGAACCCATTATATATGAGGATGACCACATCACTGTATATACAGATTGATGTCCCCACAGCTCCATATACACAGTGTGGGGTCCCCAGAACATACAGATGGTGTCCTCTAAAACCCTCTATGTACAGTGTCATAACAATTATTACATCCTTCAGGCTGGCCACCAAAGTTCAGCCTATTCAATTGTTTACCAGCTTCTATTTATTAAAATTAGTCCACCATAACTTGCCGTCCACTTCTAATTCACTCCCCATCTGGTAAGAGAAAGAAGAAGAAACACAGACCGGAAGTTACATCTCTTCATAAATCTGACTCTTAATCTCCCAACAGTAAAACACCATGCACTCAGATGGACTACTATTTCTGAACAGAAACCACCCAACCTAATTCCATCAACATAGATATAGACAATAATTATTAAAGGAGTGGAAAGTTTACCCCTTCCTACAGTCATGTGTCCCTATCACTCAGTACTCCATAGGGGGAGGGGTAAAACCATGTACACAGACAAACTCAAATTTCTACAAGGGGAAGCATCCAGCCTAATTCAATCAACGACAATCTACACAATTATTACTCGATGTGTTGGGGATTTCCCATTCCTAAAGCCATGTCCCGGGGAAGGGGGCGGTAGGGGAAAAATACAACAAACTTATAGATGGACTCATATTTTTAAGAAGGGAACCATCCAACCTAATTCCATTAACAACGATATCCACAATTTTTACTAAAGGACTTGAGGATCCCCCTTCCTACAGTCATGTCCTCCTTCGCTTAAGGATTTATTAATAATGTAGTATAAGAAGGTACATCTGTTTTCACTAGGGCCGATGCCAATACCATATTTCATCTGTAAAGAGTACATTACTACATTTTGTATACTGAAATGAATCCTTCCCTTTACCCCAAGGTAGCTCTTCCAGGAGAGCTGAAACTAATGCAGACAGGAAGGAAAGTGAACTGAGGTTCGAGAAACTTTCCCATAGTCAACAGGCCTGCCCCCGCAAACAGCATACTCCATCAGCGAGCACTTTGGATTGATTGTATTTTTAAAGCATCCCCGCGTTTATAAAAAGAAACACACGCACAAGTGAGTCAGATATAGCTGCATTTCTTTCATCGGCTGTCATGCTCACAGCTAACGACGTGAGAAGCCACCCCAGCAACGGCTGAGCTGATTGTTAGAAGGCTTTAATTTCTGAGCAGATTTACGTAAGAGGAGGGATGGAACACAAGGGTAGATGGGGAGAGGGAGGGAAAGCATCTTGCAGACCAGGGACAGGAATTCATACAGACATAAAATCACAGCCACCGAACAAAATATTGGTTTTTCCACAACGGAAACCCTCATTGTAGTTTTTTTTCATAAGCAAGGTATACAAATGGATATATCACATGAGCGTGCGGCAAAGCCCTAATGGCAATATTTGTAACATCTACTAGGTAATGGATCTTTAGGCTGTGTTCACACAAAGAGTGTGTTTTCTGCTGCTATTTTCTGCAAAATATGGTAGAGTCACCACATTTTCACTGCATTTTATTAGTCTACCGATGCAGATTGTTACATCTCTGTTATTTTGTAGACCTCGCTTATTCGTGTAATATTACAGCATAATATACTATATATATTATAGAAAATATTTTTGGACATGATTGTAAAAAGGAGCCCAAATCTATTCAAAATCTGTTACTGAAATTCCTGCTTTGTAATATATATATATATATATATATATATATATATATATATATATATATATATATATATATATATATACATAAAGCTGTATATATAAGATATTATATTATATACAGTATATTACATGCTGCATTTCTATGTATGCAAAGTATGACATTACAAAAGCTGTATAAATATATTCTATTACATACAGTATATTACATGCTGCATTAAGTATAATCACATGTACTTGCAGCTTTCTTCAATCTTTTAAAGGGAATCTGTCATCAGACTTTTGTCACCTAATTTTAGGACAGCATGATGTAGAGACATAAACCTTGATTCCAGTGATATGCCACTTACTAGGATGCTTGTTGTAGCTTTGAAATAGGTGTTCATTTTATCAGCAGGACATTATCACTAGATTACAAGTAAGGCTATGTGCACATGCTGCGTTTTTTGGACGCTGCGTTTTTGTGCGTTTTTGGCCGCTAAAACGCACAAAAACGCACCCGCGGCAAAAAAACGCGGCAAAAAAACGCATGTGTTTTTACCGCGATTTGGTGCGTTTTTGATCTCTGCATTTTTCTGCGTTAATCCAATGCATTGCATGGGAGGAAAGCGCAGAAAAACGCAGGAAAGAATTGACATGTCCATTTTTTTTAAGCTCAAAAGCGCAGCTTAAAAAAAAAGTTGTGTGCGGACAGCAAAAATGAAAACTCATAAACTTTGCTGGGGAAGCAAAGTCATGCAGTTTTGAGGCCTAAAACGCACCTGAAAAACGCGCAAAAATGCAGCAAAAAACGCACTGTGTGAACTTACCCTTAACCTGCTGCCAGGTAGTCAATCATATTCATAAGCTTTGTAAAACCCCAACCCCACCAGTGATTGCCAACTTTCTACCTATGAACAGTGTACACAAAAAGCTGCCAATCAGTGGTGTGGGCATGGTCATACAGTGCTCAGAATTCAGAGAATTGCTAGAATTGCAGCAGATAGCAATGATTTTATCTAAACTGCAGCAAGCAGCTCAGTAAGTGATACATCGCTGGAATCAGGGTCTTATCAGTCGTCATGAGAAGCCCATGCCTGACACATTGACGACAACTGCTGGCCTCTGATTGGCTGGCAGCTTGTATTGCAGTGCAAGGACCCGATGGGTCTCTGCAACACAATACACTTCAGCTAAAGGTGCATCCTCGCATGCACATCCAGCTGCAGTTGTTACTGGACATGGCAAGCAGCCCTGTAATACAGGCCTGTTAGCGGGGGCACTCCCTGCAACTAGATGTACAGATCCCTACATTTAAAAATTCAAAACAGGAATATTTAAACTTCCCCAGAAACTACCTAACAAAGCCTTAAAAATGCACTAAAACGCCTCAAAATGTTCTCTTTTTAGTGGGGTATTCAAAAACCCTACCCATTTGCAGCCTGAGCAGGATTGTTGGCATGTATGCAAATTATTCTATTAATTAGTTAGGGGCTTTGTGACCAGTCAGGAACTGACTGCCAGGACCCCTTGATCTTGAGTTGACAATTTTTACCTTCAAGACACTGATACCAGCCACTGGTTAGGCAAGAAATGTTGCCATGTGTGAGGTAAATCCTGGGATATGAAGAGGAATTATGACTAGAAGTCATAATTGCTCTCATCACTCCCTGGCAGTGCCCCCCTCCCTTCTTGTGCTCAAATGTCCAGCATCTGTGAAGGTGTCACATCCCACTTACACCTCCAACAGCCATCTCCTCTGATATGGAGATGAGATGATGTGAGGACAATGGACCCAGGATGACTCCCTGCCGTCACCCTGTAACAAGAGTTGTATCTCATTAGCAAGGCTTGGAAGTAGCCAGACAGAACGACTCCAGTAAAAAATGGTTCATATCTCGCAAGCCATATCTCCGATAAATATGGCAACCATAAAAATGGTGTTTGCGCAGGCGGACGATGCTGGCACACCTTTTTTATGGAAGGGGGAGCTTGGGAAATACCCCAGGCGTGATATCAGCCATATGGGAACTCGTAGACAGGTCATGAGTCCCCTCGTTCTGTAGCTAAATTCATAACTGTCACAATGAGAGCATTGGCGTCCGCCTACGACGCTCCCAGGCAAAGTTATGGCCCATATTCCATGTTGTGAATTTGTCCATAACTCCAGCCAGGGGTGGAGCAGTGCTCCCTGTGAGGTCACTAAGGTAGGAGGGGACCTGGATTGCCCAGGTTGATAACCCTGCTTCGGCCATTTTCCAAGGTTCTTCTCGCTGGGGGCACGTGCAGGAAACATCTGTGGGAGTTCCTAGAAACCTGGTCTACAGCGCCCCCCTGTGGCCAGACGCACAAGGTAACTGATTGAATTTGCATACCTGTTTGTAAACCATGCTTTATCTGTAACTGTACTCTGACATAACTGTATATTCTGTAGATTCCCTATTGTATGTATTGTAGTTTCTAGTGTGCTTTAGGCGATTAAATTATATAATTAATCTTGGGCTGTTCTGTTATCTCGATCTTGAATCCCACGTCTGTGTGTTCGGCTAATAGTTACCGTAAATCGGTTGGTGGCAGCGAGTTGTGCCAAGGATTATTGTGGGGAGGCCAGTGAGATTCGGGGAGAGTTTATATATTCCGCCCGCGGAGGTCGGGGGAATATATACCCTTCTCTCGCCGGGGGCCCTTCAATAATCGGCATAAGTAGTATAGCGGCCTCCTTGCTTATTGTCGGGCAATTCCATAATTGGCCTGACTATAAGAGGGGCGCTAGAGAGCGCGTCACGTGCTCTGTCTGTCGGTCGGGAGGTATAAAGGAGGGGTGACCCCCACTTGTTACCCCCCGATTGTGACGTACTGGTAGCCAGCGCGGGGGATTTCTGAGTGACCCCCCCGGTGGTTTGTGACATATTGGTGGCAAGCGGTGGGATCGAGATAATAGTGTGTGTGAGTGTGAGACCCATACTCCCAGACACTAAAGACTGCCTGCAGCAGCTGTGGCTGCTGGGGTCTTCAGACTAGCTCAACACTAGAGTGTCAGAGTGCAGATACTGTAAGGTGTGTGGAGGCATCAGGTGTCAGTTCTGTGTCAGTGACCAAAAGTCTGCAAGAATGGCTGAGAGCACCAGGAGCAAAGCCAAAGGAATGGCCGATGCTCAGGCCAGAGACGATGAGGAGGTTGTCCACGAGTCCTCCAGGAGCTCGACGCCAGAAAACAGCTCTGCAGAGGACATTGCACAACCGGGCACTGCTGGACAAGATGAGGAGCAGCTCGCCCAAGGGTCCTCAACGAGCCAGACGCCAGCCCTCCGCTCTGCAATGGACAGTGAAGCACCAGGCTCCGCAGCGGGCCGCAGATCACCACGTGCCATTCCACCGAGCCTGGGAGGCTCGGATAGCCTTCTTCAAATGGCTATGGCCCTACGCCAGGCTGGAGACCGGGAGGGCTACAAGGAACTCATGGCCGAGCGTGAGCGGCAAGCAGCGCGTGAAGAGCGCCAGGCAGAGCGTAACTACCAGCTGCAGCTAGCTCAGCTCCGGCCCTCATCAGCCACCCGTGACCTTCCAGACACCAAACTTCCAAAGGTCCGTGTTGAGGACTTCCCAGTGCTGGAGAAGGATGGAGACTTGGACTCTTTCTTGACTGCTTTTGAACGGACTTGCTTGCAGCATCATCTGAACAAGGACCAGTGGGCCAAATACCTGACCCCCCGTTTAAGGGGTAAGGCCCTGGATATCCTTGGGGACTTGCCTGCTGAGGCGGATCAGGGCTACGACACCATCAAGCGGGCCCTGATCCAACAGTACAACCTCACCCCGGAGTCCTACCGCAAGAAGTTCCGGACGCTGCAGAAGGGACCAAAGGACTCCTGGGCTGACCACCGGCGGGCACTTGCCCGAGCTGCCGACCACTGGACCCAAGGCCTGCAGCTTTCCACCGGACCGGAGATCCTGGACTTGTTCATCACGGAGCAACTCTTGTGGAACTGCCCTGAGGATCTCCGCCAGTTCATCCGAGACCAGAAGCCAAAGGGATCCACGGCTACAGCTGCCCTGGCAGATGACTACACCAACAATCGGGCTCCTGAAGCCAGGAGAGCAGCCACCAGCAGCACCTGGAGAGGGGGTAAGATGAACTCTGCGACTGCCCCACCTGCCCCTAGACTGCAGGGGGTGTCCCCCTCAACTCCCCTCTCCAGGCCCGTGGCAGAGCCAAGACGGTGCCACCAGTGCAACCTACCTGGACACTTCAAGGCCATGTGCCCTCAGCGTCCCAAGGCCCCGGCTCCGTCCCCGTCCCAAGGGCCGCCCAAGGTGTATTGTGTGGGTGGGGGTGGTGGTAGGTCCCTGGACAGCTTCCAACCTGTCACCGTCGGCCAGTCTGTGACCATAGGACTGCGAGACAGCGCCTCGGAGGTGACTCTGGTGCGGCCTGAGATGGTGTCCCCCCAAGACTTGATCCCTGGAAAAACCCTCGCTGTCTCCGGGATTGGAGGCATTGACCCGGCGCTGCCTGTTGCTGACATTTATGTGGACTGGGGCGCAGGGCGAGGGGTGAGGGAGGTGGGGGTAACTGATCGGATCCCTGCAAACGTGCTACTTGGGACAGATTTGGGGCAAATAACCTCCCAGTTTGGCCCCGCCCCAAAGGCTGAACCTTCAGCCAGTGCTGACATGACTCCTGACAATGTTAATGTGTTATCTATGAATGATGTAAGGGAGGAGGGAGTGAACTCTGATATTTCTGCTTGCACAGACACCATAGACACACACACAGCTGCAGCTGTGACAGGGGAGGGGGTCAGAGAAAGGTGTGACAATGCCTCTACAAGTAACCAGCCTGTGAGCTGGGATCTGTTGCCCTCTGCAGGGATAAGCAGAGAGCAGGGTGCTGCAGGGGGAGGACCAGTGTGTGGGGTGGGGGCTACCACAGCAAATGTGGGGTCCCCAGAGATTTCACACCGGGGTTCTGTTGCTGCAGGAGGGGAACAGGCAGGTGAGATTGGGGCCGGTCCAGGAGCGGAAGTGCTCCCAGGTAAGATCTCGGTGCAGGGTTCCCCCACAACCGGGGTGTCAGGAAGCCAGGTAGGTCTGCCTGAACCGGCGACTTGGTCAGGAACGGAGGAGGAGCAGGCACGACCCACGGTCGCAGCGGCTGTGGCCGCTGTCACCCGCAGTGGGAGTGCTGGAAGCCAAGGGGCCTCCCGGAGGTCCGATAGCTCTTCCCCTTCTGACCAAGTGGCAGCCGAGTCAGGTGGAGGCCAGGACACAGGTCCCGGGGTACTGACCGAAGATGTGACAGTCTCGTCGATTCTGGCCACATCTGGTCAGGGGTTTCAGGCAGCGTTAGAAGCTGACGACAGCCTGAAAGCTCTAAAGGAGCAGGCGGCACAGCCTCCCTCGGACTCGGACCCGGAGCGAGTGGTCTGGGACCAAGGACGGCTGTACCGGGCCACGGTCCAGCAGGGTTCACCGGAGGCGTGGCCCAGGGACCGACAGTTGGTGGTACCCTATCCGTTCCGGACGGAGTTGTTGCGGATCGCACATGAGATTCCGATGGCCGGACACCTAGGGATCGCTAAGACCAAGGCCAGGTTAAACCAGCATTTCTACTGGCCAAAAATGGGGGCCGATGTGGCTGCCTACTGCCGTTCGTGTGAAACCTGTCAGAGAGTGGGGAAGGCGGGGCCACGCCCCAAAGCCCCACTGGTATCTCTGCCCATCATCGATGAGCCTTTCAGGAGGGTGGCTGTGGATCTGGTCGGCCCGCTGGCCATCCCCAGCAGCTCCGGGAAACGCTTCATACTGACGGTAGTGGACTATGCCACCCGGTACCCAGAAGCAGTGGCCTTGTCGTCCATTCGGGCTGACAAGGTGGCCACCGCATTGCTGGAGATTTTCTCCCGAGTGGGTTTTCCCCAGGAAATGCTCACCGACCGGGGGACCCAATTCATGTCCCAGCTGATGGAGACCCTCTGTAAGCAAGTCCAGGTGCGACATCTGGTGGCCAGCCCGTACCATCCACAGACTAATGGCCTGTGCGAGCGGTTCAATGGCACCTTAAAGCAGATGCTTAAGATGTTGGTCGACTCCCATGGGCGTGACTGGGAGCGGTATCTCCCACACCTGTTATTTGCTTACCGGGAGGTTCCACAGGCCTCAACAGGATTCTCACCGTTTGAGCTCCTGTACGGGCGACGTGTGCGGGGCCCCCTGGCTCTGGTGAAAGAGGCTTGGGAAGGGGATTTGGCCACCCCTGGAGTGTCGGTTATCGAGTATGTCATGCGCTTCCGGGACAAAATGCAGGCCTTGACGCAACTGGTACACGACAATATGGCTCAAGCCCAGGCTGATCAGAAGCGTTGGTACGACCAGAACGCTTGTGAGAGGACCTACCAAGTGGGTCAAGAGGTGTGGGTACTGGTCCCCGTACCACAGGACAAGCTTCAGGCAGCCTGGGAAGGCCCATACCTCGTGTACCAGCAGCTCAACCCTGTGACGTACCTGGTCACCCTGGACCCTGCCCGTGGAAGGCGGAAGCCCTTCCATGTGAACATGATGAAGGCACATCATGAGCGGGAGGCATGTGCGCTCCCCTGTGCAACCTGCCCGAGGAGGGAGAAGCGGAAACCCTCTTGGATATGCTAGCCCAGGTTAGGGCAGGCGGATCCATTGAGGATGTGGAGGTTGGCCACCAGCTCTTGGAGGACCAACGGTCCCAGCTGTGGGCCACCCTACACCCCTTCCGGGGGTTGTTTACCAACCAGCCCGGAAGGACTGACTTGGCTGTCCATCACGTGGACACTGGGGATCATCCCCCGATCCGGCGTTCAGCATATCGGGTCTCCCTGGAGGTGCAGCAACACATGCGCCAGGAGATTGACGAGATGCTGGAGCTGGGGGTGATCCAGGCATCCAACAGCGCTTGGGCCTCGCCTGTAGTCCTCGTCCCTAAGAAGGACCGAACCACTCGGTTCTGCGTGGACTACAGGGGGCTCAATGCTGTCACGGTCGCCGATGCGTACCCAATGCCACGCATCGATGACCTGCTCGATCAGTTGGCCGGGGCTCAGTACCTGACCATCATGGACCTGAGCCGGGGATATTGGCAGATCCCCCTGACTCGCAAGACCAGGGAACGCTCTGCCTTTATTACCCCATTTGGACTGTACGAGTCCACGGTGATGCCATTCGGGATGAGGAATGCCCCTGCCACTTTCCAGCGGATGGTCAACACCCTGCTCAAGGGACTTGAAGGGTACGCGGCCGCGTACCTGGATGACATTGCCGTCTTCAGTCCCACCTGGGAGGACCACCTAGAGCATCTAGCACAGGTGCTCAGGCGGATCCACCGGGCAGGTTTGACCATCAAGCCGGGAAAGTGTCAGCTGGCCATGAGCGAGGTCCAGTACCTCGGTCACCGGGTAGGTGGGGGAACGCTGAAGCCCGAGCCTGAGAAAGTGGAGGCCATCGCATCCTGGCCCACCCCCAGGACCAAGAAGCAGGTGATGTCCTTCTTGGGGACCGCTGGGTACTATAGGAGGTTTGTTCCATGCTATAGTAGCCTGGCAAAGCCCTTGACGGACCTCACCAAGAAGAAGCTGCCCTCTGCAGTCGATTGGACAATGGACTGCGAGACAGCCTTCCGGGCCCTAAAGGACGCCCTGTCCAGCCCGCCCGTGCTACAGGCAGCCGACTTCACGCGGCCGTTTGTAGTACAGACCGACGCCAGTGACTTCGGCCTCGGTGCGGTGCTCAGCCAGGTGGACTCTGCGAGCCAAGAGCACCCAGTCTTGTACCTGAGCAGGAAGCTGTTACCAAGGGAAGTGGCCTATTCTACAATGGAGAAGGAGTGCCTGGCCATAGTGTGGGCCCTGCAGCGTCTGCAACCCTATCTATACGGGCGCCACTTCATCGTGGAGACGGACCACAATCCCCTCAGCTGGTTGCACACCGTCTCTGGGACGAATGGGCGATTGTTGCGATGGAGCCTTGCGCTCCAGCAATACGACTTCACCATTCGCCACAAAAGGGGCCGTGACCACGGTAACGCAGACGGGCTGTCCCGACAAGGAGAGGTCGCGGACGGGCGCACGGGGGAACACCGGAGTGTGCTGCCCCCTAGCGCCCTCAAAAGGGGGGAGGTGTGAGGTAAATCCTGGGATATGAAGAGGAATTATGACTAGAAGTCATAATTGCTCTCATCACTCCCTGGCAGTGCCCCCCTCCCTTCTTGTGCTCAAATGTCCAGCATCTGTGAAGGTGTCACATCCCACTTACACCTCCAACAGCCATCTCCTCTGATATGGAGATGAGATGATGTGAGGACAATGGACCCAGGATGACTCCCTGCCGTCACCCTGTAACAAGAGTTGTATCTCATTAGCAAGGCTTGGAAGTAGCCAGACAGAACGACTCCAGTAAAAAATGGTTCATATCTCGCAAGCCATATCTCCGATAAATATGGCAACCATAAAAATGGTGTTTGCGCAGGCGGACGATGCTGGCACACCTTTTTTATGGAAGGGGGAGCTTGGGAAATACCCCAGGCGTGATATCAGCCATATGGGAACTCGTAGACAGGTCATGAGTCCCCTCGTTCTGTAGCTAAATTCATAACTGTCACAATGAGAGCATTGGCGTCCGCCTACGACGCTCCCAGGCAAAGTTATGGCCCATATTCCATGTTGTGAATTTGTCCATAACTCCAGCCAGGGGTGGAGCAGTGCTCCCTGTGAGGTCACTAAGGTAGGAGGGGACCTGGATTGCCCAGGTTGATAACCCTGCTTCGGCCATTTTCCAAGGTTCTTCTCGCTGGGGGCACGTGCAGGAAACATCTGTGGGAGTTCCTAGAAACCTGGTCTACAGCGCCCCCCTGTGGCCAGACGCACAAGGTAACTGATTGAATTTGCATACCTGTTTGTAAACCATGCTTTATCTGTAACTGTACTCTGACATAACTGTATATTCTGTAGATTCCCTATTGTATGTATTGTAGTTTCTAGTGTGCTTTAGGCGATTAAATTATATAATTAATCTTGGGCTGTTCTGTTATCTCGATCTTGAATCCCACGTCTGTGTGTTCGGCTAATAGTTACCGTAAATCGGTTGGTGGCAGCGAGTTGTGCCAAGGATTATTGTGGGGAGGCCAGTGAGATTCGGGGAGAGTTTATATATTCCGCCCGCGGAGGTCGGGGGAATATATACCCTTCTCTCGCCGGGGGCCCTTCAATAATCGGCATAAGTAGTATAGCGGCCTCCTTGCTTATTGTCGGGCAATTCCATAATTGGCCTGACTATAAGAGGGGCGCTAGAGAGCGCGTCACGTGCTCTGTCTGTCGGTCGGGAGGTATAAAGGAGGGGTGACCCCCACTTGTTACCCCCCGATTGTGACGTACTGGTAGCCAGCGCGGGGGATTTCTGAGTGACCCCCCCGGTGGTTTGTGACACCATGCAAATAGAAAGCAAAGTTATGGCCCCTTTAATCCAAGGATTGGTGGGAAACAGAGGCGTCAGACTGCCACTAAGCACAAAGTGAAGGCTATAACAGCATCCATGAACACTTAATTGTTGGAATTTGTTACTTTTTAGTTATTTCATATGTGACGCCCTGGACCCACAGGGGTCACAGTACACTAACACCACACACACACACCCTCCCCTGGGTAGGTGACACCAGTCAATCAAACCCTTGTTGCCACCCTCCAGGCTTGATGTCCACACCAGGTGGGGCAGAGCCAGGCTATTCACCCCACCCACCGAGGATTTCACAGGCCTGGAGGCGGGAAAAGACAGTAGAGAGAGTTTGTGGTAGTGGAAGTGAGAGGAGTGAAAACTGTTGGTGTCTGGGTTGGAGCCCAGGCACGTTCAGCAAGATCGGCAGACGGTGGTGGCTGTCTGCAGGAGTTGGTGTAGGTCAGCGGAACCATAGGACCGGGGCCGGGCGGTGGCCCGCCGGTACCGAACTGGGGAGCAGATTGAAGCCAAGCACCAAGGCAGGGTACTCAGACCCCGACCAGGCTAGGAGCTGCCGAAAAGGTCAAATTATCTGATTGCGGTCTGGACCTCAGGGGTTCATTCCCACCTAAGTCCCGTCAGAAGGCAACAGCCCAACCCGTCCGGATAAGTGCCACCGCCAAGGGCCAGAGATCCAAGGGCCAGCACCTGCGGGCAAACAGGCTCTCCCGACACGTACACGCCGGGGAGCGGACTACCCGTTGGAAACCATAGGAGTCAAATACACTTACACAGGTGCAGGAAAATGACAGCCGCCATCAACCCGTCCGGGGAGAGTGAGAACACCGCAGCTGGCTGTGGGCCCCGTCCATCCAGCCGTTTGGTTTACCAAAGACTCTGTCCTTCTGTGTCTGAGTGAGTACAACAGTGCCATCCGGCACCGCGCTGCACCGCAACGTTGCACCCGTGCCCACGCTGCCTCCCCGCCTCGGCACCTGCACCTATACCTCCTCCCTACTTCCCAACCGGGGCCCCGGGACCAACAGCCCCTACCCACGGAGGGGTCAACACCTTAGCTGCTCTCCGCCATCGCTCCCGGGATCCCCCGTCACCAGCAGCGGTGGTGCCCACCATCACCACAACCCGTGGGTGGCGTCACGACTGACATCCCCAAACATCCACCAAAAACCTCCCCTTTTCACTCGAGGGCGAGGAGGCGCTGCTCGAGCCCCGGGTCCGGTCCCGTGCTCGAGCCACTGAGGAGCAGAAGCACCGAACCCAAGCGCCAGCGATCAGATGAGCGGCGTTCCCCACCCCTCCGCCCGCGACACATATTTAACCCAATTTGTTATTTGGCCTTTGTGGGAAACCAATTAACATGGGTATCAATTTGGCCTATGGCACATGAGGGTAAAAAAAAGCTATAGTGACTCAAGGCTTTGGCAGACATAGAAAAGAGCCCCTGTGCAAGAGCAGTATGCAGTCCAAAAGCTCATCATAATACACAATTCCACCTTTTTAGAAGGTGTAAATGGGCCTCCTTAGCAATTGGGACTCTGGCTGCACAATTTGCACCAAATGGTATGTCTGCCCCCAGTGTTGGACTGGGGTGTCTGGGGCCCACCAGAGGAATTAACTCCAGGGGCCCACCTTATAGCGATATGCAATATCCCGGTTATAGTGGAGCAATGACTGTGAAGCACAGCCGGCTCCTACACATCTCCTGTGCACACACAATAACTGATGTACTGTTACAGTAGTTTGCAGTAAGGTGGATCTTTGGTGACAAGTCATCACCGATCTACAGGTTAGTCAGGTGATCACTTATTGAATGAATGGATCCGGGGACAAGTCAGACATCAGCTCCACTTTCAAGGGGATAAAAGTTGCACGATCAGTGCAGGTGCCAGCAATCGGTGCCCACTGATGAATAAGTTATCACTTATTATTAGGCCACGTTCAGTATTTCGTCAGTATCTTACATCAGTATTTCTAAGCCAAAACTAGGAGTGGGTGAAAAATGCAGAGGTGTTTCTATTATACTTTTCCTTTGATTTGACCACTCCTGGTTTTGGCTACAAATACTGAGGTAAAATACTGACCAAATACTTGGTGCACGTGGCCTTAGAATAGGCGATTACTTAGCATATTTGTGCAGTGTAATAGTCACATGATAGGGAGGAGTTAAACATTAGGGATGATCGAATACCTCAAATATTTAGCTTCGCGAATATTTTCCAAATAGGTCGCCACTATTCGACTTTGCGAATATTCGATGCGCAATGTAAGTCTATGAGAAACCTGAATAACAACTATTCAGAACTATTTGGGCTTCCCATAGACTTACATTCCGCATCGAATATTCGCATAGCGGCGACCTATTCGGAAAATATTCGCGAAGCCGAATATTTGAGGTATTCGATCATCCCTATTAAACATTCAAGTATTTAATCTCTACTGGAAATAATCTTACCTTTATTGATAAAGAGAAAAAATGTCTCCAGACACAACACAATCCACTATACCAAGACCACTAATACCACATAAAAGGGAGAAATACCGCCACATCGTGACCAATAACATATTACCACCACATAGTAACTGAAAACAACCACATACAAGAGAGAAATACCACCACACCATAATCAGAGCACATAGTGACCGAATATTACAACATACAAGGGAGAAATACCTCAACACTTTGACCAGACAACATAAATGACCAAATAATACCATATTCAGCAGAGAAATACCACTACACTGTGATGAGACCACATAATACTGTGACGCAAGGCTTGGAGTCACCAGAATTTGCCAAATCCGTCAGTGAAGGGGACGTAGATCCCCCAACAACCAAGTCCCGATTGAAGGCAACAGCCCGACCAGTGTAGGAGAGACACCGCCACCGCCAAGGCACCAGTTTCTCAGGGCCAGCGCCTGCGGGCAAAGAGTAGAGCTCCCCCGGTCCAGCTTGAAGCCGGGGAGCGGGATACCGGTGGGAACCCATCGCTACCAACACAGAAACAAAGGTGCAAGGAAAAGGGACATCACCGTCACCTACTGGGAGAGCAAGTGCAGCCGTCCGTGGGAACCGTCTTTCCAGCCGTATGGTTTACCGTAAAACTGTGTCAACGTCTCAGGCTGAGTGAGTACCACAGTGCCGCAAGGCACAGCGCTGCCCCGCGTCCCTGCGCCCACCAGGCCCTGCACCTCCCAAACCATCACCGGGCCCCGGGATCACCAACCCCTACCCACGGAGGGGCAACACAACACCTGGCTGCTCCACATCACCATCCCCGGGATCCCCATATTGAGCAGCGGTGGTGAAATCACCACAACCGTGGGTGGCGTCACGTACAATAAACAATTCCCACACCCAACAACCCCCTTTCACTCACGGGCGAGGAGTGCCGCTCGAGAACTCCCGGGATCCGGCCCACGGCTCGAGCCACCACTGAGCAGCAGCCGCCGGACCCGAGCAGAAGGGGTGAGCGTAGTGTGCTGACACCCTCCTCCCCGCCCGCGACAATACCACCACACAGTGCCCGAATAATACTACAATAATGATCATGAATAAAAACCACAATACTAATAATACTAATATTACCATCAGTGTCATTATACACAGGAGCTCTGTATATAGTGTCAGTGTACAGGTTATACAGTGATCACCAGTGACATTAATTAGTGACATTATACACAGGAGCTCTGTATATAGTGTATAGTGTGTGTGTGTACATGTAATACACTGACTTACCAGTGACGTCTCTAACTGACATTAATCATCTCCACTTTTCCTCTTCATCCAGAACAGACCGCCATCACTTCTTAGCGCAACAGGTCCTGATACAACCACTGAAACTGCAGAGATCGCACAGATTATTCTATGCGATCACTGCAGTTTATGATAGAAAGGCTAGGGCCCATCAGAGCATGGGGGGGGCAAGTCTGTCCGCTAAAAACCCCTGCCCAGCCCGTGGTAACAAGCCCGCGGTACCCCAGCCCATATAAAGCATGGGGGCCCACTGGGGACGGGGGCCTACTGGGGACGGGGGCTCACCGGGGCCGCTGAGGCCCACCGGAGGATCTTCCGGTGCTCTGCTGGGCCAGTCTGACGCGGTCTGCCCCTGACTCTGGGGTACCGCATGCAATCACTGACCTTATCTTTACCTTATCTATATATATAATTGCCTTATTCTGTCTGTCTGTCTGTCTTGCTCCAAAATGAGTCATTACAGTGACAACCGTCGCATTGGATGCTCGGCTCGGGCCAACCCCGCACCCCGCACGCTTTGGCCGCTTGGCTCGGCCTGGCCACGCCCCCACACGCATTGACGCATTGACTGCTCGGCTCAGCCCGGCCACGCCCCCCACACACTGTGCCCACTCGGCCACACCCCCACACACTGTGCCCGCTCGGCCACGCCCCACCACACTGTGCCCGCTAGGCTACGCCCCCACACACTGTGCCAGCTCGGCCACGCCCCCCACATGCTGTGCCTGCTCGGCCACGCCCCCCACACACTCTGCCCGCTCGGCCATGCCCCCCACACACTTTGCCTGCTCGGCCACACCCCCCACACTTTGCCCACTCGGCCACGCCCCCCCACATTTTGCCCGCTCAGCCATGCCCCCACACACTTTTCCCGCTCGGCCACGCCCTCCCACACATTGGGCACATATTCACCTCCCCCCAGGACAACTCCACCTATTAGACACCTCCCCCCAGGACTACTTCACCTATTAGACACCTCCCCTCCAGGACTACTCCACCTATTAGACACCTCCCCCAAGACTACTCCACCTATTAGACACCTCCCCCAGGACTACTCCACCTATTATACTCCTCCCCCAGGACTACTCATCCTATTAGACTCCTCCCCCAGGACTACTCCTACTATTAGACCCCTATCCCCCAAGGACTACTCCTCCTATTAGACTCCTCTCCCCCCAGGACTACTCCTCCTATTAGACTCCTCTTTCCCCAGGACTACTCCTCCTATTATACTCCTCACCCTCCAGGACTACTCCTCCTATTATCCTCCTCTTTCCCCAGGACTACTCCTCCTATTATACTCCTCACCTCCAGGACTACGCCTCCTATTATACTCCTCACCCCCCAGGATTACTCCTTCGATTATACTTTTCTCCCCCCAGGACTACTCCTCCTATTCTCCTCCTCTCCACCCAGGACTACTCCTCCTATTATACTCCTCTCCCCCCAGGACTACTCCTTCTATTATACTTTTCTCCCCCCAGGACTACTCCTCCTATTCTCCTCCTCTCCACCCAGGACTACTCCTCCTATTATCCTCCTCTCCACCCAGGACTACTCCTCCTATTATCCTCCTCTCCACCCAGGACTACTCCTCCTATTATTTTCCTCTCCCCACAGGACTACTAATCCTATTATACTCCTCTCCCCTCAGGACTACTCCTCTTATTATACTCCTCACCTCCAGGACTACTCCTCCTATTATACTCCTCTCCCCCCAGGACTACTCCTCCTATTATACTCCTCTCCACCCAGGACTACTCCTCTTATTATACTCCTCACCTCCAGGACTACTCCTCCTATTATACTCCTCTCCCCCCAGGACTTCTCCTCCTATTATTCTCCTCTCTCCCCAGGACTACTCCTCCTATTATACTCCTCTCCCCCCAAGACTACTCCTCCTATTATACTCCTCTCTCCCCAGGACTACTCCTCCTATTATACTCCTCTTCCCCCAGGACTACTCCTCCTATTATACTCCTCTCTCCCCAGGACTACTCCTCTTATTATACTCCTCTCTCCCCAGGACTACTCCTCCTATTATACTCCTCTCACCCCAGGACTACTCCTCCTATTATCCTCCTCTCCCCCCAGGACTACTCCTCCTATTATCCTCCTCTCCCCCCAGGACTACTCCTCCTATTATACTCCTCTCTCCCCAGGACTACTCCTCCTTTTATACTCCTCTCCCCTCAGGACTACTCCTCCTATTATCCTCCTCTCTCCCCAGGACTACTCCATCTATTATACTCCTCTCTCCCCAGGACTACTACTCCTATTATACTCCTCTCTCCCCAGGACTACTCCTCTTATTATACTCCTCTCTCCCCAGGACCACTCCTCCTATTATACTCCTCTCTCCCCAGGACTACTCCTCCTATTATACTCCTCTCTCCCCAGGACTACTCCTCCTATTATACTCCTCTCTCCCCAGGACTACTCCTCTTATTATACTCCTCTCTCCCCAGGACTACTCCTCCCATTATACTCCTCTCTCCCCAGGACTACTCCTCCTATTATACTCCTCTCCCCCCAGGACTACTCCTCCTATTATACTCCTCTCTCCCCAGGACTACTCCTCCAACACACACACACACACACACTGCACAAAACATACCTCCCCCAAAACACACACACCCACACAAACCGCGCAACACACACAGCACCACACACACACAACGCTGCAGACACACAGCGCTCCACAAACAACGCAACACACAAACAACACCGCTCTCACACCCCCCCACACCCAGACAACACCCAGAATATTTACAGCGCACTACACAAACACTTGGCAACTACACACAACAACATCTATATATATAACAAAAATCATACATTAAATACACAATAAATTCTAGAATACCCGATGCGTTAGAATCGGGCCACCTTCTAGTACTTCATGGTTGTGTTATTTTGGATCACATGACTAAACACATTTCCATAAATAAAAAATGGAAGAATAAATGTTAACATAATCCATAAAACCCCATTTGACAGTATATTACCTACAGGAAGCTTCATGAGAATAACATATACCATAATGGTGTTACTTCTGACTATAATGGGCAGTAACTGACAGTTTGATGCACGAGTAAATGTTCTTCAATCCATAAATGCTTACAAAGCAAATCTATACCACTTTTTCTACCTTTTTATGTAATGGCAAATATGAAAGTTATCAAATGTGACAATATAAATGTGATAAATACTAATAAAAAATAAGTAATGAAGATAAGATGAATGCCATAAAGAATATGGATAAAATGCCATATACACTTGTATAAAGCATGCACACTATGTAGCTATAGTGTTCTTCTTAAATGAATAGTACATTATATAGAGAATTTATTAAACTTCTACTACAATACCAGTGGTGAAATCACATGCTCGGCACTGCTCAGTACTTGATTGAGCATTGAAGTGCTTGAGATGCTCGATACTGAATTGAGTATCCTGGTACTCGGTCCCCGCCCCTCATGGTTAGCAGCTTTTTTTTTCAGCCACTAAACATGTGGGGGTTGCCTGCCAATTACAGTAATGCCATTGCCATGTTGGCTACTGGCATTACTGTGATTGGCCGGCCACATCATGTCATTGGGTCTACATAAGCCCCGGCGATACCATGCTCGGCGCACTGTACCGGGAATAGTGTAGAGGGAGGTTCAACTGGAGAAGTGTCTTATAATGTGACAGTACCTGTTGGTGCAGAATTAAACCAACAGTCCTTTTCAGGGCTAATTCTATGATAACACTGCTCTTAGCTGTATTTAGAGTACGGTAAGCTGCTGTAGAAGGGATGGTGTATTAAATGGCATGTAGGCAGGGAATCTAGCCTTACAGACCTTGCTCCTGCTACTTAAAAAAAAAATCTATGCTATTCGCTAATAATACCGCTCTTAGATGCATTTAGTTTAGGCCAAGCTGCTGGAGTAGGGATAGTGTATTAGAGGCCGGTAGGCAGGGAATCTATCCTTACAGATCATGCTGCTGCTATATAAAAAATGTATTCTATTCTATAATACTACTGATTTTAGCTGCATTTAGTTTAGGGCAAAATGCTGAGGAAGGGATAGGGTGTTAAAGGCATGTAGGAAGGGATTCTAGCCTTACAGATCTTGCTGCTATCTAAAAACATGTATTCTATTCCCTAATAATACCACTCTTAGCTACATTTAGTGTGAAGAAAGTTGCTGGAGAAGGGATAGTGTAATAGAGGCATGTAAGCAAGGATTCTTGATTTATAGACTTTGCTAGTGTTGCTACCTAAAAAAAAAAATCTATTTTATTCTCTAATAATATAGCTCTTAGGTGCATTTAGTATAGGGCAAGCTGCTGGAGAAGTGATAGTGTATTAGAGGCATGTGAGTAAGGTGTCATGCCGCTGGGGCGTGAAGATGTTTCTGTGGACTCACTGTACCCCCAGGTGAGCAGTGGCAGCAGATTACCTGATAAAACAAGAGAATGGAGAAAACTTGAAGAAAACAGAAGATGTTTATTTAAAGGGATAGTGAACATCAGCTAAGGGAGAGAGGGCCCTATGAGTCACGATGCTGAACACTGCTGGAGGAGCAACTGGCGAGGGAACCCCTATACAGTGATTATCCTGGCACAGCCCTGAAAGGTCAGGCAGCTGCTTGCCAAAGGGATTACTCAAACAGTCCGTAGGAGTTCAAATAAGACTGTGGAAAGCCTGCTCAATCAGGAGGGAATCCAGAATGCTCTGCACCATCCTAGTGAAGCGGATCCAGTCATAGAAGGAATCTGGAATGCTCTGCACCCATCTAGCAAAGCAGATGTGTGGCGCCCTGGACAAGCCAGGACGTCACAGGTACAGCAACAACACACCCCACACCCCGGTTAGGAACACCAGAGTCACACACAAATCCTTGTTGCCTCCCTCCAGGGGCTAATGTCCACACCAGGTGGGGTGGAGCCAGGCGGTTGGCCCCACCCACCGAGGAGTTCACAGTCCTGGAGGCGGGAAACTGAGGCAGTTCTGAAAGGAGAGTGAAGGAGTGAAGTGGTAAAGGAGCAGTCTGACCGTGTCCGTGTACGAGGCCCAGGCACCTACAACAAGGTTGGCAGACGGTGGTGACCGTCTGCAGGCGAGGGCGATTGACGCACAACCGTAAGGACCGGGGTCAGGTGGTGGCCCGCCGGTACTGGACCGGGGAGCGAAGAGAAGCCAGCACCATTCGGCAGGGCCTACGGACCCCGACCAGGCTTGGAGTCGCTGTTAAACCGGTCAAATCCGTCAACGACGGGAACCTCCGGGGTTTCCCAGCAGCAAAGACCCGACTAAAGGCAACCGCTCAACCGTGAAGGGAAATACAGCTACCGCCACAGCTACAGTTCCCAGGGCCAGCGCCTGCGGGCAAAAGGGGCTCCTCTGGCAAATACACCGCTGGGGAGCGGGTCACCGGTGGGAAGCCATCGGGGCCGAAAACACGTGAAAGGTGCAGGGAGAGACAGTCACCGCCAACCTACCGGGAGTGACCACCGCAGCCGTCTGTGGGACCCGTCCATCCAGACGTTTGTTTTACCAGAGACTCCGTGTACGTTACTGGCTGAGTGCGTACCACCGTGCCGTCTGGCACTGCACTGCCCCCGCGACCCTGCACCTCCCCAACTCCTGCCATCCACCCTCCAGTCGCTATCACAAGGCCCCGGGACCACCAAATCTCCCTACCCACGGAGGGGAGAGAAACATCTCAGCTGCTCCCTGTCATCGCTCCCGGGATCCCTGTCCAGAGCAGCGGTGGTGCCCCCTTATCACCACAAACCGTGGGTGGCATCACGGACTACATCCCCAGAACCAAACCACCCCTTTCACTCACGGGCGAGGAGCGCCACTCAAGTCCCCGGATCCGGCCCACCGCTCGAGCCACCGAGCAGCAGTAGCAGCGCCGGACCCAAGCGTGGTGAGCGCAGCATCCCCTCCCCGCCCGCGACAGATGCATCCGTAGAGGTGATCCAGAATGCTCTGCACTGATCTGACGAAGCGGACACAGCCGTTGGAAGTGTTCGGAATGTTCACAATGACCAGAGTTTAAACAACATAAGTGGGATCTGAGGCATATAAAGAAGCCAGGAATGATGGACCGGCAACATGAGATACTATGGCGAGAGAGAGGTATGTATATGTCGCGGGCGGGGAGGGTGCTGCGCTCACTAACGCTCGGGTCCGGTGCTGCTGCTGCTTGGTGGCTCGAGCGGTGGGCCGGATCCGGGGCCTCGAGTGGCGCTCCTCGCCCGTGAGTGAAAAGGGGATGGTTTGGGGGTTGGGGATGTTGTCCGTGACGCCACCCACGGTTGTGGTGAGGTTGGGACACCACCGCTGCTCTGGACGGGGATCCCGGGAGCGATGACAGGGAGCAGCCAAGATGTTTTCTCTCGCCTCCGTGGGTATGGGGATTTGGTGGTCCCGGGGCCCGATGATGGTGACTGTAGGGTGGATAGCGGGGTTTGGCGAGGTGCAGGGTCGCGGGGGAAGCGCGGCGCCAGACGGCACGATGGTACTCACTCAGCCAATGATGTAGACGGAGTCTCCGGTAAAACAAACGGCTGGATGGACGGGTCCCGCAGCCGGCTGCCATGGTCACTCCCGGTAGGTTGGCGGTGACTGTCTCTCCCTGCACCTGTGTTGTCGGCTCCGATGGCTTCCCACCGGTAACCCGCTCCCCAGCGGTGTATTTGCCAGAGGAGCCCCTTTATGCCCGCAGGCTCTTGCCCTGGGAACTGTAGCTGTGGCGGTAGCTGTATTTCCCTTCACGGTTGAGCGGTTGCCTTTAGTCGGGTCTTTGCTGCTGGGAAACCCCGGAGGTTCCCGTCGCTGAAGGATTTGACCAGTTTAACGGTGTCTACAAGCCTGGTCGGGGTCCGTAGGCCCTGCCGAATGGTGCTGGCTTCTCTTCGCTCCCCGGTCCGGTACCGGCGGGCCACCGCCCGTCCCCGGTCCTTACGGTTGTGCGTCAATCGGCCTCTCCTGCAGACTGTCACCACCGTCTGCCAACCTTGCTGTATGTGCCTGGGCCACGTACCCGGACACGGTCAGAGTGCTCCTCTACTACCACTTCCCTCCTTCCACTTCACTTTCCCTTCCTCAACTCTCCTACTGTCCTTTCCCGCCTCCAGGACTGTGAACTCCTCGGTGGGTGGAGCCAACCGCCTGGCTCCGCCCCACCTGGTGTGGACATCAGCCCCTGGAGGGAGGCAACAAGGATTTGTGTGTGTGACTGGTGTGCCTAACCGGGGTGTGGGGTGTGTTGTTGAAGTACCTGTGATGTCCTGGCTTGTCCAGGGTGCCACATATATAGCACAGCAGAGCAGAGCACAGTCAGATAACACAAAGCAATCTGCAGTAGGGGACCTGAACCCTAGCAACATTCCTAAGGAATGAACACATTGCCCAGGCGCCACCCATAGGGAAAAGGTGCCTTATAAACGTAGAGCAATGCTGCAATCAGAATCAGAGCAACAAGGAACAGATGTACTGTTCCTTTAAATTACATCAGAGTGCGGCGCTGAGAGAACACAGGTTCTGGGAGAAGAAGGAGGTTGGTGAACGCACAGCATTGCGAACAGGGTGAGTAACACACCATATAGTAGCGGTGGAGTCAGTAACAGGGGCCAAGCCAGAGGCAGGAATGGATGTACAGGGAGAACGTCAATCTCCCTGCCCAGGGGAGACCGACCCAACAGCTGAGAGCATGACAGAAGGATTCTAGCTTTACAAACCTTGCTGTTGCAACCGAAAACCAAAAGTCCTTTTCAAACCTACATCTATTATTTTCCATATTAATTCCACTATTAGCTGGATTGAGTGTAGGTGTCGCGCCTCGGGGCAGCCGAGCTGCTCGAATCCGGGCGGTCCTTGGCTCGAGGGGCACCCTTGAACAGTTCTTAAAGGGAAAAAAAATAATAGTGACTACGCCACTCGCGGTGCGCGGCCAGGGATAGTAAGGCCGCCACTGCCAGTCTTCACTGGGGGTGATGGATGGGGCAGCATGGATGGTGGAGCCCTCTGCGAGCAGGGCTTTTCCCCAGAGGTAGGTAAGGGTTAACATGGAGGGCAATAAACTAGTCCAGACGAGAGTGCAGTTTGGTTGCTTTTACTTACAGCTGGGTTCGCACCCTGGAGACGTGCTGGATCCCAGATGCGTCCGAGTCCACTATATCTGTGCCAGCCAACCTGGTGCAACTCTCCCACCGATGCACTTTGGTGTGTTTGTCGGTCCTACCTTGCATAGAGCTCCTGGAGGTCCGTCTGGTGTCTGGGTCCTGCCGCAGGTGTGGCGCCCTGGACTAGCCAGGTCGTCACAGGCACTACAACACACACCCCACCCTGAGACAGGCACATCAGCCTGACACAAAATCTTTGTTGCCTCCCTCCAGGGGCTGATGTCCACATCAGGTGGGGTGGAGCCAGGCGGTTGGCCCCACCCACTGAGGAGTTCACAGTTCTGGAGACAGGAAACAGTAGTCTGTTAAGCTCGGGCAGAGCTCGAGTGCAGTTAGGGAAGTGAAGGAGTAGGAGTGAAGTAGGAGTAGAGGAGCAAACTGACCGTGTCCGGGTGTGTGGCCCGGGCACCAAGAGCAAGGTTGGCAGACGGTGGTGGCCGTCTGCAGGAGAGGCAGATCAACGCGGAACCGTAGGATCGGGGATGGGCGGTGGCCCGCCGGTACTGAACCGGGGAGCGAAGTGAAGCCAGCACACAGGCAGGGCCTACGGACCCCGACCAGGCTTGGAGTCGCCATTAGAGGTCAAATCAGTCAGTGACCGGAACCCCAGTGGTTTCCTAACAGCCAAGACCCGATTGAAGGCAACCGTCCAACCAACAGAAGGAAATAAAGCTACCGCCACAGCTAGGGTCCCAAGGGCCAGAGCCTGCGGGCAAAAGGGCTCCTCCGGCACATACACACGCTGGGGAGCGGGTTACCGGTGGGAATCCATCGGGACCGAACATATACAAAGGTGCAGGGAAAGGCAGCCACCACTAACCGTCCAGGAGAAGCCACAGCAGCCGGCTGCGGGACCCGTCCATCCAGCCGTTTGGTTTACCAGAGACTTTGCGTACCTTTGTGGCTGAGTGAGTACTACTGTGCCGTCTGGCACCGCGCTGCGCAGTCCAAGCGACCCTGCACCTTCCCAACCCTGCCTCCCCGTCACCTCACCGGGCCCCGGGACCAGCAACCCCTACCCACGGAGGGGAAAAACAACATCCCAGCTGCTCCCCGCCATCACTCCTGGGATCCCCGTCACCAGCAGCGGTGGTGCCCAACCTCACCATAACCCGTGGGTGGTGTCACGGACCAAATCCCCAAACCAAACTACCCCCTTTCACTCACGGGCGAGGAGCGCCGCTCGAGTCCCCGGATCCGGCCCACCGCTCGAGCCACCGAGCAGCCATCGCAGCAGCGCCGGACCCGAGCATTAGCGAGCGCAGCGCAGCGGCGTCCTTCCCCGCCCACGACACAGGCAGCTTGGACTATTTAAGGGAATATGTCCCGGTCCTCCCTTTGCTGCTGATGCCTTGGACGTTAGTGGTGGCAAATGAGTCCTGGAAATCCACCCGCCTAGCAGAGTTAACAGAAGGCTTGAAGTCCCGGTCTGTTCTGGGATCTGCACCCCGTGCGTGCAAAGTACTGGGAGCCCTGGATGTCCACCCCACGGGATCCCTCTGTCCTTGGAGCTTGCTCTCTCTAGCTCTCCAGCTACTTTCTCCCCTGAGTGGCTGTTGTTTCTCCTCAGGTCCTTGCGGTGTCTTTCTACTCCTCTTTCTCTGTGTCTCAAGATTCCTTTGTCTGTCTTGACACCTTTCTTATGACTGCTCACTTTCACCTACTTAACTTCACTTCCTCCTCACTCTCTTCCTCCAACTTCACTCACTTTTTCTAAACTCCAAACTGACTGTTCCGCTATCTGCCCACACCTCCCAGGCCACCTGCTCCTCCTCCAGGTCTGATCTCTCCCGCCCCAGTTGGCTGTCTGTTAGCTCACAGTGCCCAGCCCTGTCACCTGGTTCTATGGGAGTCTCCCGCCCTGGTTTTGGAGTGTATGTGTGCTGGTTTGTGTACTGACTGGCACAGTTATGCAGGACCCAAGCTGTTGCTGTGGTGTTACCTTGTTTTGTGGAACCTGGTTACCGCAGGGGCGCCACATAGAGATGGCTGCTGGTTGAGTGATAGTTTTGGATTAGCGGTATCTAGTCAGGGTATATTGCTTTACAGTCCTTCTATAGATATACTGCTGCTGCAACCTAACTGCAAGGGTGATGTTATGGGAAACATGAAGGTGTAAGGTGGGGACAGCACACAGGGAAATATATTGGTGGCTGCGGACCGAGTCCATTAGTCTAAATGGCATTTCCAGTGCTAGCAGTCAGACTCAGGGTGCTCTGTGCTTGCATATCCTATGTACAGTTAGGTCCATAAATATTTGGACAGTGACACAATTTTCGCGAGTTGGGCTCTGCATGCCACCACATTGGATTTGAAATGAAACCTCTACAACAGAATTCAAGTGCAGATTGAAACGTTTAATTTGAAGGTTTGAACAAAAATATCTGATAGAAATTGTAGGAATTGTACACATTTCTTTACAAACACTCCACATTTTAGGAGGTCAAACGTAATTGGACAAATAAACCAAACCCAAACAAAATATTTTTATTTTCAATATTTTGTTGCGAATCCTTTGGAGGCAATCACTGCCTTAAGTCTGGAACCCATGGACATCACCAAACGCTGGGTTTCCTCCTTCTTAATGCTTTGCCAGGCCTTTACAGCCGCAGCATTCAGGTCTTGCTTGTTTGTGGGTCTTTCCGTCTTAAGTCTGGATTTGAGCAAGTGAAATGCATGCTCAATTGGGTTAAGATCTGGTGATTGACTTGGCCATTGCAGAATGTTCCACTTTTTTGCACTCATGAACTCCTGGGTAGCTTTGGCTGTATGCTTGGGGTCATTGTCCATCTGTACTATGAAGCGCCGTCCGATCACCTTTGCGGCATTTGGCTGAATCTGGGCTGAAAGTATATCCCGGTACACTTCAGAATTCATCCGGCTACTCTTGTCTGCTGTTATGTCATCAATAAACACAAGTGACCCAGTGCCATTGAAAGCCATGCATGCCCATGCCATCACGTTGCCTCCACCATGTTTTACAGAGGATGTGGTGTGCCTTGGATCATGTGCCGTTCCCTTTCTTCTCCAAACTTTTTTCTTCCCATCATTCTGGTACAGGTTGATCTTTGTCTCATCTGTCCATAGAATGCTTTTCCAGAACTGAGCTGGCTTCATGAGGTGTTTTTCAACAAATTTAACTCTGGCCTGTCTATTTTTGGAATTGATGAATGGTTTGCATCTAGATGTGAACCCTTTGTATTTACTTTCATGGAGTCTTCTCTTTACTGTTGACTTAGAGACAGATACACCTACTTCACTGAGAGTGTTCTGGACTTCAGTTGATGTTGTGAACGGGTTCTTCTTCACCAAAGAAAGTATGCGGCGATCATCCACCACTGTTGTCATCCGTGGACGCCCAGGCCTTTTTGAGTTCCCAAGCTCACCAGTCAATTCCTTTTTTCTCAGAATGTACCCGACTGTTGATTTTGCTACTCCAAGCATGTCTGCTATCTCTCAGATGGATTTTTTCTTTTTTTTCAGCCTCAGGATGTTCTGCTTCACCTCAATTGAGAGTTCCTTAGACCGCATGTTGTCTGGTCACAGCAACAGCTTCCAAATGCAAAACCACACACCTGTAATCAACCCCAGACCTTTTAACTACTTCATTGATTACAGGTTAACGAGGGAGACACCTTCAGAGTTAATTGCAGCCCTT
The DNA here is from genome assembly GCF_048569485.1 of Anomaloglossus baeobatrachus. NCBI lineage: Eukaryota > Metazoa > Chordata > Amphibia > Anura > Aromobatidae > Anomaloglossus > Anomaloglossus baeobatrachus. Next base: position 608,622,446 of record NC_134353.1, on the reverse strand, counting down.
AGAGTCCCTTGTCCAATTACTTTTGGTCCCTTGAAAAAGAGGAGGCTATGCATTACAGAGCTATGATTCCTAAACCCTTTCTCCGATTTGGATGTGAAAACTCTCATATTGCAGCTGGGAGTGTGCACTTTCAGCCCATATTATATATATAATTGTATTTCTGAACATGTTTTTGTAAACAGCTAAAATAACAAAACTTGTGTCACTGTCCAAATATTTCTGGACCTAACTGTACTTTCTCCATTTCTATAAAGTCCACATGAAAAGCTTCCTGCGAGCATTTGCGTAGAGACAGAAGCAGGATAGTAACGCAGATTATGGAGTTATAACCGGCCACCTTCTTGGTTGATTCCTCAAAGTTTTTCAGTTGAGTGAGGGCCTGTAGACCCAATAACCATTATGAGTACAGGCCGACTGCTGACCCTCTAAAAATTTTAAGTGAGGATTGGCTGATGGCTCTATAAATAATTATGAGAGCAGGCCGACTGCTGGTCCTCTAAAAATTATGAGTGAGGGGCAGCTGCTAGGTCTTCTATAATTTATGTGTGAGGGACAGCTGCTGACCCTCCAAAAATTATGAGTGAGGGCTGTCTGCTGGCCCTCTAAAAATTATGAGTGAGGGTTTGTGGCTGGCCCTCTAAAAATTAGTACGGGCCAGCTGCTGGCCCTCTAAAAATTATGAGTGATTGCTGGCTGATGGCCCTCCAAAAAATTGAAGGAATGGCCGCATGATATCCCTGTTGAGATATGGTGTATGAGAATGACCTGAGAAAAAAAAAACCATGAACCGTATAAAACGGGATTACAACAGAAAAAAAAAGAACATTTGATTTTGCTTTATGTTCCGCTGCTGTCATCCTTTGGGATTGAGAAGTCGAGACCCGTCCAGGCCTTGTTCATTTTGATGACAGTCAGCATGTCAGCATTTTCAGTTGATCATTTATTATACCCACGGTGGCAATAAAACCCTGCTCTGACAAAACTGTAGTGACGACAAGCTAGCGCTTTCAGGGCATAGAAGGACAGTTCATGTCATGTGTCCAACTTGGATACCTAAATAGTTGTATGACACAGAGGAATCATGGATTATGTTGGTACGGTCAGCTAGGTACTCCTTCACCATCTTCATAAGGCCTTCTGGTTTTACTCTATTTTACTAGCCCTCTCCACCTCAGGAAAGAGAGCTGGAAAGTTCTCCTTGTATCGTGAGGTGAGAAGTGCGAACAATGAGTAATAAGCTAAAAATTATGAGTGAGGGCTGGCTTTTGGCCCTCTAAAAATTATGAGTGAGGGTCGTCTGCTGACTCTCTTAAAATTATGAGTGAGGGCCGGCTGCTGGGCCTCTAAAAATTATGAGTGAGGGCTGGCTGCTGGACCTCTAAAAATTATGAGTCAGGAGCGGCTGCTTGCCCTCTTAAAATTATGTGTGAGGGCCAGCTGCTGGCCCTCTAAAAGTTATGAGTGAGGTTCGTCTGCTGACTCTCTTAAAATTATGAGTGAGGGCCGGCTTCTGGGCCTCTAAAAATTATGAGTGAGGGCTGGCTGCTGGACCTCTAAAAATTATGAGTGAGGAGCGGCTGCTGGCCCTCTTAAAATTCTGTGTGAGGGCCAGCTGCTGGCTCTCTAAAAATTATGAGTGAGGGCCGGCTGCTGGACCTGCAAAAATTATGAGTGAGGGGTGGCTGCAGCAAAAACACTTCATATGGATATAGGCTAAGAAGTGTAGGAGGCATTTCTTTTTCATCTATTATTTATTTTGCCTTATATACAAGTCATTATCCAGGAAATAATATTTCTTAACATTTTTTCAAGTGAAATCCATCTTAGCTTCTATGTTTTATTTTCAGTCTATAAAAGTAGCCTAATACTCCGACAACATTATTTTCAGCAGCAGCTTGGGAGTCAGAGATGTGTCCAGGCATCTTCCCCATGCCGTTCCCATTCCACTGGTGTTTATATCCATTTCAGTGATTTCCAGGCCCCCCAGACCTCCTGAGGGAGTCTGCTGGAAAAATGCTCACGTTTCCCATTGATTTCCTTTATGCTCATACCCAAAACAAGAACTTGAGCGTTACAAATTGCTTGACTCGAGTACCAAGCACCGAGTATCAAAATATTTTAGTGCTTACTAGGGATGATCGAATACCTCAAATATTCGGCTTCGCGAATATCGAACGAATAGGTCGCCGCTATGCGAATATTCGATGCGCAATGTAAGTCTATGCGAAGCCCGAATAGTTCCGAATAGTTGTTATTCGGGTTTCCCATTGACTTACATTGCGCATTGAATATACGCGAATAGTGGTGACCTATTCGGCAAATATTCGCAAAGCCGAATATTTGAGGTATTCGATCATCCCTAGTGTTTGCCCATCACTAGTTATGACATTTAGTGAAACTTATTTTTTTTCTATTTTGGCTGCAGTCATACCTCTTGTGTGAATAAATGGACAAAGGACATGTGTTCTTGCTTCCGGAATGAGTTGGAGAGAGAAGTTCCCACCCAGGTAGTGAAGGTAGGCATAATATTTTAGGTTCATCCCGTTTTCTTCATCTGGGCAGCTATTTCAGTACAGTCACACATGATTAAAGTCTTTTACAAGGTAGAGTTGAGATATTAGTGTAAAACTTGCTAGATGATAAAATGAGTTAGCAACCTGAAAGGGACATCTTCCCTTAGGTGTTTAATGCCATATTTGCTTTTGTTCCACAGCCTTGTCTGTGATTAGTTTTGAATCTGAATATCATTGCTGTATGCATGGTTTATATTATTTCAGCATTTCCTATATGTTAAATAGGTTTTTTTTATTCTTAAGGTAAATTTATAGCACAGTTAAACAAAAAGCTTCCACTGAGCCTGACTGGAGGCACTGAACAATAACTGATTGGTAAACTTTAACCAATTGGAAATCATTTAATATTCTGTTTACACAGCAGACCAAAGTAAGCGATGCACACTAACATACAGTATCTTCCAAACGTATTCACCCCTCTTGGCTTTTTACCTATTTTGCTACATTACAACCTGCGTTTATCTATTTTTGTAATCCGATTTATTTGTGATGCATCAGCACTAAATAGTCGAAGTTGGGGAAGTAAAGTGAGAATAATATAGGCAAAAATAAAAATTATGGCATAAAATAAATAAAAATTGCCATGTGCATAAGTATTCACCCCTTTGCTATGAAGCCCCTAAAAATGTATGGTGCATGCAATTACCTTCATAAGTCACATGCTTAGTGATAGGAAATCCATACTGTACACATCGTTTCTGAAAGGCTACAGAGGCTGCGACACCATTTAGAGGCCCCACTAACCAAACAACACCATGAAGGCCAAGGAGATCTCCAAACAAGTCAGAGACAAAGTTGTTGTGAAGTTCAAGTCAGGGTTGGGTTCTAAAAACATATCTCAATCTCTGATGACAATCTGGAGCAGAATCAAACCCATTATCATCAAGTGAAAATAACATGGTACCACAACAAACCTGCCAAGAGAGGGCTGCCTATCAAAACTATCAGCAAGGGCAAGGAGGGCATTAATAAGAGAGGCAGCACAAATACCAAAGGTAACCCCGGAGAAGCTGGAGAGTTCCCAAGCAGAGACCTACGTATCTGTCCATGCGACCACAATAAGCCATACAGACTCATTTTGATTTTGCCAAAAACATGTGGGAGACTCCGCAAATGTATGGAGAAAGATGCTGTGGACAGATGAGACCAAAATTAAATTTTTAGGCCACCAAGGTGAACGCTATGTCTATTGCCAAACCAACACAGTTCATCACCTCAAGAATATCCTGTACTCAATCAAACATGATGGTGGCAGTATGATGCTGTAATGATGTTATTCAGCAGCAGGGACAGGGAAGATGGTCGGGGTTGAGGGGAAAGGGTGAACTACAGGGATTTCTTGAGCAAAACCTGTTTCAGTCTGTCAGTGATTTGAGACTGCAACAGAGGTACAACTTCCAATAAGACAATAACCCAAAGCATACTGCTAATGCTAAAGCAACACTTGAGTGGTTTCACGGGAACATGTAAATGTAGTGGAGTGGCCTAATCAAAGCCCAGACCTCAATCCAATTGAGAATCTGTTGGTCAGACTTGAAGATTACTCTTCACCAAAGGAAACCATCTAATGTGAAGGATCTGGAGCAGTTTTACCTTGAGGGATGAATCCCAGTGGCAAGATGTAGAAAGCTCATAAAGACTTAACCAAAGGGACTTGCAGCTGTAATTGCTGCAAAAGGAGGCTCTACAAAGTACTGACATTAGGTGGTGAATAGTTATGCATACTAAAGTTTTCAGTCATTTTGTTTCTTTTTGTTGTTTGCCTCACAAAAAAAAGAAAACCAGATTATCACAGTTGTAGGCATGTTCTTTGCATGAACTGACACAAACCCTCAAGAAAACTGAAATTCCAGGTTGTGAGGTAGCAAAACACGAAAAATGACAAAGCGGGTGAATACTTTCACAAGGCACTGTATCTGTAATAGATGGTTCAGTGTTCATAGGCAGCCATGGTTCTGACCGGTACATCACCCTCAAAAGATCATTTCTTCTGATGAATGAGTGCTTTGCTTGTTCATCAAGTGATCGGTTTCTTCAAATCTCGAGTTTTATGGGCTCTTCCTGGATTTCTCTTGCACCATAAAATCAAACTTAGCTTGCTGAAACTGGCCTGTGGATTCCAGACAATTGGACAGGCCGGTACATTTACTATTCACTGCAGAGAGACGATTCCTAGAAAACAGTACTTATGAAATGAACGAGAAGGAAAAGTGGAGGACACTAGGCTTTTAACTTGTTCATGATAATGATGGACTTCCTTTGACGAGCACTGGGGGCTTTCAAAAATCACAGGAGTGCATGAAGGTCACCCATAGATTTCTGAATTATTAACACATGCTTAACCATTAAAAGAAGAAAATATTGATAGGATATCAGTGTTATCAATTATTTACTAACAGAGAGCAACACTACAGAAAAATTAACTTCCCTTAGCTGCACCGTCAAGGCAAGCCTTGAATAAATGCAGCACTTAATTGTTTCTTCTCCTTTGTTTTGCTTAGCCTGTTAATAGCCATCAGTTAAGTGACCGTACAGTACACACTTTAATGGGCCTTGGTTTGGTTGCATCTGAATTCTGCATCTTTTCATTATTACAGATTAAACCTCTGGGTTTTGTGGTTAAATCTGACAGAATAGTATGTAGTGTGGGAAATAGCAGGCATAGTTATGTTCCCTTCAAGTGTTGCCATCATGTTCGTTACTTAAAAAGGTTATTTAAAAAATAAGAATGAAATTGGGTTGGTGTGTTTTTAAAAGAAAAGACCAAATGGCTATACGAATCACAGCAGTGCACACTACTGGGTATCATAAAAAATACAATTTAATTGCAAATCAACAACACAAATGGTTAAAAAAGCATCACTATGTTACATACAAAAATGATACCTGGCTTCCCATGATAAGTGGTCTTTTCTTTTGGTACATGTAGCACCAAGAGATTATATGTTAGTTGTGCTTGTCGATTTGCTATATATAATTTAATGTTTTTAACACATTACCCTGAGTATATATGTATAACGTAACTTTTCACTATTAACATGGCACAACTGAGCAATAACATCCAGTAACATTGCAAGATGCCTGGTAATTTGATAGGTTTAAATCCATATCAGCTTCTCTCATAGAAAAATGCAATAATAAAGATCATTGCATTAAAGGGGTTGTCCACTACTAGGACTACCTCTTCTGAATCCATGTTTCCCCCAGATAAAATAATAAAGACTATACTCACCTCACGTAGTGGTGCCGGCTCACGGTGATGAGTCTCACGCGACATTGTGACATCACATAAGCCAAGCATCTAATCAGCACCGGCTTCTGTCTCTCCGCCTTTGGACCAAACTAGTTAATTAACAGGAAGTGAGCGCTATTCCTGTGCCCACTTCCTGTTGATTGTTCATTTGGTCTAAAGGCGGGGAGACAGAAGCTGGTGCTGATTAGATGCTTGGCTCTCGTGACGTGACGTGACGCTGGAACGGCACCAGTACGGGAGTATAGGCTTTATTATTTCACCTTGGGGAAACATGTAATCAGAAGGTGTTGTCCTAGTAGTGGACAATCTCTTTAAATACATTTCTATAAAGAAACAAATAGTGTGATGAGGTTTTCTGGGCTTCACATAAATGCACTCACTCTATGTGACTGGAGAAGCAACCAGGAGCGGCTGAGCTAGTTTCCTTATGTAACTCCCATATAAGCGAAAGTAAGTTATAGGAAAAACATCGTTCACTGTGTTATTCTGTAGTGTGGGAGGACAGCCACACTTCAGCTCAACATCACTGTCTGCTTGAAGCTATGCTCTTAATCAATATTGTACACCATCCCATAGCGTTTCCTGGAGTCGGCAGAGTACGTTGAGTGCAACTAGAAAGATTGAAAAAGTCAGACAACCAGGTATAGGGATACGTTCTCTTGGAGTATTTATATGGGAATTTGTTCCTATGCATTGAGCAGAGACATGCTGCCGCTGTGTTCACTAGCACACAGCACTTGTATTAGCTGTGTACTGCATATGGGACTCCTGCTAATCATATATCAAATACTCATACTCAGCTGAGTAGAGATAAAACAAAACAACTGGAGTGAAAGTGACAGGAACAGGGACAGCAATTAGGCAGCAACATAAAATATGAAAAAGGCAGAAGCAGGTAACACATATTATAGAGAAGTGTAAAATTGTTATATCCTCTAATTTGTTTAATTAAAATCTAAATGACAGTAACACTTTAAAGGTGTTGTCCAGTCATGGAATGAAAGTCTGCAGTCATGCTGTCAGGATTCTCCAGTATTGTTGTAGGACCCACGGGGCAAAGGGTTAACTTTACTCGTCGCCGGGCCTGATGATGTCGGGTCTGGGGATGTCAAAGGTGGCCCTGCCCGACTTCGTGGCCCTGTGGCGTACAATAAAAGGGAGGATGATGATTGATTGTCTCATGACGCCACCTGGATTAGGCGTCGCTGTGGGTGCTGTCCTCTGGGGCGGATGGTGTCACAGCTGGAATGGTTTAGCTCCCCACAGGTGGAGCGGGCCCCAGGAATGATGATAGGGTGGTAGTCTATGGTGTTGTACGGGTATTGTCCCGGATGACAGTGACCTTTTCCGGATCGGGGGCCACATCTTCAGCTCTCACCATATGACCCAGGTACTGTACTTTGGGCTTCAGTAGGTGTCATTTTGATGGTTTCACTTTTAGGCCAATCCTGGACAGGGCCTCAAACACTTCAGCCAGGTGCTGCAGATGATATTCATACGTCTACGAGTACACTATGACATCATCCAGGTACAGCAGGACAATTTCGAAGTTTTTATGCCCCAGGCAGCACTCCATTAGCCGCTGAAATATTCCCGGTGCATTACAGAGTCCGAAGGGAATACAGTTGAACTCGCAGAGGCCCATGGGCGTCGTGAACGCGGTCTTCTCCTTGTCTGCCTCTGCCACGGGAACCTGCCAGTACCCACTGGTGAGATCTAGGGTAAAGAAATAGTTAGCGGATTTCAAGGCTGCTAAAGACTCTTCTATTCTAGGCAATGGGTAAGCATCTTTATGTGTAATGCGGTTAACCTGCCTATAGTCCACACACATCCTTATCATACCAGCCTTCTTTTTCACCAGGACTAATGTAGCGGCCCAGGGGCTACAGCTATCTCTGATTACCCCAGCCTCCTTCATCTCCCGCAACATCTCCTTGGCCCATTGATAATGAGCTGGAGACACAGGGCGGTATCTTTCCTTGATGGGGGAATGATTCTCAGTTGGGATTTGGTGTTGGACCCCCTTCACCTGCACAAAGTCTAAACGGTTTTTGCTGAATACCCGCTCATACTCCTGTACCACCCGATGGACCCCTTGTTTTTGGTGGGAAGATGTAGAATCAGTACCGATGTGTAGCTGCTGGCACCAATGCTCCGATGGGCCCCCGTCAATGTCTCCCTCCGCTGGATCGGACGGGGCTAAGGGCTCTGCTGCTTTGATGGTGCCATTGTTAACGGTGAGCAGCTTAGCTATGGTGGCATACTGTTGCAATTTAACCTCCTCCTCCCTGCAATTTAAGATTCGGATGGGCACCTTCCCCTGGCGAAGGTCGACTACCCCCTGGCTGTCAGGATATTGAGTCTATCTTCTGATTACATGAGTTCTACGAGGGCTTGATAATCCTGATCCCGGAGGCCTATTGCCGCCCGACACCAGATCATCATCTCTCTTCTCGGGGGAACCACAATGGGGAAGGAGTCGCTCATCCGGACGCTACCAATTTCTCCCCCAGCCTGCTCGATCTGTTGTCTCTGCATCAGGGCCCTGATCTCTTTTTGTAATGCCCGATGTTGCCCGATGGTGGCATTCTCTGCCACATGCTGCAGCAGAACAATTCTCTCGGAAGAGCATTTTTTTTTATCACGCTAGTGTCGATAGTCACCAGAAATTATGGATATGTCTATATCTGGGCCATGGGTCATGACAGAATCAACCCAATACCGCTTGTAAACAACATATGGTATGGTTGTCACCTGAGACCCAGTGTCCAGAAGGGCGTTCATCGGGATGCTATCTAGCATGATTGGTAGGACCGGTCGCCCTCCCACATATTTGTCCCGCCAGTCGGTTGGGTTGGTCCTCCCCACACCCAAGAGTCGATCTCTAGCCCCAAGTACCTGTGGGCCCGGAGGACAGTCCCAAGCATAGTGTCCTGCCTTGTCACAACGTCGGCAAATCGGTCGCCCGGCAGGGTCACAGCGATCACTGATCTGCCCCCAGGCCGAGGGGTTTCCCCTCTTCCGTCGTCTTGGGGCGCCATCTTGTCCGGTGGACAGTCTAGTGTCCATGGGTTGCGGAGTTGTTTGCATGGTTTGCACAGCCTTGGCGAGGGTGGCCATGTTCTTTGACAGTTCTTGGACCTGAGGCCTCAAGTCTGCGGGGAAATCACTACCCACGGTCTAGGCATCCGCCTCCATGGTGGTCTGGGCGGAGGGCGCCACCTCTGGGTATATGATAGTGAAGAGCCGGGTTAATGTAGCGCCATCTGGGGTCGAGTGACGCAGCACCTGGACAGCCTGGTCCTTGAAGTGGGCAAAGTTCAAGTCAGGGTTCTGTAGGGCCAGTATGCATTGCTGGGTCCGGTGGGCGCCAGACAGGAGCCCCTCGATGAACTGCTCGGTCAGCAGTCAGTCCCCATCACGCACACTCCCAGGATCCACTTGTTTTACAGCCATCAGCGCCTTTTGAAAGTTTAAAGTATAGTCCTGTACGCTGTCCTGCACCCTCTGCTTACACCCGAAGACGTGCACTTTCATCTCCGCTGCCGTGCGGGTGTCAAAAGTGTCCATGAGCCAAGCCAGAGCTTGCTCCACAGTCCCTTTGTCGGCATCCGGCCAGGACTTGGCCTCTCGCTGGGTTGCACCGCTTGACTGACCAATTAGTATACTTTCTGGCTTTCCGTCGTGCTGCCGATAAAGCAGGTGAGCTGCTCGGATCCGGGATTACTGTGGCTCGAGGGTCCCCAGACCCGGGGTTTAGCGGATGAAGGGGATTATTTACAAGGGAGAAGTGTTCGTAACGCCACCTGCGGGTTGCGGTAACGGGTATACCGCACTGCTGTGTAAAGGGGCCAGGGCTGATGGAATGGAGCAGCTAGATTTGAGTCCCTCCACAGGTAGGGAAGGTCCCGGTGCCCTCTTGGTGTTGGATGAGGTGCACAATGCAGGAACACTGCTGATCGTGGTGCTGGATGAGGGGGACAGTGTAGGAGACAGGGACCACACACAGTTTGTAAACCAAGTCCTTACTCACTCAGAGCTCTGGGACGCCCGTTCCGGTCACGGTACTATCAGTGCCAATTAGTGATCCAGTTGCTCTACCTTTGCACTTTGTGTTGTAGTCTGTGGTGAGATCCCAAGCCTGAAACTTTAGGTTCTCCGGCTGTTTTGCAGCCCCTTTGTCCATCCGGCTGGCAGAGTGGACCCTGTAGGGCCAGTACTTGGAGTCTCCTGGCCCTGGTCTGGAATCAGTGCTGCTGATGTCCCCGGATCTTTTGGGTCAAAGAGGGTCATGGAGATCCCTACCTGGGCAGGTTAGTTATCAAGGCGCCTGAAGATCTTCCCTGATCTTGGTCCCTGTGCCCTGTCCGTGCACAGCTCCAGAGGGATTTGCTGCATCGTCTTGATGTCCACTGCCCCCTCTAGGCAGTGTCCTTGGCAAACCTCAGGTACAGGTCACCCCTGACTGGCAACTGTCTGCCTCTGCCCCTGGGTCACTGCTGCACACCCAGCTGGCAGGCTTCCCTCCTGGGAGCTCTGCCCTTCACCTCCAGTTTTTCTTCCTTCAGAGCTCTCCACTTCACTGACTTGTTCCCACCCACCAGTCTGTCTAGTCACCCCCTGGGCTGCCCCTGGGACATGGGACTCACCCCCTGTCTGTGACTGTCAGGCACTGGTGTGTGTGGTAGCTGGGATTTTCTGTGTTGTGATGGTAGTGGCACTGAGTTCCTTGGGACCTTGGGGGTAGGCCCTGCACCATAGGAGAGGATGCAGATCCCTGTAGCACCCTGAAACCTTCAGGGGCGCTACACTATCATGGGATACACATCAAATAGACTGCTCAGTTTCTCTTGGAAGTCACTCAAGGTATGCAACTCTACTGAATATTGCGGCAGCCACGTCACTCCCGTTACATAAGGCAAAAATAGTGGCATTACTGGTGCTGTGGCTACCGTGGCAGCCGGGTCCCCTTCCTGGTTGGACATCTTTTCCCCCTTGGTGAACCTCAGCCAGGTTCTATATCTTACTTGGGGAATCGGGGGTTAACTCTCAGCTGCTCTAGCGACGGGGTCTCAGTTAATGGCGACCATCACCTTTGAAGAATATGTTATACACAGTTCTATAAGGCACACAGTACCCGTTTGTTGTTGCCACATTTTCCTGTTTACAGCGCCAAGTTGTAGGACCCACGGGGCAAGGGCTTAACTTTACTCGTTGCCGGGCCTGTTGATGTAGGGTCTGGAGATGTCATGGGTGGCTCTGCCCAGCTTAGTGGCACCAAGGCGTACAATAAAAGGGAGGATGATGATGGTTGTTTGTCACACCTGTGGTGTGCGGCCAGGGATTAGCTGCCACTGCGGGTGCTGTCCTCTGAGGCGGATTGTGTCGCAGCTGGAATGGTTTAGCTCCCCACAAATAGAGCGGGCCCCAGGGATGATTATAGGATGGTTGTATATGGTGTTGAACACTGGGGAGCGGGGCTGAGGATGCCGACAGTAACTGGATGACACAGGCCGGTAGTTTCCTTTACCTTTTACTGGTCAGTTGTTATGGTCCCAGGTTACAGTGGTCCGGTCAACTGGGATCCAGTGAGGAATCCATTCTTTGCCAGGTACATTGGAGGCCTTCCTTAGTGCGCTCTGACTGTGGGTCGCTGTGGCCTGAGATCCTAGATGTGGTTTTCCTTGTCCCTTGCGGCAGGCAGCTCGAGCCGGATGTAGGGCCCACCAGTATTTCTGCCTCCTTGGAAGTCTGTGTTGGGCCAGGCGGTGTGGAACCTCTTACTCTCTGGGTTTACTGCTGGGCCGTTAGTACCCGACAGTCGAGGACCCCGGTGTCCTGATTCAGCGCTCAGTCCTGGAAAGCTTGAGACAGCTCTCTAACAGTGACCGTTCTCTTTCACTGCTACTAGAGTTCTGAGTTTTCTCTTCCTGTTCCTCTCTCTCTAACCCCTTCCCAGCCCAGAATATACAGAGAAGCTGTGACGGGGTCCTTCTCCCATATCACACAATCAACAGTGCGAGAGACGAGTGAGCAATTTAAAGCATATTTATTCCATGCAATCCAGAATGTCCATCAAATAATCCACCACACAGAGTGTAAAATATTCCAGTAATGGCATAAATGTCCCGGGGATAAGTCACAATCCTCCAGCAGTCCTTTTCCAGGGAAATCGGGGATTCCCACAGACTCTCTGGGGTGTCACCTTCAGCCCAGAGGATCAATTTTCGTCCTTCGTTCTTCAAATTCTCAAACAGACTGCCTCATCCCCCCGGTAAGCAAAGTTAGGTGGATTCCAGGCCCCTTCCCCCACACCTAGGGACAGAAGCGCTTCAAGGAGTTGGAACCCTGCAGACAATACAATGTACACACAAGCAATACAAATAATGGACAGTAAACCAGGCCTAAACATTAACCCACACAAAATGGTACATAACCCACAATATCATACCATCACAGAAGCTCACCCCAAACAGGACTTGAGCTCCCCTTTCTGGCCTAGATTAGGAAGTGTTGTGTGTGTGAATGTGCCTGGCATAGGCTGCTTCCAGACATAGCATTGCCCTCTGTCGAGGAGAAGAATGCCACTGTGGCTCCCTGAACATTGTCATTGTGAGTAGTGCGATCAAGTGACATGCTGACTAGATGTGCTCAGCTTCTCTCAATTGAAGTGCCTGAGAGTATGAGCAAGTTATGGTGGAAAATGAGCAGAAATATGCAAATCACATACATGCAGTCATGTGACCACCTGCTGGCATCGGCAATGTCATAAAATCCTGACAGCATGCATAGAGTAACTGCAGACTTTCATCCCAAGTCTGGAGAACCCCTTTAAGATGTTTTTTTTTCCAGAAGGGTGCTATTTCTGTACCTACGCAAGCTAATGCATACGATAATTCTAGTTCGGAAGGTTCTTTCAGAAAGAAGTTAACTGACTAAAATAATATATGTCTGTTAGACGTGAGGAAATTGATTTGGAGGACCAATCATCCTCAGCAACTCTTATTATCGGCCGGCCTGACGCAATGTCATAGTTGCTGATTGACACACACAGAACATGGCATAGGCATGTGTTATGATCTGGTAACCGTGGTGGACAGTCATGAAAAATCACATTAATAAGGAAAAAACAAAACTACAAGAGTAGTTGGAAACTGAGCTGACAGCAATCCCCTATCTATCAGACAACACTAGAAGTAGCAGTGGGATGTTCCTAACACACCTAGACACCTCGTCACTGCATGAAAAAGTTGCTACACCTCAAAGATAAAAATGAGGAATCCTAACTTGCCTCGGAGCAGTCCTCAAAGGAATAGCAACATGCAACAAAGGTGATGTAAGAAAACACAATACACAGATAGAAAATATAGATCAGCAAAGGTGAGGCCCGACTTACTAGATAGAACAGGACAGGACAGATAACTGATTGTGGCCAGCAAAAACCCTGCAGAAAATACCAATCTTTTGATAGGAAAAAGATCTGAGACCGCACAGTCTTTCCCCCCACTATATCAGGTACTCTTGTGCTAGACACTTTAAACAGAACTGCAGATATAATGGGAAGAAAAAAAAATCACAGAACAAATAATGTTCTAAAGTGCAAAACTCCAAACATGAACAGGAAGCAAGCTCCCTTTCTTGCTTGAGGCCCTGCTCACAAAAGCAAAAAGACAGATCCTCACGTAGAAGAAACCAAACACAGAACCAAATGGAATAAGCAGAAACACTCTTAAGTGCAAATCCAGCAATTAAGCAAAGAAACAGTAAACCTATCTGGAGTAGATTCAGGCACCAAATAAATAGGAAAAACAGAAGGGAAAACTCCCAGCCATCTTCAGAAGCAGGCAATAAACAGTTATCATCGGCGACCGTCAGGCACAAAATGCTCTCCTAAATAAACTAGGCTGATCTGCAATAGGACTTCCTGCATTCCCAATTAATTCCATCACCTGTTTGAATCACAGATTCAAACTCAGCTTCATTACCATTCCTGGCCACCAGAGGGAGCTCCACGCCAGCACCCACTCAGATGCCATTCACAACAGGCATGGCTAATCAAAAGAGGAGTTGATGGACAATTGCAAACTAATATGATCAGGAGGTAAGCTCCAGACTGGACCAGGGAAATGCAGTGGATGTTGTCTATATGGACTTTTCAAAGATGTTTGATACAGTGACACACAAAAGGTTGTTGCATAAAATGAGAATAGTGGGAATAGGGGAAAATATATGTAACTGGTTTAAGAATTGGCTCAGTGATAGGAAACAAAAGGGTGGTTATTAAAGGAACACACACACTGGGTCACGGTTTACAGTGGGTTACCACAGGAGTGAGTATTGGGACCTCTTCTTTTTAACATATTTATTAATGATTCTGAAAGAGGCATAGAGAGTAGAATTTCAATATTTCCAGATGATACTAAACTCTGCACGGTAATAATGCAAAGGAGGATAATTTAATATTACAGAAGGATTTATGTTAGCTGAAGACTTGGGCTGAGAAATGGCAATTGAAGTTTAATGTGGATAATTGTAAAGACATGCACTTGGGCAGAGGAAATAAAATTTATAATCCTGTACTTAATTGTAAAACACTGGTTAAAACTGTCACTGAAAAAGATTTGGGTATATCAATGGACAGAAAACTCAACTTTACTGACCAGTGTTGAGCAGCTGCTGCCAAGGCTAATAAAATAATGGGATGTATTAAAAAAGGAATAGATGCTCATGAGAAGAACATAGTTTTACCCCTGTACAAGTCATTAGTGTGACCACGCATTAAATACTGTGTACAATTTTGGTCTCTAGTGTATAAGAAGGACATAGTTGAACTAGAGCGGGTGCAGGGAAGAGCAACCAAGGTTATTGGTTGGACTTGGTGGACTGCAATGCCAAGATAGGTTATTAAACTTGAGGTTATTCAGTTTGGAAAAACAAAGGCTTAGGGGTGATCTTATTACAATGTACAAATATATGAGGGGCAGTACAGTAACCTTTCTAATGATCTTTGTACACCTAGGCCTGAGACAGGGACAAGTGGGCATCCTCTATAGGGTGCTTTACATGCTGCGATATCGGTAACGATATATCGTCGGGGTCATGTTGTTAGTGACGCACATCTGGCGCCGTTACCGACATCGCAGCGTGTAACACAAATGAGCGACAATCAACGAGCACAAAAACATGAAAAATCGTTGCTCATTGACACGTTGCTCATTTCCTTAATATCGCTGCTGCTGGTACGATGTTGTTCGTCGTTCCTGCGGCAGCACACATCGCTGTGTGTGACGCCGCAGGAACGACGAACATCTCCTTACCTGCCTCCACCGACAATGCGGAAGGAAGAAGGTGGGCGGGATGTTACGTCCCGCTCATCTCCGCCCATCCGCTTCTATTGGCTGGCCGCTTAGTGACGTCGCGGTGACGTCGCTGTGACGCTGAACGCACTCTTAAGGGAGGGACTATTCGGCTGTCACAGCGATGTCGCTGCACAGGTATGTGCGTGTGACGCTGCCGTAGCAATAATGTTCGCTACGGCAGCGATCACCACATATTGTTACAACAACTGGGGCAGGTGCAATTGCATGCGACATCGCTAGCAATCGCTAACGATGTCACAGCGTGTAAAGCACCTGTGGCGCCCCTGACCTGGTCAGGCGCCACTGAGTACTGTACCCATGCTGGGGGCAGTACAACACAGGTAATCCAGAAGGCTGACCGAGGTGTGATTACACATGCGCAAAGTAATCAGGTTTCCCACATCTACCTTTGATAGGGACCCCTGGGGACTCCAGGAGGGGGCGTGGCCTCCATGTCCACTCAAGGGGTGTGGTAGAGAGTCTGGTTGCTAAGTTGCGTAGGCAGGAACAGTGGGGAGGGAGTAGAGAGGAGTCTGGAGTGGAGCTCAGAGAGAGCAGACGTGCAGGACCCACTAGTCAGACAACGCACATGCAGTGGCTACCGACGGGGAGATCGGTCACCTGGTAGTGCCACCCGAAATCCACCCAAGGCTAGAAAGAGCAAAGAGGTGGCTGAGTACAGGGACTGCCAGGGAGGTACCAAGCCCGTAAGGGTTACAGGGCCCAGTGCAGAGATTCATTCAGTTTTCCCTGCCAAACCTGCCAGAGGGGGCATTTCAGACCCTCACCATAACACCAGAGTTCGCATCCACGTAGCAAAGAGAGGGCCCATAGCTCACAGGAGGCAAGCAGCCGGAGTGACCTGGTCCAGGCTACAAGCAAACGGGCCGAAACGAGGGGAGAATAGGCAGCAGCAACTTCCCTGGGCAACCCCAGCAGGACTACAAGTCGGGGTCACCCCAAAAACGCCAGGGCTAGGAAGGCGAGTCGGTAGTCACCCTCACAAGTCAGCTTTAAGGAGTGCCTGGTTTCCTCTGGTTCATCCCAACTACACCTGGGTACTCACCCTGCCATCAATTGTGAGTAAAAACCCTGAAAGACTGTCTGGACTGTGCCTGAGTCATTTTGCTACTTGTGGTTCCACACACACTCCAACCGGACCCTGGGGCCTGCCTCACTCTCGGGAGGGCACGACACCCAGCTGCACACAACACCATCCCCAGGCGTCCCCTAACCTGCAGCGGCGGTCCCCTGACCGCAATATCGAGAGTGGCATCACGAAAATCCAAAGAAGATAACTTACCTGTGACCAGAGTAGCACAAAGGGTGAGGGCGGTCCTGCACCAATGCGTATCGCTAGTGTTACCTGCGGTACCGCGTATGTTCCAGAGGGAGGTTGAACAGTGATAGAGTCCAAAAGCGGGGGTGCTTGTCACAAGAGGCAGTCCATATGAAGCAAGATGAGAAGAAAAAGACCGCACTCCATCCCCTGTGTAGGATAACTCATTTAATCATAAGTGCAGGGTAAAAGGCTGGACGCGGCCAGTGAGCTGGCTCCTACACGAGGACGATGGCCGTTTCGCCTGTCAATTAGGCTTCCACGGGTCTACATGTGGAGCTGAAACAGCACGCCTTATGTAGGAGTGTTCACAGGCAGCGTCACAGAACCACATAAAAACAAAGAGGAATGTACATGCATATAAAAACGGGTGATTGAGCAATATACAAAAATACCAAAATACAGATACAAAAACCCAATTCAAATGGACATGATGAATCAAGAGAGAGTTCATAAAAATACCGTTAGATCCAAACGATCATTCAGACCCAAGGCGCCCTGTGCCCCATAATTAATTATCAGTTTGGCCTCCGCCTGTAATAAAAGTTTGTGTAAGTCACCCCCTTTAGGAGGGAGGGTGACCCTTCTGAGACCAGCAAAGCGCAAGACGTTCGGGTTGCCTGCATGTTGATCACGTAGAGTTTCACAGACCCGGCCTGGTCATATCAGGGGTTAACTCCCATCAGCCCCCTTCTAGTTTCAGGAGACATTATATAGGGTCTCTGAACCTGCATTCCTGTGCTGGTTACAGCTTTGCTCTGCAGCCTGATACTTGCTCTGGTGAGATTTCCTGGTTTGTCTGACTCCTTGTTGTCGTGCCCTGACCTGTACCCTCCCCCGTTCGTCCATTTGTCCCAGTCCCTGACTTCCCGCTCCTGTCTGTTGTTTGTGTTTCCCTCTGCATACCTGAACATGTCTTGTCCATCTCTGCAGCCAAAGATGAAGATGACGTGTCGAAACTTACATCTATTCCTCGCCATTTTAAACAGTTCCACCAATGCAATTTTACGCTCTTGAAGATTCGCGCGATTGATAGGATCTTGGTAAGTCAGAGGGGTGGGAAATGGAAAAAACAATTAGCACAGAAAGAATCCTATGTGGATTTTCACGCTGAATACTTTGTCACCACACAGATTGAATGAGAACATTAGTTTCTCACCCTTCCTGTGATTTATTTTAATTGAATTTCATTTTTCTTACGGATTATACTTTTTTTTTTTGCCTTTTCAATTTTTTCTTTTTATTTTTTCTTTTACGTCGGGTTTTATGTGGAGGATATTGATTGGACGACATATTTTTATGTCCTTTGTATTTGGATAGGGTAATATTGCACATTTTATTGTTGAATTGTATATTTATATCACTATTTATAGTGTATATTTTTGTACTGTTGCACTTTGCACTCCGCACTTTGCACTTTCATATATCCTTGCATATTTTTTTAATATTTTTTTATATTCATATTTATATTTAGTATATTTAACATATTTCATGACTTTTACCCTATCTGATCTGTATGTCCTCCTTAACAATATATGGTATGTTTTAATATTTTGCGCATTTTTTAATATTACTTATCTCAGAGATGTATATCTCAATTTTGTCAGATATTGCTTTTCTATTTGTTAGTGGATTGATCATGGCACTTGTTTGTCTGATTAAGTTTATTATTACCCTACTTCCTGGTATTTGGAACGCATTGCGTTCCACAGGTATGTTTGGAGAGCGTCCTGATTGGTTTGTCATTTCCGCCGGGTGGAACGTGATTTCATGCTGGCGAGAATCTTCCCCAGTGCTCAGTGTGTATACAGGTTCCGCTGTCGTCACTTCCGGTTTTGGAGCCTGTACATCCATTTTCTATGCAAACTTTTGCTAAGCGAAACTAATGTGCACACATGGGGAAGACCTTCCTTGCTGCACAATATCACGTGTTCTCCACTTCCGGTTTCCGGACTCTGAATAATTAGATACTGTGATTGTCTTTTTATGTGGTAAGTTCCACAATTATGCTAATATAATGGCATTTTTTGAATCCACCAATGCTATAACTTCTTACATCTATCTCTGTGAAGTTTATTGGTCCAAACGATAATTGTATAATTTGTTTAATGAGTCTGTATACTGGCGTTATAAAAACCCACTAAGGATGCTCATTGTAACATATGCCTTTGGAAAAAGCTACGGCGAAACGCGTCAGGGTGTCTCATTGGTAAGGTTTTATTAATATGTAGCAATGTGGCATTTGGCAGTTTAGTTACTTTTGTATCAGGTTTTCCCTGACATATCTATTATTTTTATTTTCATCTGCCATCTTATTGATTCTTACATTGTTTCACATTGCTATCATATTATGCCTATGTCATCTTACTATGTAGGTTTCACCATTCATTTTTTTGGCACAGCTAATACCTGATATGTTCATTATTCCCACTGTTGGGTGATTGTGAATATTTTTTGCACACTATCAGCTTTCATATAATAATTACCTATGATGGTTTAAAATTTACGCTGGTAGCTGTGCGTATTGTATGACTATCAGTTTTTTTCATGTGCAACACACTCATTTCTACATTCTAAAATGCTGTGTATTCGTGTATTTTTTTGTAATAATGATTTATTTTGATTTAAAATCATTTGGATTTTCTTCTGGGTACTTTTATAGGCATTAATTTAGCAACTACCTGGTTGTTCTTTTGCTACTATGGTCTTTCTCTTTGATTGGTGGTCACAATTGTAGGTTTTATGTTAAGCTATAGGTTGAACTCAATTGACCTTCAACCTTAAAAACTATGAAATAGGAGGTGCTACACAGGGCCCCCCTAGACTGACATTGCCACTGACCAGTGCCCTGAGAACCAATCCGCTGATCTCTTTTTTTCTGTATAACCTACAAAAGAGAATATAAATTAAATCATATTTACAACATTTATTGAATTTACCTGTTTACCACAGGTCTGATTGATAAAAAGATTAACACCTCTTTCATGCGCTTAAATTTTACTTTCCATTTCTTGAGCATTATACGTAAGGATCTGTGTAAGATCTGAAATGCGTAAGCTGCAGATTTATGTTTATGATGCCTGTTATGATCCAGGATCGGTATTCTCCGCTCCAGAGTTTCACAGACCCGGCCTGATCATGTCAGGGGTTAACTCCCATCAGCCTCCTTCTAGTTTCAGGAGACACTATATAGGGTCTCTGAACCTGCATTCCTGTGCTGGTTATAGCTTTGCTCAGCAGCCTGTGACTTGCTCTGGTGAGATTTCCTGGTTTGTCTGACTCCTTGCTGTCGTGCCCTGACCGGTACCCTCCCCCGATCGTCCATTTGTCCCAGTCCCTGACTTCCCGCTCCTGTCTGTTGTTTGTGTTTCTCTCTGCATACCTGAACTCCCGGCTTCTGACTCGGTTCTGTTTCCTGACTTGATTTTGATCCTCCCTCTGCACTGACTTGACTTCCTGGCTAGACCCTGACTGTTTGACTACTCTATTGCCCCCTGGTGGTTTGCCTGTTAGCTGCCTGCTGGAGTTACTCTGCTGTACTTCAGCTGACCTTCTGTTACAGTGTAACTTTGACTCCCCTTCAATACTCTGATGCCACCTAGTGGGGAATACGCTGTACTATGTCTTTCTAGCCCTTTGTACAGCGTGACATTATAACCAGCCCATACTTTTCTCTTATTATTGACCCTTTACGTGCTCTTGCAGATAAGATGTCTGAGATAACTCAGATGATGTGGGATCTGTCTATGGAGCATAGAACTCTTGCCGCTACCCATAATCAGCTGCAGGGGGAGCTTACAGCGGCGGTAAAAACCCTCCAGAGTTCTATGGCTCAGGCAGCCAATAGACAGCCGGATCCAGGTGATATTTCCCTACACTCTCCTGAACCCACAGTTAAGCTTCCTGATACATTCTCTGAGGAGAAAGAGACATTTTTTTTACGGTTAGGGAGAGTTGTAGATTATTTTTTTCCCTTAGACCCTGATCCTCTGGGGATAAGAGCCAGCGGGTGGGGATAATTGTCTTTTTGCTCAGGGAGGGTCCTCAGACTTGGGCCTTCTCGTTGCCCCTGACAGCCCCTGAACAAATGTCGGTTGATAGGTTTTTTGATGCCCTGGGACTTAAGGGGGTTTTACACGCTACGATATCGTTAATGTTTTATCGTCGGGGGGTCACGTCCTTAGTAACGCACATCCGGCGTCATTAACGGTATCGCAGCGTGTGACACTTATGTGTGACCTAAAATGATTGCAAAAGCGGCCAAAATCGTTTGCCGCAGAGAGGCTGTCCTAAACAAAAAATCGTTTACCTCTCACTAGCGATCCTCGTTCCTGCGGCAGCACACATCGCTGTGTATGACACCGCAGGAGCGAGGAACATCCCCTTACCTGCCTCCACCGCCCATGCGGAAGGAAGGAAGTGGGTGGAATGTTACGTCCCGCTCATCTCCACCCCTCCACTTCTATTAGACGCCTGCCTGTGACGTCGCTGTTACGCCGAATAACCAGCCCGCATAGAAAGGAGGCGGCTCGCCGGCCAGAGCGACGTCGCAGGGCAGGTAAGCCGTGTGATGGGGGAGCGTGATTTTGTGCCCGACGGGCAGCGATATGCCCGTGTCGCACAAATTATGGGGGCGGGTGCGCACGCTAGTGATATCGGTACCGATATCACTACCGTGTAAAGCCCCCTTTATTTACGACGAACCTGGCTGGGTCATGGTGGAGGAGGACACGATTATAAGTCTTGCTCAGGGCTGTTACACAGCTGAATGGTATTGTTCTGAGTTCAGGCAGTGGTCCACCAAGGTGTCCTGGAACGACTCTACTTTAGGATGCCAGTTTAAGAGAGGACTGTCTGATCATCTAAAATGGTTATCTAAGCTGTACCTCAGGGGAGCCTATAACCTCGTTCGCATCCAGGAGGGGGATGAGTAGAAAACGGCATTTCTCACCTCCGAAGGCTTGTTTGAGAACCTAGTCATGCCCCTTGGTCTCACAAACACTCCTGCTGTATTTCAGAATATCATGAATGACGTATTTTCTGATTTCATTGGGGGTTTTGCGGTTGTGTATTTGGATGATAATCTTATTTTTTCATCCAACAAAGAGTCCCACATTGGTCATATCCGTGCTGTACTTACTAGGTTGCGGGAGAATTCCCTGTTTGTGAAACCCGAGAACTGTACCTTTTGTGTTCAAGAACTTTCTTTTCTAGGATTAATTCTCTCGGCCGAGGGGTATCGTATGGATCCCAGAAAGGTACAAGCTATTGTTTATTGGGTACAACCCAGAGACCTCAAGGGCCTCCAGCGTTTACTTGCTTTCGCCAATTATTACAGAAAGGTTTTAGGGGCTTCTCTGAAGTGGTCAAGCCACTCACTGATCTCAACCGTAAGGGGGCTGATGTTGAGGTTTAGTCGTCTCTGGCAGTTGAAGCATTTGGAAAGCTAAAAAAAGTTTTATGACTGCCCCTGCGCTTGTTCAGCCCGATCTCTCGGAACCGTTCATTGTAGAGGTGGACGCTTCAGAGGTGGGAGTGGGTGCGGTGCTGTGTCAGGGACTCACTTCACTAACCAATCTGAGACTATGTGTGTTTTTCTCCAAAAAGTTTTCGTCCTCGGGAAGGAATTATAATGTGGGAAATCGGGAGTTATTGGCCATAAAATTGGCTTTTGAAGAATGGTGGCACTTTTTAGAGGATTCTGTTCATCGGATTACGATGATTACAGACCATAAAAACCTGTCTTTTATCGAGTCTGCTAAATGTTTAACTCCCAGACAGGCTAGGTGGTCACTTTTTATTCTCACGTTTCTATTTCTCTATCAATTTTAGACCCGGTTCCAAGAAAGTTAAAGCCAATGATATATCTCATAGTTTGGATTCGATATCACCTCCTGAACCTCCTTCCTCCATTCTTGTGCATGGAGTTGTTGTTGCTGGGTTATCCTCCGAATTGGAGATGGAAATTCACAATGCCCAGTCACTTGCCCCTCCTTCGTTGCCTGATACCAAGCTCTTTGTTCCTGCTCAATTTAGGTTACAAGTTCTCCAGGAATTCCATGACTCCGCGCTTAGTGGTCATCCGGATATCTCGGCCACCTGGAGAGCTATTGCCAGGTTTTTTTGGTGGCCCTCCATGTCCTCTGATGTCGCCATGTTTGTGTCTGCTTGTGATATATGTGCATGTGCTAAAGCCTCCCATAACCGGCCGGCCGGGTAATTGGTACCGTTACCAATTCCAGATAGACACTGGACTCATTTGTCCATGGATTTTATCTCCAATCTCCCTCTTTCCAATGGCAAGACTTTTGTCTGGGTAGTGGCGGACAGATTTAGCAAACAGGCGCATTTTGTCCCCTTAGCAGGATTACCTACTGCAGAAACATTGTCCGAGTTGTTTATTGAACATATTGTACGGCTGCATGGTGTGCCTCTGAACATGGTGTCCGACAGAGGGGTGTAATTTGTCTCTAAATTTTGGAGGGCATTTTGCAAGAGATTAGGTATCGAATTGACCTTCTCTTCTTCTCACCATCCCGATACCAACGGGCAGATGGAGAGGACCAATCAGTCACTGGAACAGATTTTACGGTGTCTGGCCACGTCTCAGCAGGATGAATGGTGTTCCTCGTTGCCTGTAGCTTAATTTGCTTTCAATAATTGAATTAATCAATCCACTGGCACCACTTCATTTTTCTGTAATTACGGTTACCACCCTAATTTTGGTGAATTTTCCAGACTGGATTCAGGGTGCACGGGGGCTGATTCAGTGGTCCAATGGTTGGGGGAGGTTTGGAGGGAAGTACAGAAGAACATTGGGGTGGCCCAAGGCAGACAAAAGCGCTTTGCTGATAAGCGTCGATCTGTGGTGCCTACTTTTCTTTTGGGGGACAAAGTGTGGTTGTCTACAAAAACATCCGTCTGAGACTTCCCTCTGCTAAGCTGGGTCCCAAGTTGATTGGTCCTTACGAGATCATCGGGGTTGTCAACCCAGTTGCCTTTTGTCTGCGCCTACCACAGTTATTTCGCATCCCCAATGTGTTTCACAAGTCCCTTCTCAAATTGTTTGTTCCCTCCTCTGCTGAGTCTCCATCTCCTCCTCCTCCTGTTTCTGTTGATGGGCAGATGGAATATGAAGTTGAGCGTATTACCAACTCCCGGATTGTCCGCAGCTCGCTTCAGTACTTAGTACATTGGAAGGGTTACGGACCGGAGGATTGGTCCTAGATCCCTATGGGGAGATAAGGTATGCACACCAGTGACTATGTAAGGGGAATACATGAAATAGCAGAAACTGCTGTGTGAATACTGACTTGAAAAATCCAATAGCTATATGTAAGAGTGAAAATGTGAAAAATGGAATCTGCATTACTGCCATGAACATATGAATAAAGAGAAATTTGATGTTTTTTTAGGTTTTTTTAGGTTTTTGCACCCAGTTCAGACTTAGAATGGTGTTCCAAACGTTATTCCTTATTATTGGTCCTAGATCCCGGCACGATCTGTCCATGCCAGTCAACTGGTTTGTACCTTCCATAGAGGGTTTCCTGGGAAACCTGGGGGACCAGTGACCCCCCCCCTTGAGAGGGGGCTATTGTCATGATCCAGGATCGGTATTCTACAGAGTTTCACAAACCTGGCCTGGTCATGTCAGGGGTTAACTCCCATCAGCCTCATTTTGGTTTCAGGAGACACTATATAGGGTCCCTGAACCTGCATTCCTGTGCTGGTTATAGCTTTGCTCTGCAGTCTGTGACTTGCTCTGGTGAGATTTCCTGGTCTGTCTGACTCCTTGTTGTCGTGTCCTGACTGGTACTCTCCCCCCATTCGTCCATCTGTCCGAGTCCCTGACTTCCCGCTCCTGTCTGTTGTTTATGTTTCCCTCTGCATTCCTGATCTCCCGGCTTTTGACTCGGTTGTGTTTTCTGACTTGATTTTGATCTTCCCTCTGCACTGACTTGACTTCCCAGCTAGACCCTGACTGTTTGACTACTCTTTTGCCCCCTGGTGGTTTGACTGTTAGCTGCCTGTTGGAGTTACTCTGCTGTACTTCAGCTGACCTTCTGTTACAGTGTAGCTTTGTCTTTCCTTCAGTACTCTGCTGCCACCTAGTGGGGAATACGCTGTACTACATCTTTTTAGCTCTTTGTACAGCGTGACAATGCCAACTTTTTCACAATTTTAATCATGATCTAAATAAAAAGTAATCTTTACTTACATCCCCTACCTCTTTCTTTTGTGGATGCTGGATTGCCTAATAACTTGCATTTCACTTTTAAAGTCTGAAATGGATATACATGGCTGTGGTTGAGCAACTGGTGGGATCTCCCTCCCAAAGGTTGGATTTTTTTGCTAAGAGGTGTCTACCAACCTTAAAGGGAACCTGTCAGCAGAAATTTCGTAATAAACCTAAAAGATTCCCCCTCTGCAGCTCCTGTGCTGCATTCTAGCAAGGTTCCTGTTGCTATTCTGCCCCCTTTGAGAACTAAATAATAGTTTATAAAGTCTTACTTTTTGTATGCAAATTTTTTTTCTGTACATGGGGGTGAGCTCTCTTGCGTCCGTTAGTCGCCCTCCTGCCGCTTTACGCCATCCCCCATCGCTCATTTCCATACTGAGGCCACCGCCCAGTGCTCCTGAGGTCTCGCGCATGCGCCGTGCCACTCTCGCGGTACTGTGCACTGTGCACAGTGTGACCGCTGGTAACGTGATTGTGCAGGCGTGAGATTATGGGCGGTGCTGTGATTGTCATAAGCAAGTACCCGCCCATAATCTCATGCCCGCGCTTTCCCCTCTGCCTCCACCGTTCTGCGCAAGCGCTGGCCAGATGAACCCACGTCACCTCTTACCCATGTTTCCCTGGAGCAGGAAATAGATGGGAGGAGCGGAGCACACCACCGATCAAAAGGATTCATCTGGCCAGCGCTTGCACAGAACGGTGGAGGCAGAGGGGAAAGTGCAGGCACCAGATTATGGGCGGGTACTTGCTGATGACAATCACAGCGCCACCTGTGCAATCACGTCACCAGCGGTCCCACTGTGCAGTGCCGCGAGTGTGGCACGGCGCATGCGCGAGACCTCGGGAGCACTGGGGGGTGTCCTCAGTATGGAAATGAGCAATGGGGGATGGCGTAAAGTGGCAGGAGGCAGAATAACGGATGCAACAGAGCCCGCCCCTGTGTACATAAAAAATATTTGCATACATAAAGTAAGACTTTATAAACTATTTATTTAGTTCCCAAAGGGTGCAGAATAGCAACAGGAACCTTGCTACAATGCAGCACAGGAGCTGCAGAGGGGGAATCTTTTAGGTTTATTACGAAATTTCTGCTGACAGGTTCCCTTTAATCTGGCCATACTGGCAGATACATGCCATTTAAAATCACTTCCACTATGTAAACTATGTGTAGCTAAACTATTCTATGGTTTTGTTGTTGGCCAGGCATAGTCATGGAAATCTAAATTAATTCCTTGGCTTGGTAATAAACAATAACAACTTCATGTCCAAGATTAGAAGTAGCGGTAAGGAATTAGGACTGGGTAGATTGCTAAATATTCACTTTTTGTGTGGAAATCTCTATCTACAGTTAATTGTATACCTACACTTATGTTCTCTGACATCAAGTTGTCATGAAAAAACAATTCATTATTCTAATTACTTCTGCGTGCATCAATGTTTTACTGGAATAACTACTAGGACATCACGGAATATGATGAATTCCTGGTATTAATAGTCATTAATGGAGCCCCTTCATGTAGTTTCAGAAAGAAGGTTCTGTATCATAGAGAACAGATGTGCACAGTGTAAATTGATACATTTTTACATTTATTGGCCTTCGATATGACATTTTTCTAGAGGATCTTCCAATAATCGAGTCTATTGTTTCTGCAGGTGCTCTTTAAAATATGCTACGCCTACATGAGCTGGGCAGTCGATGCTGGAAAACCAATTTAGGTTAAAGACGTACAGAATATATAAATGTACAGTATACATGCTTCATCCGTACACCAATCCACTTGGAAATACATTTCATTGTACGTGCAATTACGTGTACTATGAGACAAGCTCCATTTCTCTACCTCCATTTCTTTCAATCCAGTACATGCTGAGTCACAGATGATCTTTCTCTTCACCTCGATTCTGTTGTATCATCTGCGTCATTTAGTACCTTGTTAAAGGGGAAAGAGACAAATGTTCAATGCAATAAAAGACTATTCAAATCTGTATCTGTATTCTAATCTGTAAAGGTAAGATTATGAAATTATTATATTAAGAGCTGGTCTATCATCCCTGTGTCCACATATTCAGAATTATGCTTTATGTGTTCAAGGCTAAAAAAATAGATTGTTTTCTACACTATTTATGTACAATTATGTTTATTTGTTGCTGTTCTGTTTCTAATGTCTGAAAACATCTCCATGCCATTTTTATACTCACATTTTCCTTTAGGTTTCCTGGTTTCCTCTCATGCCCAAAGCCTAGAATAAGTTTTGGGCAATGTGACATTAATTGTAATTCACAACTAAAATTGTAGTCCTCCAAGAAGGAAGAATTTGATGTTGCACGATGACTGGGACTTTACGCCATTTGTGTACAAATGAATGCTGTAGTAGAGCTCTAGCTTAATCAACCTTCAATAAAATATACCCTAAAGGCCGCTTTACATGCTACGATTTATCTGACGATCTAATTAGCGATGTGACACGCCTAGATCGTAGTTACGATTTGCCGAGATCACACATAGGTCGTTTTTAGCGATCACACGTAACGATCGCACAAGCGACACCAAATCATTCAGCGATATATTGTTTGACCAAGGCGGCTGTGTGGATGTTGTTCTTTGTTTGCAGGGTGTTAAACGTACCAATATATCTGCTGTGTTCCAAACGATGAACAATATTTTGAAAGTGAACGACGTGTCAACGATCAAAGATTTTCAACCTATTTGCGATCTTTCGGAGTCGCTCGTAGGTGTCACACGCAACGACGTTGCTAACGATGACGTATGTTCGTCACAGAATCCGTGACCCCGACGACATATCGTCAGATAAATCGTAGCGTGTAACGCCGCCTTATCTCTTGTATATATTTTAAGACTATTTTTATATTGGAGTTTGGTGAACCAATGGTGTACATTTGTGCTATCTCAATTCAGCCTTCCACCAAGTCAATGCAAATAATTGTACATCAGCAAAATCTGAAGCATCAGATGTTATATTCTTATTGAAAAAATATGACTTTTAGTCCATCCTTTATAATGCACAGCAATTAAATGAAAGTCATATTTTTCATTAAGACACAGTATCTGGTGCCTCAGAAATTGGTGATGTTTATCTTTTAGGTTACATTCACATAACTGTACACAAATTAGCCTGATTTTCATCCAGACAAAACAGATGATTTTTCAGCTGCATTGTCATCAGTATTCGATGGAAACGTTTTATACATCTGCATTTACAAAATCAAATAGTTTCATATGTTAAGAATTTTACGCTATACTGTGGATCCGTATTGTACCTCTTTTATTTTGCTCACCTATAGACCTGAATAAGTAAGTCACATCCGAAATACAAAAGACACTAGCGCATGCTGAAGACAATTGGTCTTTGTGAAATAAACTGTTCTTTGAGCAACCTGATAGCATAACATCAGTCTGTTCGCTGTCCGTTTGAGGTCAGTATTTTCATGAACAGCACTCAGACCAAAAATATGGTCATGTGAACGAACCCTTAGAGATAGTGTTTAGATGCATACAGTTAATGCCTAACAGAGTGGCTGCAAGCAAACACTGCCATCTGCTGGTCATAGATGATAGGGAAAGTGGAAGCAGAAAGATTTGCATTAGTAGGAACTCAAGGGTGAAGTGCATGTTCCATCGGGGGAAGAGATTGATGTAGATGCTGGATCAGGTTACAGCTGTTAATGCTTATAAAAGGTCCTGGAGTGCTGAGAAGTTGGCATCTGGACTTACAGCAGACAGTTGTGTAAGCAGCAGAATTTACTTATAGCTGCAATTATGAAAGACCAAGCCCAGAGTAAAGGAATTGAGAGACCAGACCCAAGAGAAGACCTAAGACAGACCAGACCTAAGAAAGACCAGACCCAAGTGAAGTCCTGAGAGTCATCCGACTTGAGAGAAGACCAAAGGGAGGCAGATTTGAGAGAAGACCCAAAAGAGACTAGACCCGAGCGAAGACCTAGAGAGATCAAAGTCAGGAGAGCTGAGCTGAATGAGCAAAGTTAGGTCAAAGAACAAGATGACTAGGCCACAGCTGAAGGATGTTTGTTTAGTCTGTCACTTCCAGTGCAGAGGTATGGTAGAAAATGAGTATTGGGCCACGATTCAAGGAATGAAGGTACCCAGAGTGATGAGTGTACCGAGTAATTCATCAATCTGGTGCTGGCGGGCTAGCGGGTAGAAATGTCCAGCCACATTAGGGCCTGTGTGATGGTTTGCATTGCCCAGAGTGTGATGACAGTGACGGGCCCAGGAATGACTGTGATGCTAATTTGGATTGGAGTATAAGGACTAAGACATCACTGACAGTAGAAGTTATTTAATGGTAATAATAGAACAATAGTGTCTAAATAGCAGTGTGTTAATTCTGTTTATCTTAATTAATATATATATTTTTTCACATAATTTGTTCCATTTTCATTGCTTACGCTATGTTTTGATATTGTGCCGAAGGCATCCCTTTTATTGTGTTAGCTGAATAAATAGTTGTTAGCTTAAATATCACTATTTCTACATTGTCTGCGCTGTTGCATTTGCGTACCTATTTACAGTAGGAATATTACTGCAAGGACAGACTGAATTCGATGTCACCTTTACAGAATGTCACCACTATTTAAATATTGGATTATAAATTTACGTATTGACATGAAGATGTCAGAACGCTATGCAGTTAAACACTACTATATAACGGCTGTTACTAAAACAGAATACGTAATTGCCCTTTTAATGCTCTCTGTAGATTACAGCAATGTAACATTTCTCCTGCAGGTGTCCGTACAGCACACACTACATCGCTACCTCTGTTCACTACCTCGCACCTCTTCCAATGACATTTCAGAATTGCTGAAGTGATCTTTTCTATTTCAGTCTTCTGTAAAGCGTTCAAAGATTTAGATCAGGGGTGGGGAACCTTTTTACTGCCGGGGGCCATTTGGAATTTTCTACCAACCTTCGGGGGCCGCACCAAATTATCAACTTGAAAACGACCAGGCTATATTTGGTCAAACAATTAATTAACTCACCCCTACTGTGGTGGCTGGAGCGGCTGTGATGTTCGGTGATATTGATCATTTTGTTTCTCACAACTGCTTTTCCAAGTTTGTCTTGGTCTGGAGAGGCTGGGGGCATACACATCCTAGGAGAAGCTGGGGCATATACATCACAGAAGACACTGGGGCGCATATACATCACAGGAGACACTGAGGCATATACATCACAGGAAACATTGAGGCATATACATCCCAGGACAGGCTGGGGCGTATACATCACAGGAGGAGCGTATAGATCACAGGAGGGGTGTATACATCACAGGAGATGCTAAGCATGGACAGCACTAGTGGCGGGCACAGACAGCACTAGGCGGCGGCACAACGGACAGCAATAGGCGGCACAACGGACAGCACTAGGCGGCACAACGGACAGCACTAGGCGGCACAACGGACAGCACTAGGCGGTACAACGGACAGCACTAGGCGGCACAACGGACAGCGCTAGGCGGCAGCACAGAGAGCGCTAGGCGGCAGCACAGAGAGCGCTAGGCGGCAGCACAGAGAGCGCTAGGCGGCAGCACAGGGAGCACTAGGTGGCAGCACAGGGAGCACTAGGTGGCAGCACAAAGAGCACTAGGTGGCAGCACAAAGAGCACTGACAGTGACAGCACAGAGAGCACTAGGTGGCAGCACAGAGAGCACTAGGTGGCAGCACAAAGAGCACTAGGTGGCAGCACAAAGAGCACTAGGTGGCAGCACAAAGAACACTAGGTGGCAGCACAAAGAGCACTGACAGTGACAGCACTAAAAGGCAGCATGGAGAGCATTAGGTGACAGCACTAGGAGGCAGCAGGGAGAGCACGATGTGGCAGCACTGACACCACTAGGAGGCTGCACAGATTACACAGCACTGAGGGGTTACACACAGTACTGGGGGGACACAGCACTTGGGGCTACACACAGTACTAGGGGGTACACAGCACTGGATGGGGGGGCAGCGATGGGTTGCATACTCACAGTACAAGGGGAGGGGGAGGAGACACATAGCACAGGTCCGGGAGGCATGTACAGCAGGAAGGCATCTGCTGCACCTCTTCTGCTGTGACTGGAGCACAGCGCGCTGTTTACCCCGCCCTCAAGGTAAAACCTCAGCATGCGAGCACAGTCCCGGGTTCAGTCTAGAATGTATCGGCTGTAGTCAGGTCCCGAAAAGAGCCCGTACATTCTAGTACGGGCTGCAATCAGGATCTGTAAATAGCCCGTACATTCTAGCATCTACCCATAACGCACTGGGATTTTAAAGGGCCGGCGGCTGGCAAAAGCGCAAGTGCCGCTCGAGCACTGGGGTAGCCTGGAATGTGCCCGGGGGCCGCATTAAATGTCATCGCCGTATGCGGCCCGCGGGCCGGAGGTTCCCCACCCCTGATTTAGATAATTGCCATTGTATTTACCTTTGCCTTGTGTTAATGTTTCTTTTGTTGTCTTCCAGTTGACAACACAGGTGTAAATACATCAGCCTCTGGATATTGGTCTTAACATCTGGGAGACTATGTTGGTCAAAGATGAAAATTAATTCTTTGTGAATCACAGCATCTTAACCCCTTCACAACCGAGGACGTACTGGTACAGTACGTCCTTAATCATTAAGGGGTGATCACAGCAGGCTGCTGCAGTGAGCCAGCCATGATCCCCGCACATGTCTGCTAATTTGTACAGCAGACATGTGTGCCTTGCAGGCGCAGGTGGATTCGTGATCCACCCGTGCCTGTTAACCCCTTAGACCATGCTGTAAAAATGTGACAGTGCGATTTAAATGTCCACAGCATGTAATGCGCAATTACTCGCCTACATTGGCAGCCCCGTGATGTCATTATGGGGAGCCGATGGTTTCCATGGTAGCACAGGGTCATGTGATGACTTACTTCCTGTTACAGGCGGCAGAGTTCTGCCTGTAACAGAGGACGAGCATTTCTCTTGTTCTGAGCTGTGCAGCTCTGATCAAGAGAAATGAATGAGCAATCAGACTATTGATCCTTATAGTCCCCTAGGAGAACTAGTAAAATAAAAAAAAGTAAAAAAAAAAAGTTTTAAAGAATGAAAAAAAATTAATAAAAATAAAAGTTCAAATCACGCCCATTTGCCCCAATGAAAATTAAAAGGTTTAAAAATAAAAGATACACACACATTTAGTATTGCTACATTCAGAAATGTCCGGTCTATCAAAACATAAAATCAATTCATTTGAACAGTAAATGGCGTAGCGGTAAAAAATTCCAAAAAATAACATTACGTTTTTTGGTCATTGCAAATTTTGTGCAATATACAATAATAACAGGTGATCAAAACGTAGCATGTGCGAAAAATGGTTCCATTAAAAACATCAGCTCGAGATGCAAAAAAAACCCATCACTCAGCCATAGATCCCAAAAAATAAGAACGCTACGAGTCGTAGAAAATGGCACAAAAAGTCCACCACTTTTTTGGACAAATATCTGAATTTTTTTAACCCCTTAAATAAAAGTAAACCTATGCATATTTGGTGTCTATGAACTCGTATCGACCTCAGACATCACAGCAGCACATCGGTTTTACCATATAGTGAACACGGTGAATCCAAAAACCATCATGCAATCGCACTTTTTATGCAATTTTTCCGTACTTAGAATTTTTTTGCTGTTTACCTTTCTTTACTCCATTAAAAGTCTCACATACACAAGAAAATGGCATTGAGCGAGATGTGCTCGATGGGAGACAACTGCTCACAGCAGCATGACCAACATGGCCTGAGGTTGTGTTGAAAGAGAGTTCCTAGGACATTTTGAAGAAACATCTGTACCACTGGTTCCTCCACCAAATCCTGAACTGTTAGTGTACATGGAATAAAGACTAGAGGAGTCCGGCTCACGTACCTTACGCAACCCCACACATAATCCTGGGAGTAGACCAGAGATGTTCCCTAGTAAGGTCTTTTCATGGCACTACCAGATCAATCTGAAGCCATTAGTGCATCCAAGAGAAAAGTGAAGCTCATCACTGAAGATCTTCATTTTAGCCTCCATTGCTGTCTTGCTCTGCACCATGATAACCAACGAGAGTGATGTCGTGAGGTCAATGGAGCATTTGTAGCTGGATGTGTCGCTCATGGACAAATATCTTACAAACACATTCTGATGGTTTGTATAGACATTATTTGACACCTTAGGCTTGATATTTGATGTCCAGTTTCACTTGCAATGTAGAATGAATCAAATAATGATTAATTAGTTTTACAGTATAAGAAGAGAGCAGTGCAGAACATGTAGCACTGTCCTATATTGAAGACATGCACTATTACACAGACAAGGACATGTACTTCAGCAATTACCTGCAGCACCACCATAGGGAATATGAGACATTACACTGTAACCATTAGAATCGATAGACCACTCATGTAATTCATGGACATTCTTGGTCCTTTAGAAAGAAAGAATCTCAGGAACCCTTAAAGAAAGACTCAACTTTTTGTTATCATTTAAATTTCTTCCAGGCATTACATAGTTCTTTATTTTGTATAATCTATTTCATTACATTATTTTGCTTTCTTGTCTTCCATACACTGCTGTCTCAATACCCAATTTATGCTCTTTTAGAAGTTTATTTTAACTGCTGCTCAACAAGATCCATAGACAGTGAAAAAGTTATGGTTGGTGCTCTAGTGCTCAGTGGTAGAATGGATATTCTGACAATAATGTGCAAAAGAGCATATCACTCCTTAGTAGCAGTGAAGAAAATTTTACAGTCGGCTCCCCCACTGAGCATCCGCCATACTACTCATAACAAGTAGTGTGGTGGACAGGAACATATTGGCATTTTGCAAAGCTTTATACCATTGGACATAACATGCTGACAAATGAATAACATTTTCTTCCCTGAAATTAACAAGTGCAATGGTTTTTTGTACATTGTGTTTGAACACTGTGTGCACAGGAATTTCCCAGTCTGATCCTTTCTGCTTTCTGCCCTGATAACTTAGACAAAGGAATTTTCGTATTCTGATTGTATAAATAAAGTAAATGGGTCTTCATGAGCAGCAGTTGAAAGGAGCTTTTAAAGGAGCATGAACTGGGCATCGAAAAAGCCCTACTGCATAATGTATGGGAGAAAAGGGAACAAAATAAGACAATTAAGAAAGTAACAACATACAAATCATAACTGGAGTTAATTATATAACAAAAATTAAAGATTACATAGCTGAAGATTTTTTTCATGGAGGATTGGACAGGTTTGTCCTAGTCAGATACCGATTGACAGTTGGGTTTGCTTCCAATATTTGGTATTAAATCCACAGAAGGAAATTTCATATCTGTTAATATGTTGTTTAATAAAATGATGGCAGCATTAATTTGATAGTGTGCTCTTTTGTTCGATTATTATATTTTTATGGATAAAATTGAATATTATTATGTTCACACATGTTAAAAAGTGAAACCTTTGTATGGGATGCCTGTTTGGCATATAAATTCTGCTTAGATTGTCCGCATACACTAAGAGAGTTACCGTGACGGGGACCCATTTGGCTTTATGTGAAAGCTGTCATTGATTTGAGTGATGTCTATGACATATTTCTTAAATGCTGTAATGCTTATGATGATAAATGTCTTCAATACAGACAAAAGTGTTATAAAGCAGACCCAAGCCTTATGTCTGGTCTGTCTGCTCTCAGCTCTACTCGAATTCCATGCTTAGCTATCACACCCATGAGTATTTTTTCCCTACGCATTTTAACTACCGTGTTTTTCCAAAACTAAGACCTCCCCTAAAAATAAGCCCTAGTAAGGATTTTCAACATTTTCGAAGCAAGGCTTAAATATAAGCCCTCCCTTGAAAATAAGCCCTAGTTGCGGTTCAGTAATGTAGTTTCCGTGCAGCTAAAAAAGTTAAAGATACTGGTGGACACTTCATTATAGAAAGCAGACACCCACAATCACACGACGCCGAGAGGGAGGACCTGCAGTTATCGCACACCCACACACATCAGATCCCACACACATCAGATCACACACACAATCACACATCACATCATATCAGATCACACACACACTCACCACATCCAGCGATACCGGTTTCTTCTGGCAGGCAGAATTGTGAGATGCAGTGCGTTGGAACGCAAGGACCTGCAGCTGCGGATGGAATACTTACAGCATCTGCGATGCGTAACTTCCTCCCATCTTTCCCTGTGGCTGTAGGCATTCTGTACCGCCGGATGTGGTGAGTGATTCGTGAGTGTGTGCGAACTGATCAGGGATTGTGTGTGCGATCTGATCGGGGATTGTGTGTGTGATCTGATGTGTGTGTGTGTGTGTATGTGTTCGCGATGTGATGTATGTGTGAGTGTTGGACAGAAGCAGGGGAGGACGACATGCAGCATACCTGCTGGGAGCACCCGCCAGAGATCACAGGGAGGACCTGGGAGCCACGGAGACATCTGTGGTTTGGTAAGTATGAGTCTCCTGGGAAGGGGGGGTCTGCTTTTTTGGGGTGTAAACTTACCCCCAACCATGTTTCTCCAAGAATAAGACCTCCTCCAAAAATAATTCCTAGCACTTTTTGGGTGGCAAAAAAAGTTAAGACAGTGTGTTATTTTTGGAAAAACACAGATTGATGAACCTTCCCCCAGTAGATACAGATTCATAAGACTAATGGTAATACATGCCTGGAAATAATATTTAAAGACTGCTAAGCAAGTGTTAATATAATCCATATTGTTAGGCACAGAAGTGCGCCGTTAAGCCTCCCACTGAGATGCTTTGTGGTCTTATATGTATACAACTTTTGCACTCTCCATTTCCTCAGCTGTCCCATTAATAGGATGAAGCTGACCACAGAATTACATGTTAGAAATGTAGACGTTAAACCACATAGAGAGAGGCAGTCGGCTGAAATGGCTGTGATTTCAACACTGATCCTGATTACTGTTAGCATTTAATGGCCACTTCCCTTGATTTCTGAATGCTTCCCAACCTATCATTACTCATTCAAAGCCAGCTTCCTGGCAAAGTGTTATTTATGTTATGGGGGAGCAATGTTATGCAAATTTATAATGACGTACAGCTGTCAGATAATCACAATGTACGCATGTTTCTTACCACTAAATTCATTGTGGAGCATAATGGCTCATCAAACAATATTTCAATGAACACTCTATATGTATATTTATAAATACATATATATTCAGACGCTTTGCTTGGCATTTTTATGCCAGCTGGTTTGCAAAATGTCTGCTGCAATAACGCACACCTGCAAATCAGAAATATTTGTCTACATGTTTATTACAGATTTCATAGATTTTCAAATCATGTTCATTTTTACGACCGTCGAGATAAATAGCAAATATTTGGATTTTTCTTGTCAAGTAGTGTAGAATGGCTTTAGTCATTTCAGGCTTCCCTGATATAATGTGTTTTGTTAGTGCTATGAAATGAATTAAAGGTAATGTTGCATGACAACCCCTTTTTTCCTAGTGATGAGCGAGCACTACCATGCTCGGGTGCTCAGAGCAGTTGCATGCTCGGACGGCCTCGACTCATACTGAGTAAAATGGAAGTCAATGGGGAGCTCAACCAGACTTCTGGAAGATGTCTGTGTTTCTTTAGAATTTGTTATATCATGGGCCAGTTAAAATATGATAGTATCCAGGTTATCATATAACTGGAGTTGACCAGTGGTGGCAATTATCATATCAGCAGTAGCTAGTGGAGAAGGATCACTGACTCATCCTATTCCCTTCTGTTCTGGATCCTAGAAGACCACAATATGATCATTGTACAATGACATCTTTGGTGGTCTTTTTTCATTGCAGGGGTCCATTGAAATATACCTGCCCACAGCCCATAGTTATTAGTAGTAAAATCTTTTAAAACTTCACATAAGGTAATTGAATACCATTGTAACAAAGGCATGTATATCATGAGTAGAGATGAGAAAACCCGAACTGTAAACATGGATGTCCAGGGCTCAAACCTGAATACGGACCTTGAAACCAGTTGAATGTTGTTCTTATTCTAAGCACTCGTTCAAGCATCAAGGTGTTCGGGTACACTCGGTGCTTAGCACAGTGCGAGCCACTTGCAGTCTTTGAATGACTCTTACTAGGGGTAACAACAACATTTTAGGATGCTGTATGTGAACAAAAAACAAAAAAAATCCTCCCTCCCCCAGAAATGCTCTGTTTAAGGCTGGCTGTATGTGGTCAAAGAGTCAAACTGTCCAATCATTAACTTCCATTATACTCGTTACTCATGTCATGCTCGTTAGTTCGGGTGCCCATTGACTTATATCGGGTTCGGGGTCTGGGAACAAATTCAGGTCATGTCTTGGTCCCGAAATGAACTTTTAACTAAAGTTTGGCCGAACCCAGCGAATCTGAACATACTGTACATGTTTATCTCTAATCATGAGTTTAATCTGTCCCGCTTAAAAATTCCTGTACACAAAAGGGCCCACTGCCACCTTCAAATAAAAATACCATCACTTCCCACCATTAGATTGTAAAGAATTGTGCTTTTCATCTTTTGGCTCTCACGAGAGTGATGATGGAGACACACTAAGACTAGCACACTACCCTCAGATGATATTGCACAGGACCCCTCTGCTTTCTGTGCATACCCATCTCCATTCCAAATAATAACCATAGCAAAATAGTCTTCCCCGTAAGCAAAAAATCCCTCCAGAATGGTTGTGATATATATATTTTGAACACTTGTTTCCTTGTATAGACACATGTACATCTTGGTTTCTCAAAGAATAGGAATGCAATTTCCTAATTGTGTTCATTCTGTATGAAGTGGAACTCTTGGTTATTTATTACATGCTGTTACTTGATGTGTCCTAAGGATTTGTGAGTAAATAATGTCAAAGCAGACTGATTCACAGCATGTACTGTGCTAACATAGCAATACTGGCCATGAGATCCATAGGAAGAAGATTTACTTCCTCTACAATAATGTAGATTCTGGATTATTTGAGGGAAAACCTATAGACAAGCCAAAACTTGAGCTCCGCCATAAAGCTTCCTTAGTAAAGCCATGTTGCTCATACAAGACATGACTTTCAGTCTAGTAGATGGTGTCAAAGATCTTCTATCACTCAGGTAGTCTTAAAGGGATTGGCACCAATATGCGGACAAAAGAAAAGAAAAACAGCAGGTATTTTTCCAAAATGTAACTACTTTATTGTTTGCATATGTGGACTGTCATGTTGGACTATGGGAGCATTGAAACTGGAGGTGCAGTTTCAGTGTGCAGTTAGCAGACAAGCCCACTAGAGGGCGAAGGAGTAGTCAACAAGCCGGGTCAGCAACAGGAGGTCTTGTCAATAGCAAAGGAGAGAGCAAATCGCAGTCAGGTGGAAGCCAAGGGGTCAGAAACCGAGAAGTCACGTAAACTACAAGAGGGAGAACCAGAGCCGAGGTCAAGAGCCAAAATACAGATTAGAGTCAGGAGATCAGAGTAATGTACAGGGAGGAAGAGTCAAAGGTCGGAACCGGGGTAAGACAGACAGGACGGGGAAGACAACGGGCAGGATTGGGAAGTCAGGGAACAGGGACGGATAATAATAATAATATAATAAGTTTTATAATAAGTTTTATTTCTATAGCGCCAACATATTCCGTAGCGCTTTACAATTAAGAGGGGACATGTACAGACAATATGAGACAATACAAAATAACAAAATTAAGATACCAGGAGGAGTGAGGGCCCTGCTAGTATGCTTACAGTCTATGAGGAAATAGGGGAGACACAAAAGGTGAATGGGGGGGGAGAAAAGCTTGTCATATATGGTCCAGCCATCGATTTAATAGGGTATTCAAAAGAAGCTGCATGAACCCGTCGGTGAGTATTTATACAGGTACAGGGGACGAGAACTGGAAGTAAATTTTTTGAAGGACAGAAAGGGACTAGATTAGATCAGGGCGGTGAGGTGATAGGCTAGTCTAAAGAAATGCGTTTTTAGGGCCCGCTTAAAGGTGTGGATGTTGGGAATTAATCGGATTTCTCTTGGTAGTGTGTTCCAGGGCATAGGCGCAGCTCGTGAGAAATCTTGAAGACGGGAGTGAGAGGTTCGAATTGTTGAGGATGTCAGTCTTAAGTCATTAGCAGAGCGGAGGGCACGGGTGGGGTGATAAACAGAGATGAGGGAGGAGATGTAGGGTGGTGCGGAACTGTGGAGAGCTTTGTAAGTGAGAGTGATGAGGACGGATGAACGATACAAAGAGGACTCGGGTCAGGACAAGGTAGTAGGGAAACAGGACAGATGAAGGTACACTCACGAGAGCCAGACACACACGCTGCTGAGCAGAAACTGTCAAAAACAGAATAACCCACAATCAAATATATAGCTCAGCAATATGGGTGTAGGAGAAAGCATCAACCGTAGAAAACACTACAACTTAACTTTTAATATTGTGAAGCCTAAAAGAGACCAATGGTCACATAAAAACTTGATCATAAAAACTGTCACATGTCTATTGGGTTACAAAGCTCAAACACGCCCAATAACATGTGACGCACAGACAAGACCAGTTCCAAGAGGCTACCAAACAGTACTATAATTATTGTGGCACTCTTATAATATATTCTGCACTATCTCTTTTGGGGAGCTGCTCCTCAACAGAAATTTTTTTTTAGGGATAAAAGAAGTGAGAAATAAGTGAGAGGAATACAGATATCATTTATAACCATCAGACACCATTCCTAGATATGATCGTCTGTTTTATGATATGATCCAGGAGGTGTGGCTTCATTTTACAGTGAGACACAAGATGGGCGCTCCAGAAGTCACATGGTAGGTGTGGGAGAGTCTGAATCACATGACTGGGACGTGAGATCCGATATTGAACTCCTCCCACAAAAATTGAGCTTAGTGGGCTTGCATGGTGCCTATTTAATGGCAGCGCCCATAGCCACAAGCGCGGCGCAGAATATATCTGAACATGTGAGATGAGAGTGGTGAGTACTGTGGCTTTACCACGTTGGTAACCTTTGTATGTATTAATACGTGTTAGACTTAGTGGGAATTCTTTTTCCTTATTTTGGTGTTTATCTATAGGCAAAATTTATGATGCTGGATAAATACAATATTAGTGAATATTAGCACCAAAACTCCCCTGATGAGTAAAGATGGTGACGAAATGCGTCGGGAGTGAAAAATATGGATCTGCACTTCATGTAATGACATAAGGAGATCTTGATTTATACAGCACGACCGTTTCCTAGTAACAGGGGGCAGGTGGTGACCATGAAAATGAAGGGTCGACCATGATTCGAATGTCCTGTACTACGAATCGGTAAACGAATCAACAACTGGGTGAGATCTTTCCATATCATAAGACAGATGATCATATCTAGGAATGGTGTCTGATGGTTATGAATGATATCTGTATTCCTCTCACTTATTTCTCACTTCTTTTTCCCCTAAAAAAATCCCGGTTTTCTGTTGAGGAGCGGCTCCCCAAAAGAGATACCGCGGAATATATTATAAGAGTGCTACAATAATTATAGTACTGTTTGGTAGCCTCTTGGAATTGGTCTTGTCTGTGCCTCACATATTTTTGGGTGCGTTTGTGCTTTGTGACCCAATAGACATGTGACAGTTTTTATGATCACGTTTTTATGTGACCGGTGGTCTCTTTTACGCTTCACAATATTAAAAGTTAAGTTTTAGGAGTGTTTTCTACAATTGATGCTTTCTTCTACACCCATATTGCTGAGCTATATGAGCAGAAACTATGACTGGCGATATTCCAGAGGTGCAGTACCAGGATATAGCAGCCTGCCCTCCATAACGAGGCAGAATGGAATTACCCCTCCCATAACCTGTACCTAGTAGATGAAAAACCTTCCATGGGTCAGCGGTGACTGAGCCAAACCAATATCATGACATAGACTTTTTATAGCCAAAATCTTGAATATGGAACAATTCTGGAATAATTATAGAAATTGCAGAGACAATGTTTTCAAAAAGAATATTGGAACAAACATCACTTGGTTAATATACATAACAGAATGAGGGTATAATACATCATAATCAACACTGCATATTTCAGCAATTTGACATGTCATACTGACTATTTGTGAAGCATATGCAAGAGCCCTTTTTTCTCTGGAAAAGGACCCTATCTGTGTTTGCACAATGTACTTTATGTTATTTCTCTTAATTGTTTATGGAGAAAATGCCTTTTTATTCCTCCCTAATTATGTGGGAAACCATCTGGTCAACAGTGCCACAGTGTCACATTGCCACGTTGTGTAACGAGAGGAAAGGTCATTTTAGTATTATTCAAAAAGAGTTCAATCTTAGTATACTGTGATGAAGACATAAGGCTGCTTTACACGCAGCGACATCGCTAGCGATCTCACCCGCCCCCGTTGTTTGTGCGCCACGGGCAAATCGCTGCCCGTGGCGAACAATATCGCTGGTACGCGTCACACCAACTTACCTTCCTAACAACGTCGCTGTGGCCGGCGAACTACTTCTTTTTTAAGGGGGCGGTTCGTGCGGCGTCACAGTGACGTCACACAGCAGGCCACCAATAGAAGCGGAGGGGCGGAGAGCAGCCGCATGAATGACACTCCCACCTCATTGCCGGAGGACGCAGGTATGGTGTTGTTCGTCGTTCCTGGGGTGTCACACGTAGTGATGTGTGCTGCCTCAGGAACGACGAACAACCTGCGTCCAGAAAGAGAAACGATATTTTGAAAATGAATGACGTGTCAACAATCAACGATTTGGTGAGTATTTGGGATCGTTAGCGGTCGCTCATAAGTAGAGATGAGCGAACCGGTCCCGGTTCGGCTCGAGGTCGGCTCGCCGAACGGAGGTCCCGTTCGAGTTCGGCTCGTCGAACGTTCGACGAACCGAACTCGAGCTGCATAGGAAACAATGGCAGGCAATCACAAACACAGAAAAACACCTAGAAAACACCCTCAAAGGTGTCCAAAAGGTGACAAACAACTCACAACACAACACAAACACATGGGAAAGTGACAAGGACATGTACTCATGCGAAAACAAAACAGCTGGACAAGGAAAAAGAGGAGGACACAGAGATATATGAGTATATGCAAGGAAACATCGATTCCATTATTGTGCAACTTGAGCCCTGCTCATTTTAGGCTTCCAATATGGATAAATTGCCTGAGCTCGCCACGTACGCCTTGGGGATCTTGTCGTGTCCTGCAGCCAGCGTTCTCTCGGAACCTGTCTTCAGTGCTGCTGGGGGTCTGCTGGCAGATAAGCACACGTGTCTGTCCACTGACAATGTGGACATGGCTCTCAGAGGACTTTTCTTCCCCTGGGTCAGCCAGGGGACGGGAAAGGCACGCCTATTTTTGAGAGTGCTTTATGCAAAGCATCTTTTTCTTTTTCAAAAGGGGGGTCAACCCATGCCAGTCAAGTGGGGTGTGTGTGGCCCAGTTAGTGGCAACGAGGGAGACTGTGGTTGGAGTCCCCTCGCTGTGTTTCTAAAAGAACCAAGATGAACAAGTCATGGCTCTCAGAGGACTTTTCTTCCCCTGGGTCAGCCAGGGGACGGCAAAGGCACGCGTATTTTTGAGAGTGCTTCATGCAAAGCATCTTTTTCTTTTTTAAAAGGGGGCTCAACTGATGCCAGTCAAGTGGGGTGTGTGTGGCCCAGTTAGTGGCAACGAGGGAGACTGTAGTTGGAGTCCCCTCGCTGTGTTTCTAAAAGAACCAAAATGAACAAATCATGGCTCTCAGAGGACTTTTCTTCCCCTGGGTCAGCCAGGGGACGGGAAAGGCACGCGTATTTTTGAGAGTGCTTCATGCAAAGCATCTGTTTCTTATTCAAAAGGGGGGTCAACCCATGCCAGTCAAGTGGGGTGTGTGTGGCCCAGTTAGTGGCAACGAGGGAGACTGTGGTTGGAGTCCCCTCGCTGTGTTTCTAAAAGAACCAAGATGAACAAGTCATGGCTCTCAGAGGACTTTTCTTCCCCTGGGTCAGCCAGGGGACGGCAAAGGCACGCGTATTTTTGAGAGTGCTTCATGCAAAGCATCTGTTTCTTATTCAAAAGGGGGGTCAACCCATGCCAGTCAAGTGGGGTGTGTGTGGCCCAGTTAGTGGCAACGAGGGAGACTGTGGTTGGAGTCCCCTCGCTGTGTTTCTAAAAGAACCAAGATGAACAAGTCATGGCTCTCAGAGGACTTTTCTTCCCCTGGGTCAGCCAGGGGACGGGAAAGGCACGCGTATTTTTGAGAGTGCTTCATGCAAAGCATCTTTTTCTTTTTCAAAAGGGGGCTCAACCGATGCCAGTCAAGTGGGGTGTGTGTGGCCCAGTTAGTGGCAACGAGGGAGACTGTGGTTGGAGTCCCCTCGCTGTGTTTCTAAAAGAACCAAAATGAACAAATCATGGCTCTCAGAGGACTTTTCTTCCCCTGGGTCAGCCAGGGGACGGGAAAGGCACGCGTATTTTTGAGAGTGCTTCATGCAAAGCATCTGTTTCTTATTCAAAAGGGGGGTCAACCCATGCCAGTCAAGTGGGGTGTGTGTGGCCCAGTTAGTGGCAACGAGGGAGACTGGTTGGAGTCCCCTCGCTGTGTTTTACATGCTTTTAGAAGGGCATGACATGGCTTAGAGGTTGACTTTCAGCATCTGGAAACTGTTGGCTACCAAAATGCTGCCTTTCCAACCTTTTTAACCGAGGATTTACGAGACCTTATGCCCATCGCAGTGCCCCAAGAGCCAATGCCCAGGCGCCACTCCTTCTCAAACAAAGGCGTGCACGCGCTACACCAGCATGTCGCACTAAACATCACTGATTCCTTGAGAAACTCTGTGTGACAGGGTGCATTTCACCACAGATAATTGGCCCAGTAAGCATGGACAGGGGCGTTACATGTCGCTGACTGGGCAATGGGTTACTGTGGGGAGAGATGGAGAAGGGTCTGCTGTACAAGTCTTGCCGTCCCCACGAGTTGTTTCAATCCTTCTTCTGTATGTAGAAGTTAATACACTGCTTCTGCCTCTTCAACCTCGTGTGGGTCCTCCACCTTGGCGCAAACCCTGTGTGGTCAGGCCACCCTTCCTTGTAACTGCGCACAAGGAATACCACACACCTCCTTACTATGCTGGCAGCAGAGCTCAATGCCATCAGGCGGTCAAAGGTTTACTTTGAAATGTATGGGAAATGTGAGTCACACCGCTGAGAAGTTGTGGAAGGTTAGCTCTGGAGACCGAGTTTCATCAATGGTTGTCTCCACTCAACCAGCAGCCAGGGAAGGGCGGGTGCGACAATGATGCAAACATGGGTGCGGCCCTTCGCTGTGACAATGTGACACACGTGCCTTGTGTGGTTCACGTGTTGAACCTGGTTGTCCAGCAATTTTTAAAGCACTATCCTGGCCCACATGGCCTTCTGCAGAGAGCACGGTGTAACGCCTTCCTTGATCCACACACTCAGATGGGCTGTAAATGATAGGCTAGAGGGAAGCCACTCACCAAGCAGGACCCCTAGAACCCTGAAACCCTTTAACCCCTATACAGGGATTAGGAATTACACAGGGCCCAAGGTGATTAATACCTGTGGAAGGCTGCAGTTCCAGAGAATAGTAGTCAGGCAGGGTCAAAACATTAATTGAGGAACAGGAACAGAATGGGACGGCCAGGACTTAATCAGAAAACAAGCAGAGGTGAAATGCGGATCGGCCAACAAGGTACATAAACAGCAAGCAGGAAAAGTAGTCAGGTAACAAGCACACAAAATCATAAAACTGAACTGGGGGTAAAAGCAGAGCTATGTCTGGCAGTGGTCTGCAGACAGGATGGGCATAAAAAAGGGTGTGGTGTCTTCCCATTGGTTGTAGCTGAATGATGGTATTTCATCTGTGAGATACCCACCAGCTACATTCAGCCAGAGATTCTGCATCTGTCAAGGTAATGCAGCCCAGTGGGTGAGCATAACCTGCGTCCACC
The DNA here is from genome assembly GCF_048569485.1 of Anomaloglossus baeobatrachus. NCBI lineage: Eukaryota > Metazoa > Chordata > Amphibia > Anura > Aromobatidae > Anomaloglossus > Anomaloglossus baeobatrachus. The sequence continues at coordinate 608,577,726 of NC_134353.1, read as the reverse complement.
TGCGCCGCTGGCATCGACTCCTCTCCCATCATCATCACTATGCATGAAAGGAACACGTTGTCACCTGGCGACCGGAGTACAAATTGACGGAGCGTACTCCGTTGGTGACTTAACAGCCGTGTGCGGCAATGATGCAAACCTGGCTGCGGGCCATCGACAGGGCAATGTGACACACGTGCCTTGTATGGCTCACGTGTTGAACCTAATTCTCCAGCAATTTTTAAAACACCATCACGGCCTACATGGCCTTGTGCAGCGGGCACGCTCGCTATGTGCTCACTTCCATCGTGCGCACACAGCAGCTCAACAACTTTCGTCGCTACAGAAGTCTTTAGGTCTGGCGGTTAAACGCCTGAAATGCGATGTGCCCACACGCAGGAATTTGAATCTGCACATGTTGCAGCGTTTGTGGCAGCACCACCGAACCCTGCTGCAATACGTTATGACATATAGCCTGGGATAACTTGATCCAGAGGTGGTGCAGATCACGCTGCTGGAGTGGTGTCAGATCAAGGACCTATGCACCCTGCTACACAGTTTACAAATGTCGACGAAGATGTTTAGCAGTGGCAATGTCATTCTCAGCGTGACAATTCTGGTCATCTACATGATAGAGCACACTGTAATTATTATTCGGAGTCAGGTGTTGGGACAAGAGGAAGGGGAGGAAGTACAGAAGGAGTCATATGCGGAAGGGATAACAAGATCTACGAGGTCCAGATGGTCAGCGGCACCTATGCGGCAGTCATGGTGAGGGAGAGGGATTAACAAGGGCGCATAGTATCAGCAAAAAGTGTTGAGGAAGGTGCAGGAGCCCATGAAGAAATGGAGGACGAACTGGCGATGGGCATGGAAAACTCAGCAGATGAGTGAGAGCTTGCTCACATTTCGGTTGTGCGAGGTTGTGGGGAGAGGGCAGAGGAAGGAGGCACGATTCTCACCTCTCTGCCACCAACACACCAAGGACTTGTTCCTCCTGGATGCACAAGACACATGAGCGCCTTCTTGCTGCACTACCTACAACATGACCCTCGGATTGTACGAATTCGAAGTAATGCTAACTACTGGGTTGCCACACTGTTAGATCCCCGGTACAAGACAAAATTTGGCGAAATAATTCCTGCCATAGAAATGGACGCACGTATACAGGAGTATCTGCAGAAGGTGGTACGCAATCTTAGATCTGCTTTTCCACTAAACACCAGTGCTGCACAGAGTGAATCTCAACGGTTTGTCATGGATAGGAGGAAATGGTCTTTTACTTGTCCACATCTGAGGGACCGAGGGGTGGCTGTTGTGCTGAGATGCCATTGAGTACGGTGTCCCTGCAGAGTTGCACTTTTGGTCATATACAAAATGAGTTGAAAAAGGACAGATGCGGGTGAAAAGGGGAACAGGTGTGTTGGAAAGGGGAAAAAAGTTTTGGCCCGTGGGTTTGGTGGTTAAGCAAAAGTAACATTTGATGAAGAAACACCATCTGTTACGGTGGGACTGGCAGATTTGGATAAGGTGGTATATACCATGTTACCGCAATATAACGAAAATTAATAAGAAAAGAAAGAGAAAGGTATATATCCCCATCAGCAGTCAGTGTCCACCGTGCTCCCAGATGGAAAAGGAGAGGTTGGCAACTGGAAGGTTCGGTGGAGGATACAGAGCTGTGTGGCTATGAAACTAATAGTAGCCTGAACCAAGTTAGACGCCACTCGGATCTTGAGACTGGGAGCCCTGTTAGCGTCACAGGGTCCACACGCCCACCCAGCCCAGGAACTCCCTGTTAACATCACAGGGGCCATTCAGTACGCTGACCGTGTGCATTGGGGCCACACCTGTGAACAGCAGGCGCATCAGCAGCAGCAGGCCTGTTAATGACACTGGGCTGCACAAGCAGGACTTGTAGGACAGGAGCTGGTCTTAACCGTTCTGCGTTACCAACTGTGGTGGCGGCCTGCATCAACGCCCTATCCCTGCCTACCTCTGGCCTAAAGCCACAATGGGTTCAACACATGGAGGTATGCTCTTTCGGAGCATAATAGAAGACTGCGCACCTCCTTGTTGTCTCCAGCACCTTCTATAACCTGGGTCCGCCCCAAACCAGGGTGGACCACAATGCACCTCCTGGAGACAAAAGCAGAGTGACACGTCATGAGTGGCATAACTAGCGTCCTATTTGGAACCGCAACTTCAATGATGACCTTATGGCTGTCATGACCCAAACACCTCACCAGTCATCGTCTGACCATCAATAATGAGGTGACAAGTCATAGGGGCAGGCCTCTGCAAGCCATTTGGGAGTGGCCTGGCCACATCGTCAGGACACCTGATGCCCTGTGGTCTATATAGGCCCCCCCACATCAGGGGCAGGGCCAAAGAGTTCATTACCGGACCTAGTCTCTGATGCAGTAAGTGCCTGAGCATGGTCAGTTGCATGAAATAGAGTCTCTGAAAAAAGACTATCAGCTTTAGCATGGTGTCTAGGCACAAAACAGGACTTAGACCCGGCACGGAATGCAAGTACCTGTGCAAAGAGGGTTTTCACACTAAATGTGGGAGCATGCGCTGTATCCCGAAATGAAGACTTAGCGTCAGGAATGGCACAGTCAGGCTGAGCATACTCACTAGGCGAAACACTGTAGTTAGGCTTCAGCTGGGGTAAATCGGCACACGCATGCGCACTAGCTGCCTCTCCACACTTAAACGTGGAGGAGAAATTGCTCTTCGGGTGTGGACTTGGAGATGCTGTCTATGAACAGAAGGAAATGCTAAAGAAAGCCTCACTTTATATCCCTCCGAATTATCAAATGCAGCAATGAATTCCCTGAGTTTGCTATAACATTAGCGTAGCAAAATCTGCATGAGGGTGTCCTGCACAGGTGCTAGAAATAGCTTGGCACCAGTGGGACAATAATGAAATACAACAGCCAGTTCTATGATGCCACTAAATGGCAGTTTTTTTTGCTATCATTATAGCTTATTAAAAACAGAGCAGGAGGGTGTCATGCAGAGGTGCTAGAAATAGCTTGGCACCAGTGGGACAATAATGAAATACAACATCCAGTTCTATGATGCCACTAAATGGCAGTTTTTTTTGCTATCATTATAGCTTATTAAAAACAGAGCAGGAGGGTGTCCTGCAGAGGTGATGCACATAGATTTGCACCAGTGGGGCATTAATGGAGTACAACAGCCACTTCTTGTATGACACTAAGTTTACTCAATTTTTGGTATTATAATGTATTAGTAACAATGAGTTTCAGTGTGCAATGCAGGTAGACGTGCTGCAAATATCTTTGCACTAGTGTGACTAGACCAAAGTCCAATAGCCACGTTTAGGATGCCACTAGGTACACTGACTGTTTGCTAGTATAATGGCTTAGTTAAAAAGAGTTTGAGTGTGCAATGCAGGTAGAGGTGCTGCAAATGTCTTTGCACTAGTGGGACTATAGCAAAGTCCAATAGCCACGTTTAGGATGCCACTAGGTACACTGACTGTTTGCTAGTATAATGGCTTAGTTAAAAAGAGTTTGAGTGTGCAATGCAGGTAGAGGTGCTGCAAATGTCTTTGCACTAGTGGGACTATAGCAAAGTCCAATAGCCACGTTTAGGATGCCACTAGGTACACTGACTGTTTGCTAGTATAATGGCTTAGTTAAAAAGAGTTTGAGTGTGCAATGCAGGTAGAGGTGCTGCAAATGTCTTTGCACTAGTGGGACTATAGCAAAGTCCAATAGCCACGTTTAGGATGCCACTAGGTACACTGACTGTTTGCTAGTATAATGGCTTAGTTAAAAAGAGTTTGAGTGTGCAATGCAGGCAGATGTGCTGCAAATATCTTTGCACTAGTGTGACTAGACCAAAGTCCAATAGCCACGTTTAAGATGCCACTAGGTACACTGACTGTTTGCTAGTATAATGGCTTAGTTAAAAAGAGTTTGAGTGTGCAATGCAGGTAGAGGTGCTGCAAATGTCTTTGCACTAGTGGGACTATAGCAAAGTCCAATAGCCACGTTTAGGATGCCACTAGGTACACTGACTGTTTGCTAGTATAATGGCTTAGTTAAAAAGAGTTTGAGTGTGCAATGCAGGTAGAGGTGCTGCAAATGTCTTTGCACTAGTGGGACTATAGCAAAGTCCAATAGCCACGTTTAGGATGCCACTAGGTACACTGACTGTTTGCTAGTATAATGGCTTAGTTAAAAAGAGTTTGAGTGTGCAATGCAGGTAGAGGTGCTGCAAATGTCTTTGCACTAGTGGGACTATAGCAAAGTCCAATAGCCACGTTTAGGATGCCACTAGGTACACTGGCTGTTTGCTAGTATAATGGCTTAGTTAAAAAGAGTTTGAGTGTGCAATGCAGGCAGACGTGCTGCAAATATCTTTGCACTAGTGTGACTAGACCAAAGTCCAATAGCCACGTTTAGGATGCCACTCGGTACACTGACTGTTTGCTAGTATAATGGCTTAGTTAAAAAGAGTTTGAGTGTGCAATGCAGGTAGAGGTGCTGCAAATGTCTTTGCACTAGTGGGACTATAGCAAAGTCCAATAGCCACGTTTAGGATGCCACTAGGTACACTGACTGTTTGCTAGTATAATGGCTTAGTTAAAAAGAGTTTGAGTGTGCAATGCAGGCAGACGTGCTGCAAATATCTTTGCACTAGTGTGACTAGACCAAAGTCCAATAGCCACGTTTAGGATGCCACTAGGTACACTGACTGTTTGCTAGTATAATGGCTTAGTTAAAAAGAGTTTGAGTGTGCAATGCAGGTAGAGGTGCTGCAAATGTCTTTGCACTAGTGGGACTATAGCAAAGTCCAATAGCCACGTTTAGGATGCCACTAGGTACACTGACTGTTTGCTAGTATAATGGCTTAGTTAAAAAGAGTTTGAGTGTGCAATGCAGGCAGACGTGCTGCAAATATCTTTGCACTAGTGTGACTAGACCAAAGTCCAATAGCCACGTTTAAGATGCCACTAGGTACACTGACTGTTTGCTAGTATAATGGCTTAGTTAAAAAGAGTTTGAGTGTGCAATGCAGGTAGAGGTGCTGCAAATGTCTTTGCACTAGTGGGACTATAGCAAAGTCCAATAGCCACGTTTAGGATGCCACTAGGTACACTGACTGTTTGCTAGTATAATGGCTTAGTTAAAAAGAGTTTGAGTGTGCAATGCAGGCAGACGAGCTGCAAATATCTTTGCACTAGTGTGACTAGACCAAAGTCCAATAGCCACGTTTAGGATGCCACTAGGTACACTGACTGTTTGCTAGTATAATGGCTTAGTTAAAAAGAGTTTGAGTGTGTAATGCAGGTAGAGGTGCTGCAAATGTCTTTGCACTAGTGGGACTATAGCAAAGTCCAATAGCCACGTTTAGGATGCCACTAGGTACACTGACTGTTTGCTAGTATAATGGCTTAGTTAAAAAGAGTTTGAGTGTGCAATGCAGGCAGACGTGCTGCAAATATCTTTGCACTAGTGTGACTAGACCAAAGTCCAATAGCCACGTTTAAGATGCCACTAGGTACACTGACTGTTTGCTAGTATAATGGCTTAGTTAAAAAGAGTTTGAGTGTGCAATGCAGGTAGAGGTGCTGCAAATGTCTTTGCACTAGTGGGACTATAGCAAAGTCCAATAGCCACGTTTAGGATGCCACTAGGTACACTGACTGTTTGCTAGTATAATGGCTTAGTTAAAAAGAGTTTGAGTGTGCAATGCAGGTAGAGGTGCTGCAAATGTCTTTGCACTAGTGGGACTATAGCAAAGTCCAATAGCCACGTTTAGGATGCCACTAGGTACACTGACTGTTTGCTAGTATAATGGCTTAGTTAAAAAGAGTTTGAGTGTGCAATGCAGGTAGAGGTGCTGCAAATGTCTTTGCACTAGTGGGACTATAGCAAAGTCCAATAGCCACGTTTAGGATGCCACTAGGTACACTGACTGTTTGCTAGTATAATGGCTTAGTTAAAAAGAGTTTGAGTGTGCAATGCAGGTAGAGGTGCTGCAAATGTCTTTGCACTAGTGGGACTATAGCAAAGTCCAATAGCCACGTTTAGGATGCCACTAGGTACACTGACTGTTTGCTAGTATAATGGCTTAGTTAAAAAGAGTTTGAGTGTGCAATGCAGGTAGAGGTGCTGCAAATGTCTTTGCACTAGTGGGACTATAGCAAAGTCCAATAGCCACGTTTAGGATGCCACTAGGTACACTGACTGTTTGCTAGTATAATGGCTTAGTTAAAAAGAGTTTGAGTGTGCAATGCAGGCAGACGTGCTGCAAATATCTTTGCACTAGTGTGACTAGACAAAAGTCCTAAACGTGGCTATTGGACTTTGGTCTAGTCACACTAGTGCAAAGATATTTGCAGCACGTCTGCCTGCATTGCTAGTAGTTATAATGAGTTGGAGTGTGCAGATGACAGGAGGGTACAGTGCCAGGATTGTGGGGCTCTGGGTAGACGAATGGAAGCCTGCCTTTCTATTCCCTCCTAATGGGGAAATGCAGCGACGAAATCCCTGACCTACTCTGTTTTCAGGACCTGTCACCTATGGCTCTGACCCTGCCCGTACGAGCCCTTAAAAGGACTTATAGAAAGTGCTCTCCCTAAGCTGTCCAGCGCTGTGTATACAGCAGTATCGGCGATAGGGCTCAGTCAGGACGGGGCTGCGCCAGTGATGTCTGACACCAAGGACGCAGAAGAGATAATGGCGTGCTGGAGGAAAATGTCCGGTTTTATAATGCAGGGACATGTGACATGGACATCCTATCACACATGCCGTTGCTTCTCTGGCTAAAAGTCCAATTAGCTGTGTGTGTGCGCTTAGGGAAGGAAGACAAGGAAAAAAAAAAAAATGGCGATCGGAACAAACAGGAGTGATCTGAAGGCGCTGTTCACGCACACTATACACTGAAATGTCATAATAGTGTGAGTCACAGAGTGACTTACACTATTACAGCGGAAAGCCAGCTAGGAATTTGCTGCTTTTTGCTGCTAGAACCATTATCGAACGTTTCTAGAACTATCGAGCTTTTGCAAGAAGCTCGAGTTCTAGTTCGATCTAGAACAGGCCCCAAAATCACTCGAGCCTAGAACTGGAGAACCACGAACCACGAACCGCGCTCAACTCTACTCATAAGTGTCACATGCAACGACGTCGCTAACAAAGCCGGATGTGCGTCACGAATTCCATTACCTCAGCGACATCTCGTTAGCGATGTCTCTGCGTGTAACGGGGCCTTTAGGGACAAAAATGGAAGCGAATAACAAAATGACAGACGGCAGAAGAGGCTATTGAATAGCTTCTCTCACAGTAGTGAATGTGGCAAAGTAAGCATATCTCAACTTTTAGCAATTATTTACTTTCTCTTGAATCCAGGAGGGGAAAATCTTATTATCTCCAATTGTCCCTTTGTGTTTCCTTTAGTCTGGATAAGCATTATAATGACTTATCCACATATATAACTTTAGAATTCAAATATTTTAGGTTTGTTAAATATATTGATAGTATATTGTTAAATGCATGTTTTGTCTGTTTTATTGGGTTTGCCCCATAATTCCACACAATTCAACTTATCATGGAAAACATAACATTACAGGAAAACCTGGAATATGTATTGATTGTCCGCAGCACTTTTTGACTTGGTGAGGACAATAGACTATTTTCTAACAGCACCATGGACAGCACTACTGTTCTGTGTTACATCCAGTCATTTGCTGGCTTTGTACCTTCTATATCCTCCATATTACATATAAAATAAAAACTTTATTTTATTACAGTCGATAATTGAATTAATAGTGCAGTTTGGAAGAAAAGTAAGAACCTTTTTTGTTTATTGTCTATTTGTTTCATTGTCAATTCACTCTATTGCCCCGATACATCAAGACTATAGACTTTCTCTCCGTCTTTGATGGGGGGGCATTTTGTAGTCAGGCGATCCTGATTCCATGCCTCTTATAGAATCAAGAGCATTTGACCTCCGTGCGCCTGCTAGAAATCTGACTCCAGTCCCTGAAGATTTCTTGGATAAATTGCTGGGCAGCACGGTGGCTCAGTGGTTAGCACTGAAGTCTTGCAGCGCTGGGGTCCTGGGTTCAAATCCTACCAAGGACAACAATAAGGACTTTGTATGTTCTCCCTGTGTTTGCATGGGTTTCCTCCAGGTACTTCGGTCTCCTCCAACACTCCGAAGACATACAGATAGGGGAATTTAGATTGTGACAGTGATGCCAATGTATGTAAAGTGCTGTGGAATCAATAGCGCTATATAAGTGAATAAATACTATTATTATTATAAAGACTGCCGCAGCTCATAATGACTTAGATAAGCTGTTGCGTCACATCTCCACTGCGCCCTGTTTCACCCACTTTGGCACAGATGAGAAAAACTGGCATGAAAACACCAAATTTGCGTAATTTTTGGGCAGTAACTCCATGATGCACAATAATTGTGCAACCTTTGAAAGTTATTTACACCAGAATTCTGTGGCATATATGTTTGTTACTTTCTCAGTTGTGAAGCACTGCAGAATTTGTTGGCACTATATAAAGATTTTTTTCACAAGGAACTTCAATATCATAATCTGTAATATGTTATTTCCATATCAATTACACTTTGGAATCTACCAAGTATGTCATTAATATATACCGCTGACATATGACACTTTGTGCCATAAAGGCCTTAGGCAGCTAAGATATAGAAATGTTTCACCTCTTAGCTCAAGCATACTTGATTATACTTTTCAGTGTGGAAAAATGCTGGTGCATACCCCCTAAATTATAATAAAAAGTCCCTTTATTTGGTAGATGTGTGACGCCCTTGGCAAGCCAGGGGTCACAGGTCACAACATCACATGCACCCCACATTCCCGGCAGGTACATCTAAGCTAACCTAAAATCCTTGTTGCCTTCCTCCAGGGGCTGATGTCCACACCAGGGGGTGGGCCAGGCGGTTGGCTCCGCCCACCGAGGAGTTCACAGCCCTGGAGGCAGGAAAACCAGGCAGATGAGAGAGAGAGTTTGAAGTGTAAGGAGTAAACAGTGAAGTGGTAAAGGAGGACAGTAAGAGTGGCGACAGAAAGTGACAGTTAAGCAAGCCTGAAGTTGGTCCGGGTGTGTGCCCCGGACTGTGACAGCAAGGTCAGCAGACAGCGGTGATAGTCTGCAGGGGGACTGCTTGGAGGTTGCTGGAAGGACCGCGGACGGGTGGTGACCCGGCGGTACTGGAGCAGTATACGAAGAACAGTCAGCACCAGGGCAGGGGCCTTTCGGATCCCGGCAAGGCTAGGAGTCGCCAAAATTGGCTAAATCCGTCAGTGAAGGGGACCTCTGTCTCCTAACAACCAAGTCCCGATTGAAGGCAACAGCCCGACCGTGAAGGGGAGACACCGCCACCGCCAGGGCACCAGTTTCCCAGGGCCAGCGCCTGCGGGCAAAGTAGGGCTCCTTCGGCCCAGATTGAAGCCGAGGAGTGGGTAACCGGTGGGGACCCATCGCTACCAAGAGACTTTACATAGGTGCAGGGAAGAGACCGTCACCGCTAACTGCAGGGAACCGCAGCACCGTAACCGTCCGAGGGACCCGTCCAACCAGCCGTTTGTTTACCGAGAACTGTGTCGTGTTTACTGGCTGAGTGAGTACCTCCGTGCCGTGCGGCACAGCGCTGCCCCTGCACCCCCACAGGCCCCATACCCACCTGTCCACCATACCAACCCCATCACTGGGCCCCGGGAGCACCAAAACCCCTACCCACGGAGGGGCAAATCAACAACTGGCTGCTCCGTACCATCACTCCCGGGCTCCCCAGACAGAGCAGCGGTGGTGTCCACCTAATCACCACAACCGTGGGTGGCGTCACAGACAATAAACTATCCCAAAACCCAATCCCCTTTCACTCACGGGCGAGGAGCGCCGCTCGAGTCCCCGGGATCCGGCCCATCGCTCGAGCCACCGAGCAGCAGCAGGCCGCCGCAGCCGCGGCAGCCGGTCCCGAGCAGAGGGAGAGCGCGGCGTCCCCTCCTCCGCCCGCGACAGATGCCTATAGCTACATTCAACATATCTGCCAGGAGCCCCCCTCAGTGTAAACACACAACTGAAAAGAAAAGCATAATGTAAAAAAGAGTCTCATAAAGCTTTCCTTCTGGGCCAGCCTCAGGCTCACTAAAGCACCACTCCAGCATTTTTGTTTATTTCAGCACTAATGTAATGTAATTCCTTTGCCCCATCTTATAATTACCTTCCACCATTTTCATCTGTTTCCAGTGTCATTTCTGTCGGTCTTTGACAGTTTGTGACTTACCAGATTGCTCCAGTTTTCCATGGAGCACGCCAGAGATAAAAAAATCAATGTAAATCTATGAGATCCTGGCTCTCATAGACTTGTATTTAGAGCTTGTAAAGTAATTTATGACTTCCAGCCAGTCAGAAGTTATGGGCACAAGATGGTGCCATGGGACTGGAGCGGCATTGAAAAAGATTGCTAAGTGCGGAGAGTGAGTATAAAGGCTGGTTTACACCAGAAGATCTATCGTGCGATAGATCGTCGGGGTCACGTTTTTTGTGACGCACATCCGGCATCGCTTGCGATGCCGGCCTGTGTGACACCTCCTAGCGACGCAGTATCGCTCACAAATCGTGAGTCGTGTACTGGTCGCTAGGTTTCATAATATCGTTTAATTTAATTGTTCATCGTTCAAGGGGTAGCACACGCCGCTCCGTGTGACACCCCGGGAACAATGAACATCGCTTACCTGCGACCCACGGCTCTCGCCGGCTATGTGGAAGGAAGCAGGTGGGCGGGATGTTTACATCCCGCTCATCTCCGCCCCTCCGCTTTTATTGGCCGGCGGCCATGTGACGTCGCTGTGACGCCGAACGTCCCTCCCACTCCAGGAAGTGGACGTTCGCCGCCCACAGTGAGGTCGGACGAGAGGTAAGTACGTGTGACGGGGGGTTACCGACTTTGTGCGCCACGGGCAACGATTTGCCCGTGACGCAAAAAGGACGGGGGCGGGTACGATCGATTGTGAAATTGCACAATCGGTCGTACCGTGTAAAGCAGCCTTAAGACCGCTATGAGCAGGGGGCTTAAGTTTCAAGCACCAATCCAGCACTGAAAAAAGCAAACTCTGATGTGGTGCTTAAAAAAAAACTTGTGATCAAGTTGTAAGTAAGGTAATGGGGAGAAAAGTACCTATACGATAATGACTGGCTTTCGGTGGGCATTTCTAATTCAATTTAAAATGAACAAAAACTAAATCTGTGTGCAGATATACTGGAACATAAAAAAAGAATAAAGGGGATGAGATAAAATTAAAGCCAAGAATAACTATGAAATGAGTTAAAGGGATGGTCTGAAGGCTAAACAATTTTTCAACCAAATCCCTATGTATTATTTGACCCGTCCCTAAAACAAAGCATCATCAGTGACCCTGGTTCAGGGGCTGCTCTGTCCTTGCGATGTGCACGATGACAGTGTGCTCTGTGTTACCGGTTCAGATCAGCTGTAATTAACCAGAAAATGAGCAGAGAATACAATCAGGGTGTGTTATCAGAGCAGCATTCAGAGATCAGCGTTGACCCCGTAAGTGACATTACTTATGGGGCGGTGATGATCTGAATGCCATTTTGACAATGCGTCCTTACTATCTGCTCTGGTCTGTTGCTGGTTAATTTCAGCTGATCTGGACCAGTAACACAAAACACACTGTCATTGTGCACATCGCAGGGACAGAGCAGTCCCTGAACCAGGGTCACTGATGATGCTTTATTTCAGGGAGAGGGCAAGGCCTGTGACAGTGACCTCAGCCTATGTCCCCTAATGACGATTTATTTGAAAATCCCAGCATACACTGGGATTATCAAATGAAATGTCATAGCAGGAAGAAATCAATAGCAGTTTGATATTGTAGTTAGTGAACAGTAGGGAATTTTTAGTGCAACCATATTAGAAATTAGTTTAGATTACACCAATAAATAGATAGGGATTTGGTTGAAAATTTGTTTAGCCTTTTGACCACCCTTTTAACTACCTAATAATTAAGTAAGATTCCAAACAACACCATGAATGTGACTGAAAGTAAAGGCCCCGTCACACACAGAGATAAATCTTTGGCAGATCTGTGGTTGCAGTGAAATCATGGACATATTGTTCCATTTGTACACAACCACAAACCTGGCACTGATTGTCCACAATTTCACTGCAACCACAGATCTGCCGCAGATTTATCTCTGTGTGACAGGGCCTTAACACTTGATAATTGTGTAACCTACTGTACAGATTGTACCTAATATGTATTGCGATGTTCCGTTGTATTCCAGTTTACAGGAATGAATTAGGTTCCATGTGGTAAACATTACAGGAGTACATTTACTTAGTAAACTGATCCCTTATATACAACATGCATAGATATAAATAGTATGAACGGAAATGTTCTCTCTTATTTTTACTTTGCTTTATAGAGGACAAATTAAGCCGGTAAAAGGAAATTGTTTCAATGTTGTATTATACAGAATCATCACAATAGATGAAAATAGAAATTAGTTTCCTGCTATCAGATATATTACAGCGGATCATTAAAGGAAGGAGTAATAACCACTCAGCACTATATAAACAGGCAGAAAAGTAAAGTTTATCGAGGTTACAGCATTTATCTAAATTTATTTTTGCAAATACATCAATATATAGATATGTATATTTTATATATATTATATATATAAATATATATATATATATATATATATATATATATATATATATATATATAAATAAATCTGACGTATATCATTCGTGACAATGACCTAAGAGCAGGAAATGTATTAAAACAATTAAAGGAAACCAACCATCAGGAATTTCACATATAATGTAAAGCTAGTGCTGTACTGGCGCTAGGATCCTGAATGTAACCATACCTTTTGTTCTGAGATTGGAGGTTTTATTTCAGAAATACTGTATGTGCAAGTAAAGTTCCAGCAATGCACTGCTATTTGATTGACAGGTGCAACAGGGGTAGGAATTTGTGAGTTGGGTCTTGCTATCTATTCCCACCTGTCTGACTGCCTGGCTTTCCTCTCCCTGTCTCTGTCATAGACGTAAAATCTGACGACTGCTCATTAGCATTTGTAAGTATTGCAGAAAACTCTTCATTAAGATGGCACCTGTGTCGACGCCTGCGCATAGCGCTAACTCCGGCACCACCTTAGTGAATACTCTATTTTAAGCTTGATGGTTAAATATCATCATTCTTGGCAGCAGATAGTCCTGCATAAACATGTGCTGCAGAAAACAATGTCAAAACCGGTGCACTGAAGAAGCATATTAAAGGAGTTGTCTAGGTTTGCCATGTGATGCAAGTGAACTGAGCGAGGCTGCACATGCTTAGTTAGAACGTGGCCAGAAGAATGCAAATTGCACACGTGTGGTTACAGGATGTCCCCTCTCACCAGAAAACCCTGACAACATGTAGTGTGCTCTATGAAGGTTCACAAGTCAGCAGACACAGTCCATTATACGACTACTGATTGGCTTCATATAACCAACCGGTCGACAGTCGTTTAAAGGTGTCAATTGTCCAGTATAAGTGCACCCTGAGACCCAGATACTATATTGATTGACTTCTAGGGATGGGCGAGCATGCTCGCTGCTACTTGGTGCTCACCTGAGCATCTCAGTACTCGGTATACTTGGCGAGCGCCGAGTACCGGCGAGATGCTCGGGCACATGCTCGGCTCCCCCTCCCTGCATGTTGGCGCTCTTTACAGAGTCAGCCCACATGCAGGGATTGGCTGCTACACACTGTAATGCCACAGCCATGTTGATTGTGGCATTACAGTGATTGGCTTGGCCGCACAGCATCATCAGGTCTATATGACACCAGACGGTGCTGTGCTCGACTCTGATCCACAGTCAGCTAGTGTAGGGGGAGGTGCTGCTGAGCTAGGGACAGATTTAGTTTGTGTCTTAGGTAGTGTAGTTACTAGGTGATGTGACGTCACCTCTGCCACCGTTGCCATAGCAACCTAACAAACTTGTAACCTAACAAGTGAGTTACTATAGTAACAATGATCTCCGATCACTTGATTACCAGCGCCGCTATTCACCGGCTCCTACAGGAGCCACAGGAGTTAACTTCCTGTTTGCTGGCGCTGCTATTCACTGGTTGTTTTTACCCCTAATGGTTATGGTTATGTGTTTGGGGTTAATAATAAATGAATAATAATAATAAAGTTTATTTATATAGCGCCAACATATTCCGCAGCACTTTACAATCAGGTGGGGGCTTGTATAGACAAAAACAAAACAAATAGTACATAATTCAACAGCTACAGTAGGAATTAGGGCCCTGCTTGAAAACTTACAATCTATGGGCTTGTTTCTTTTTTTATTTTTTAATGAATTTAAAAAAAATAAATAAATAAATCAACATGGGCTTTGCCATATTTTTGTATGCCAGCGAGGTACGGCAGGCAGGTACGGGCTGCCCCCATCTGCCAGCTTCCTATTTGTACCCAGCTAGGAACTAAAAATATAGGGAAGCCCTTTTTTTTAATTATTTCATGAATTTCATGAAATAATTAAAAAAAACCCCAAAAAACGACATAGGGCTTTGCAGTATTTTTAAGTCCAGCCCGATGAAAGCTGATAGCTGTGAACTGACACCCTCAGCTGCCTAATATTCCCTTGGCTGCCAAAAAAGCGCGTGGGCTCCACCCTATTTTTAATTGCCAGCCAAGGTTTTAATTGGCTGTCAAAAAAAAGCGTGGGCTCCACCCTATTTTTAATTGCCATATTCTTAGCGGGCTGAGGGCCCATTGTTTTAGGGCCCCCCCATGCTAAAGAATAGCAGCCCGTAACCACCCCTGAAAATGGCGCATTGCTAAGAAGCGCCAATTCCAGGCACATTACCAGGCTCTTCCAGCAGCCCTGGTGCCGGGTGGCTTGCTGGGTAATAATGGGGTTAGGGCTAGCTGTGTACTAGCAGCTGGCTTTACGCCCGAAATTCATGGTGTCATGCCAATATTAGGCATAACCACCATGAATTTCTAGTAAAGATAAAAAAACCACAACACACAGAAAAATATTTTAATTAGAAATAAAACACAACGGCTAGGCGATAAAAAGCCAACTTTTCACTGCTGGACTTCAACGATCAGCTGATGCCGTCAGTTGACAGCATCAGCTGATTACCGGGAGGTCCTGGAGCGATCGGCAGTGTCCTGAGAGGTGAGTATGCTATTTTTTTTTTTCTACTGTTCACTTTTGATTTCACTTAGGAGTGAATGTACAGGAAGAAAGAAGCTGCCGCACATACACTACTAAGTGAAAGTGCATGTCACACGGGAGAAGGAGCACAGGATTTTTCCTCCCCCTAATACTCAGACAACATTGCTCCCAGCAGTGACCTGGGAGTCAGAAATGCTTACAGGGATCTTCCCCATGCTGCTCCCATGTCATTTGAGCACTGTTCTTATACATTTGTGATATTTTTAGGCTTTCTGCAGACCGCCGGGGGTGCCGCCGGAAAAATGCTTGAGTTTTCCATAGGCTAACATTGGGCTCAGTGCTTGGGTCGAGCACCCGAGCATTTCAATATGCTCGACTCGAGCATCGAGCACCTGAGCATTTTACTGCTCGCTCATCTCTATTGACTTCTTCTCTGATTGGAATTGTTTCACCTCATTTTTCTTCATCTGCTCCAGACACTATGACGACTTTATCCACAGCTCGTCTCTGCAAATTTCCATCTTGTTTGGCTTTCTACAGCACATGCCAACATGATGCCCTTAAGAATAATCATTATAATATGAATAAAAAAACAAAAAAATCTGCATATGTTGTGCATTAAATAAGACTTATACTGTGTGTCTGAATAAATATTTACCCCTGCATGTTCCCTGTCCAAAAAGTGACCACCACACTGTCCCTCTTACGATACTGCAGCACCCACAGGGCAAGGGTTAAATTACTTGTCGCTGGGCCTTATGATGTCGGTTATGGGGATGTCATGGGGTGGCCCTGTCGTCCGGTTTCATGGCCCCGAGGTGTACTATAAAGGAGGGGTAGTTGTAATAGAGGTTTGATTTTGTGACGCCACCTGTGGTATGCGGCCAGTGAATTAGCCGCCACTGCTCTGGCAGTCCTCCAGGCCAGATGGTAGCAGCAGCTAAGATGTTTCTGCTCTCCACAGGTGCAGCGAGCCCTGGGGAGGATTATGAGGGGAGCAGTAATGGCGGGCGCCGAAGCCCTGGGTGGAGGCGCTGGCAAGGACAGGCGACCATAGTCTCTGCGGGATCAAGGTTTTCTTTACTTACAGTCCTGGTTTTACCTGGAAGATGCCGGTCACTGCCGTGATGGGCCCCAGCCGATCCCGAGTAATTCGAGGTCACCGTCGGTGTTCCCACTGTGAGTCCTTTCTGGTCGGAGTCCCTCCAATCCCGGTGTATGTAGAATATGGAACGGGTTGCAGGTGTTCCCTGCACTCTCCACAGACCCTGGAATCCCGTGTTGCTGTAGAGAATCAGGGCTGAGCTGGATGCTCCAAGCCACAGGTCCTGTGGCGCACCCAGAAGTGTGAGTTAATAGAAGATTGGGCCGAGGTCCCAGATGTGTGTCTCACCCCAAGCTGTGTCCGGGGCTAACTGACTATGTGTGAAGATGCTCCTTCCCTTTTCCTCTAGTGGTGCCCGCCCCCCAGGTGGTTGTCCTAGTGACTGGGAAAGTCCCATGCTTCATAATGGCCACCCCCCTATCTATCCCAGGCCACCCCCCGGTGGGAAAGCACTAACTGTTTTGTGTGTGAATGTGAGAAACACCAGCGATTAACTTCTCCTTACTCGGGATGAGTACTACATCTTAATGGAGATGCAGTACCCTGTAGCGACTGAAGCCTCAATGCATGTCCTCCACACTCTCCCCGTCATATACTACAACCACTACACTATCCCTCCCTCATAAACTATAGCCGCCACACTGTCTTTCCTTATGAAAAATATCCAGTAAGCCAAACCACCTAATGAGCCATGGTCTATACGCTGCCCAAACTACTAATGTACCTGTGAAATAAACAATAGTCTATACACTGTCCACATATTCTTTGGCCTTTCCATACTGTGTTCCCTTATCACATTATACAGCCTCCATAATGTGCCCTCACTTTGTTTACTGAGTGAAGACCCCTATTCTCTCTCAACACTCTACAATAAAACGTCCTTGCATTGCCAGCTCTATGGTGGAGCACTTACCCTCATTTTCACCTCCTTTGGGGTGCTCTATCTCACACACCCTGTAACCCCATATTCCACACACCTGCACCCCAATATCTCACACAGCCTGCACTCCCTTATCTCACATAGCTTGCACCCTCACATATCACACAGCTTGCACCCCTCTATCTCACACACCCTGCACCCCCACATGTCACACAGTCTGTATCCACATATCCCACACACTCTGCATACCCATATTATAGACAACCTGCACCCCCATATCCAACACACCTGTCACCCTCTATCTTGCATACCCTGCACCCTCACATGTCACACAGCCTGTACCCGCATATCTCACACACCCTGCATCCCATTATACCACACACCCTGCACCCCCACATTCCACACATCCTGCACTTCCATCTCCCACACACATGATCATCCAAATCCTATACACCCTGTACCCTTCTATACTGCACCCTAATATCCCACACAGCCTGTACACCTCTATCTCACATAGCCTGCACCCCCATATGCTACACAGTTTGTATATATCTATCTCACACATCCTTCACCCCATATCCCATACATACTCCACCACTTTATCTCCCAACACCCTGTATCATAACATCCCATGCAGTATACACCCCTCTATCTCATACACCCTGCACCCCCATATCCCACACACCCTGCACCCCTCTATCTCACACACCCTGCACCCTACTATCCCACACAGCCTTAACCCCTTTATGTCACATACCCTGCACCCCCACATCTCACACACCTTGAACCTCCATATCCCACACACCCAGCACCCTTTATCTCACACACTCTGCACCCCCATATATCACACATCTAGCACCCCCATATCCCACACATTCTACACTCCTATAAGCCACACACCCTGCTCCCCATATCCTGCACACCCTGCACCCCTCTCACACACCCTGCTCCCTGATTCCCCAAACAGCCTGCACATCTCTATCTCATACAACCTGCACCTTCACATCTCAGACACCTTGCACCACCATATCACACACAGCCTTTACCCCTGTATCTAACACATCCTGCACCTCATATCCCACACATCCTGCACCAATATCTCACACTCCCTGCATCCTAATATCCCACACAGCCTGCCCCTTCTTGCCCCTTCTATCTCACACACCCTGCACCCCTACATTCTACACACCCTGCTCTTCTCTATCTCACACAGCAAGCATGCTTCTATCTTACACACCCTGCATCCCTATATCTCACACACCCTGCACTCCTCTATTTCACACACTCTGCACTCCTCTACCTCACACAGCCTGCATTCCCATAGCTCACACACCTGCACCCATTTATCTCACACAGCCTGCACCCCAATATCTAACACGGCCTACATTACAATATCTAACACACTCTGCACCCCCATATGTGACGCCCTGGCAAAACCAGGTAGTCAGAAATAGGCCCCCGCATAACACCATCCCCCACTAGGAAACACACAGCCAACCTAGAAACCCTAGTAACCCCCCCTTAGGGAAAAATAGACACACCAGTGGGCATGGCCAAGCGGTTGAACACGCCCACCCAGGGGTCTAGACAGCCCGGGGCAGAAAAACAGTAGTTAGTTTGATCTGTAGTTCAAGTTGGAGAGGAGTGTGGCTGGAACTAAGTGTAGCTCCAGCAGGAAAGTTCAAGTTGAATGGTACCAGGGTAGGAGCCCTGGTGCCACTGGCTAGGAGACAGATGGTGGTCTCCGTCAGCAGGAGACGGAAAGATGGCTCGGCAGAACCGAGGTGGACCGGGACAGGGTTGTAGCCCACCGGTACCGACACGGGGAACCGACCCAGAAACCGTAGCACAAAGGGGGGTACTCAGACCCTGAAGCCTGAACCGGAAACAAGCGAACTGGTTAATTCACCGATTGAGGCCAGAACTAGAGGTCCTGTCCCACCCAAAGTCCCTCATAGAAGACAACAGCCCACTGATAGGGATAGGAGGTCACCGCCAGGGCCCATAGATCCCACAGGCCAGCGTCTGCGGGCACGGCTCCTTAGGCCACATCCAGCCGGGACCGGACTCCTGAGTTTCAGACTAGGAAGTCCACCTTACACAAAACAGTGCAGAGGAAAAGGATAGAGACCACCAGCCGGGTGGGGAACCCGAATGCAACCGGCCGTGGCACCGGCCACCAGCACCTTGGTTTACCAGACACTTGTGTGGTTTATTAACTGTGAGTAAACAAACGCTCCCTGCGGTCGCTAAACCCTGCACATAGACACCGGGCCCCGGGGCAACCATGCCTACCCACGGAGGGGTTAATAACTAGCTGCCACAACATCTCCCCCGGGTGCCCCACAACAGCAGCGGTGGTGTCCCACCTCACTACACACCATGGGTGGCGTCACGAACTTACTACGACCTAGCCCGTACATCTACCTCCCCCCTTTTTATTCGGCGTGTCCGCGAGACCCCCGGGCCCGAATCCGAGCAGCGCCGGCTGCTGGCACGGGGGCGGCACACATATCTCACACACCCTGCACTTCCACATCTCACACACCCTGCACCCCCATATTTAATACAACCTGTACCCCTCTATCTCATACACATTGCACCCCCATATCCCACACACCCTGTACCCCCCTGCCATAGTCTACACCCCCATGTCCCTCTGTTTCCTCATTACCGGTCACATGTGCCTCATCTCCTCCAGCTTCTCTTTTACCGCCTGCTGCTTCCAGGCGGCAAAATTCTGTGGCTCATCCTACATGGGTCACATGAGCATGATGTAATCGCTGGTCCTGTTCAACTAGCCAGTATTTTCTTCCAACGAAGAAAGGATCAACTCGCTAAACTTGATGTGGGTGCGGTGCACAGAAAATCTGGGCCGGCCACCAGGAATCATGATGAAACGTAGAAAGTCTTACTAGCATCAGCATAAAGAATATATTGAAAAACAAAACTTTGTTCCAAATCCATAAAAAAAAGAAAAATCATTAAAACAATGGTGTAGACAGAGGTCTAGGTGTTTTGGGCGGAAAACCACTTCTTGATTAAGTACATGTTAAGTGAGCTGGTATAATCATACTTTCATTTGAGATGTCTGGCTAGAATTGGCATCTCCGTGGAAAATCAACTAGGAAAAGTCCTTTAAGCATTGTTGTGCATGACCACTGAGGAAGGATTCTCCGGTCGTGATGGTTAGTATACCCAACTTAACCTAAAATAACACACCGACTGCATGCGACTTGGTTAAACAAATTGGCCACAGCAGCCTTTATTACCTATTATTAACATACTAACACAAGGGGGCGCCGTCCAACGGGCGACCCAAAACACACAATAATAGGTAACACATAATAAACAAAACATGAAAACCTTATGTAGGCCCGATCCAGAAACCAATTCCTACGCCAATATCCCTGGCCGCAACACTCCGACCTAGAGATGAGGTATTAATCACCCCACGGATTAATACCCCCAAACTTTGCAGAACCCCGTGCCTGCAATTTACCGGAACCCGGAGACACCATACCCAGACAGTGCCTCTCGGTCCAGCTACCAATCCCTTACAACCACTTCTGGACCAGACCTACCCCCGCTGCTGCGACAAACATACATCCCTTTCAACATTCTTTTTTTTTTTTAATATTACTTTTCCCTTTTTTTTTTTTTTGAACATAGCTAAAAAACAAAACAAATTCACAAACCACAAAGGGAGGGTGGGCGGGAATCTGTCGCCGTCCGGAGTCAAAAGGGGAGGTAAGACCCCTCCCCATTACTTATATACTTCCCCCCCCTCCCCTATAGGGACCCTTTTCCACCAATCCCCTTATATCCTCCCATAATGCCCTATTTCAACTTTATTAACCCCCTCACTCCCTTCCTTCCCTCTGGTCATGTCGCCCCTCCCCACTATGGGGTCCATGGCTTTCTTGACCACTGAGGAAGGATTCTCCGGTCGTGATGGTTAGTATACCCAACTTAACCTAAAATAACACACCGACTGCATGCGACTTGGTTAAACAAATTGGCCACAGCAGCCTTTATTACCTATTATTAACATACTAACACAAGGGGGCGCCGTCCAACGGGCGACCCCAAACACACAATAATAGGTAACACATAATAAACAAAACATGAAAACCTTATGTAGGCCCGATCCAGAAACCAATTCCTACGCCAATATCCCTGGCCGCAACACTCCGACCCAGAGATGAGGTATTAATCACCCCACGGATTAATACCCCCAAACTTTGCAGAACCCCGTGCCTGCAATTTACCGGAAACCGGAGACACCTTACCCAGACAGTGCCTCTCGGTCCAGCTACCAATCCCTTACAACCGCTTCTGGATCAGACCTACCCCCGCCACAGGACAGGACACGTGACACCTTACGTGGCCTGGACCCGCCACACACCCAAGGCTTGCTCCACGCCATCATGCAAACCCAGGGCCCATAAATCGGAACCAATATCATTAAGGTGAACCCCATCACTCCTCCTAAACTGCCACTTCGGCGACTCCAGGTCCACGTGCCTCACCACAACACCGCCATTTCTCCGCACAAAACGCGCAACCACCCTGTTCACTTGAGCCCGGGCGCGATTAAGCTTTTCCACCGACCGAGCCTCCCTCCACCATAATCTGGCCACAATATCCGACCACACCACTATCAAGCCCGGATATCTTGTCCATAAACGTAAGAGGTCCATCTTAATGTCCCTGATCAGATCGCGCGACGCCCGCGAACCCAGGTCATTCCCCCCCACGTGTAACACTAACACGTTCGGAGGTCTGTCCATCCTGCAATAATATTCGAACTCTGGCACGACCCTGCTCCATTCCATGCCACGCACTCCAATCCACTTGAGAGACGCCAGCGATCTGTCCACACCCAACTGCCGACCATTTGGACGAGCGTCAGCCCGACGGGCCCCCCAGAAAACGACAGAGTGCCCCAGAATCCAGATCAGACACACTCCTATGATAAAAGAAACAACTTTAACAAACAACAGCACCATTCCAAATTGCACCAAGAAACAACAACCCCAACAGCAACACAAACAAAAAACCCCAACCCGAAACCTCAATGAGATAACAACTGTGGGCGCACATAACCCCGAAAACGAGAGGACTCCCACCGACCAATCCGTCTCACCACGTCATCTCCAAGGCCCCAACGAGAAGCCTCCGTCGCTGCCTCGATCCTGAAGGAATGAGACCCGTAATCCTCTGGGCGCTCCCCCGCCCAGCGCAGACAACTCCTCAGCATTGCTACAAACTGGTAACGAGACAACCAAGCCCAGTCTTCGTTACGTAACAGCGGGCCCGGAAGACCGCCCCGCAATCCACAAAAACTTACTCACCACCTGCACCGGGCACAACTCCTCCCCTCGCAACGCATACAACACTACCAACCTGCCTCGACCCACCTGGTCCGTTTTGGACCGCCGGAGCCGACACTCCACTCTCTGTCCCACTACCGACACATCCTCGGATAGCAAACCGCCCCCATTAACCCTAGACGGGCTCACCAACTCCCCAATCCGAAAAGCCCCGAAAAAAGCTAACACAAAAGCGGTTTCAAACAGCACCGTCTCATATGCTGAGGCACAAAGAACCCGAAAACCATCCACCAATCGCCGTAACAAGTCCAACGAAATGGGACGCCTAGTGTCCCGCACCTTTACCCCTTTCCGAAAACCCTTCAAGGCCTGCCGCACGCGGAAATCCAACGAAACGTCTTGCTCACCCCTAACCTTTAACCAGAAGGCCACTGCCGCCACCCTAAGCGCCACAGCCGATGCTGACCTCCCAGCCTTAAAATCCTCACTCACCAATGCCAAGAGCGCCAATAAATAATCCACTCGCCCGTTGCCAAACATCGCTCCCAGCACTGCCTGCCACTCAACCCACACTTTTGCATAACGGCACCAAGTCACCTCGGTCACAGAATTTCTAATCAAGCCCGCAATCACTGCCTCACCAGGCTCCACAAGTCCTCTGGACACACCGCTCCGATCTAGTCCGCCCCCGGCCTTAAGTCCCGAAACATGTGGAACTGAAAACGAGATAAAGCGTCAGCCACCCCGTTATCCACCCCCGGCACATGTTTTGCAACCACATGAATATTCCACAGTAAACACTTGAGCACCAAATGCCGCAGATATGCCACTACCAGTCCAAACTTCGCTGACAAGCTGTTTATTGCATGCACAACCGCCTGATTATCGCAATGAAAGCACACTTTATGTCCCGAAAATTGCAACCCCCACAACTCCACTGCCACCACGATTGGAAACAACTCCAGCAGGGCCAGATTTTTTACCAGGCCACTCTGCCGCCATTCCTCAGGCCACCTCCGAACGCACCAATGTCCCTGAAAAATAGCGCCGAAACCCGCCGACCCGGCCGCATCCGTATACAGCTCCAGCGCACCATTAGGCACCACCTTCTCCAACCACAAAGTTCGACCGTTAAAACGCCTCAAGAAGACATCCCAAACCAACAAATCTTCCTTGATCTCCCGCGTGACCCGCACAAAATGCCCCAAGGACCGCATGCCTGCCGTAGCTGTCGCCAACCTCCTGGCGAAAACACGCCCCATTGGCATAATCCTGCATGCAAAATGCAGCTTCCCGAGCAAAGACTGTACCACCTTAAGCCGCACTTTTTTCGCTGCCAGCATCGCCGCAACTGCGCTCCGCAAATCCACAATCTTGTCCTCCGGCAACCTACATTCCATAGCCAGAGAGTCAATTTCAATCCCCAGGAACCGCATAACCGGCGCCGGCCCCTCCGTTTTTTCTTGCGCCAAAGGGATCCCAAAACGATCCGCCACTCTCTGCAAGGCAAACAACAAACCAGCGCACACCATGGAACCCGCCGGACCAACACACAGAAAATCATCCAAATAGTGGATAATGGAGGACAAGCCGGACACGTCCTGCACCACCCACTCAACAAAGGAGCTAAACACCTCAAAATACGAACAAGAAATTGAACAGCCCATAGGCAAACAACGATCAACATAAAACTTTCCACCCCACCAGCAACCCAGAAGGTGCTGACTCCCCGGATGCACCGGCAATAAACGAAACGCCGATTCTACATCCGCCTTTGCCATCAATGCACCGCGTCCCGCCGCCCGTACCAAATCCAGCGCTTTGTCAAATGAAACGTAGTACACCGCTGACAACTCCGGCGCGATGCCATCATTCACCGACGACCCCTCCGGAAATGAAAGATGATGAATGAGCCGAAATTTGTTCGGCTCCTTCTTTGGCACCACCCCCAGCGGGGACACCACCAGATTACTGCACGGCGGGCTCTCAAATGGGCCCCCCATCCTGCCCAGCTCAACCTCTTTACCCAACTTCTCACCCACACCATAGGGTGGCCCTTGCCAACCGTAAGTTACAACAAACCAGAGGCAATGCCTCAACCGCCGACGGAATCTGAAAACCGTACAAAAAAAACAAACCGCAAAAGCGACGCCGCTGCCCCGTTCGGATACCTACTTAAAAACGGAGCCATCGCCTCTATTTTCACTGGCGTCCTCCCTTTTACCAGACCCGTCCCCGGCCTTGCCTCTCCCATTCTTAAAACATTTGGACAAACTATGCCCCCCCCCGCAGCCGGAGCACTCATGCTTTAACCTACACACTGCACCAAATTTGTACTGGCCTTCGTTAAATTGCCAGCATAATCCCTTTTTATGGATACCCGAGGGCCCGGCTCCCATTCTCCCGGCGCCCCCCACGAAAGGGCTGGCTCGGGGCCGCCATTAAACGCATCCATAAGGAAATGTCCTTATGGTCCCACCGCAAGCCGGGCCGCAATGCCTTCCGCTGCCTAAACTACTCATCATACCGCAGCCATGCCAAGCCCCCATACATGCGATACGCCTCCCCGATTGCATCCGTATAGCCGAACAGAGCCGAGCAATGCTCCAGCTCCTTTTCCCCTATCACGCTGGCCAAAATTGCGAACGCCTGCAACCAATTGGAAAAGGAACGAGGAATGAGCCTATAACGGCGTTTTTCTTCCTCCTCCTTTTCCTTCTTGGAATCGCTCGGCTTCACTTTGTCTAGGTTAAATTTATCCAGGGGTAGTAGGGAAAATATCTCCACATACTCTCCTTTCCAAATTTTTTCCCTCACCTCTTTTTTGAGGTGCGCCCCTAGCAGTCCCTCAAAGCACACATACACCTCGCTCTTCGCCCTATCATCCAGCCGCAACACCTCATCCTCCTTTTCCTTCTCCTGTTTTGTCGCCCACGGACTCCACTACTCCGCTAACTGCACCCGCCCCCACCGGCGCCTTCTCGCTGTTGGCCGCTGCTGCGCCATCCGCCTCTGACCCCGTCCAGGCCGCCGCCACCGGCGCTCGCGCTAAACCCTGCAAAAAACCCCAGCAACTGACTGAGTAAAGCTGACCCCTCTGGCGCTGCCGTGCCCGCAGCCACCTCCCCAACACCAGCACCCCGCGCCGCAAGCAATCCCGACCGTGACGCAGAGATGGAAATCGATACTGTGACGTCCTCTGCCATCTGCTCCTCTGGTTCGTCCCCCGACCTGAGGGCTCTTTCTTCTTCCTCGCTGTAGTCGTCCTCCACCGTCCCAGACCCAGAGGACGCAGCCGATGCGTCCCCTCCACCACGGCCGCCCTCCTGGGCCGCCGCGTGGGCACTGTGCGGCGACAGCCCACAAGACCGTCCTGTTCCCTGGGCCGCCGCCGACCGCATCCTCTTCCTGGAGGAGCCTCTCCCCGGGCTTGGGGGGCTCCCCACCGTCGTTTCCTGCCCTCCAGGGCCTCCGACCGGGACCTCCCGCTGGGTCCTCCCCCGCCCGAGGGAGACCGCGGCCGCCGGACGCAGTGCTGCTGACCTGAGGGACCTGGCAGTCACAGCAGGGCTCCCGCCGTCCCTCCTTCTCTCCGCAGCCTCGCAGGTATCCGGGTGGCGCCTGCCCACACCGGTCCCTCTGCTGGCTGCCTGCGCCCGGCCCCCCACCGTCCTCGGGGGGGTACAGCTGGCCTCCATCATCCGCTGGGCCTGCACCTGTGTAGGAGCAGCCGCCGGGACGTGCCCCACCGCCGGGGGCCCGGCATCCACAGCAGGCCCCAGGCCGGACACGCCCCCCCTCCGTGCCTCCGATCCACGCTGGGCACGGCCCGGATCCCGGGCTGCCGCTGGCCTGCCAAATCTAGCTCGAGGCCTGGGACCGGAAGTAGGCCCCAGGCCGGGCCCGCCTCCATCCAGGCCACTGCTGGCCTCAGTCCATCGCCGGGCTCGCTCCCGGCCGGGAGACGCCGCTGGGCTCTGCACTCCAGCCCGAGGCCTGACATCGGAAGAAGGCCCCGGGCTGGCCACGCCCCTTTCTCGGCAGCCGCGGCCTCGCCGGAGATTCCTCCCGGCGGCCGGGGCAGACACTGGGAGCTGCTGCCGCCCGCCCCGCCGCGGAGGGTCCCGAGGGGGGCTCTCGCTGGGCCTCCTCGCCCCCCCTGCGCCCGGAGAGTACCTGAACGGGGGCCTGGAACGCCGCCCGCGGCTAGAGGGGGAGCGAGGGGCAGGTGCCGACGGGGAAACCCAGGCAGCCCTGACGTGGGACTGCACTGCCTGGGCCCCGTGCATCGCCATCGCCGCTCGTATCATCCGGTCCAACTTCTGAGGGTCCGCCACGTCCACGCTGCCGACGTCCTGGTCCTGGGAATCTGTCGCCGTCCGGAGTCAAAAGGGGAGGTAAGACCCCTCCCCATTACTTATATACTTCCCCCCCCTCCCCTATAGGGACTCTTTTCCACCAATCCCCTTATATCCTCCCATAATGCCCTATTTCAACTTTATTAACCCCCTCACTCCCTTCCTTCCCTCTGGTCATGTCGCCCGTCCCCCCTATGGGGTCCATGGCCTTCTTGTCTGTAGGTGTGTACTAGAGTACTGTACAGGAAAACCAATATGATCAATTGTAAGCACCAACTTCTTGGTGTTCTGCAAAGATGATAAACATAGTTGCCTACTGCCATGACATTTCAAATATTTTATGTATTTTAAAACCACATTAAGCTAGTAATTATCTGTGCATGGTTCAGTGATATATGTACGGTCACAGGCATGTGTCCTGTACTTGTCCCCAGCATTATTGAGTATTATGTTTTATTGTCCATTTCTGGCTGTGCAGTTTGTTCTTCTGTTTCAGCTGCAGTTACTGCATTATTGATCCCGCAGATATGGTTTAAAAAGCATTTAGGTATGAGCAATTAGTTTGTGCTTAATGTAAAATGTCAAAACACAGCTATCGATCTGCTAATTGATCAATTTGTTCATTATTTCTTTCATATTTTTATCTGCATGTGAAAACTAGGAAAGAAAAAAAAATAGGTTATAAATACAATAGAAAAGAAGATGAAGATTGTTGAAAAATGGATGAGATTTGCAAAATTAACTATATTTTAAAATATACTCTTCCCATATACCCAGTAGCATATTACACACATTGTGAAAATGAATAAAACTGTACATTAGAAAAGCATGTACAGTATATAGTATCTGGTACAACAGATATACTGTTTATATTGGATGTCTTTGTATATGAAATGTTATTTCGACAAGGATCTACCAGGGTTACTAATCATTCAGAAATTCCAAGACAGTCTGTTAAAATCAGGCACTTTTTTGCCCTGTCTGTAAAAAAAATGAAAAGCATCCGTGATTTTTTTGCAGCTGAAAAAACTTATACAAATTATTTTGACTTCAACTATCATTATTTTACAGTTTACAGAGAATACGGATGATTTCTTCATATCAGAATTATAGACATATACCGTATCACTCATAATCATAATAATATATTATAGTTTGCCAATGTGTTCTTAAAAATTATTTTCTGTTCATGATTTTTTGATAAGCTGTCCAGGAAAAATAAAAAGTCAAGTTGGCCACCCTGGTTTCAATGCAGCCCCTTGCAGTAACCTACAATACACCATGTTCATGACCTTGTTGTTGGTTTAGCAGTGCTTTTTATGGTTTAGTATTCAATACACTGGTATAAGTGATTGTAGAAAAGAGAATGATTGCTACTGTATATACACACATGATTTAACCCAGGACAATGAGACAGTGTACCAGAAGGGTATTGCGGGCTGTAAGTCACCATCTACCAGTAAGGTATTGAGGGGATAGAAGGGTAAGTGTATGGATGGTATGGATGGAAAACAAATTAACAATATGTGGTGTGCTCATAATGATATGATGGGGGTTTTTAATTTGTCTCTATTGTATACAGACTCAAACCCAATTTTGTATTCTCCATGAAGGAGTATTCTTGGTTTATGGCCATCATG
Organism: Anomaloglossus baeobatrachus; assembly: GCF_048569485.1. Lineage (NCBI taxonomy): Eukaryota > Metazoa > Chordata > Amphibia > Anura > Aromobatidae > Anomaloglossus > Anomaloglossus baeobatrachus. The sequence goes on along the minus strand of NC_134353.1, from coordinate 608,549,191 downwards.
CTTACAAGTGGGTGAGCCCGCATATCAGAGGGGTTTCCCACTTGCCAGACTAACACCAGCCACTTTCACAGTTGATCATAATAAAGTAGATGTGTAGGAGAGTGACCTGTGACCTGTAACCCCCTTAAGATGTCATTGTTTGTATGAGTGTATAATGTATATTGTATGTGTAGTGACAATAAGATGTATAAGTTGGCTATGCATGCAGTGCTACCAGCCGTCGCTAGATATCACCTGTCCTATGTTCCCTACTTGGAAGGGAAGCTTAATCCTCAGATATAGTGACGGGGCTGAAAAGCTTAGCTGGCCAATAGTGAAGGGAATATATGTTGAGTATTTCCTGTTTTTTTGGGAGTTCAGTAGTGAAGTGAAGAAGAGAGGGGATGTAGTAGAGTATACAGTGTAGGGACACAGAATTGGAGTTCAGTGGTAGTGTGTTGTGGTGAGTAACAAAGGCATACATAATGTGCAGAAGGAAGCAAAGGGGACCATATGGATGGCAGCTTAAAGCTTCATAGAAGTGCATTGAGGGATGAGAGAGCACCACCTCATCAAGCAGGTGACTGAACAGTGGCGGAGTCAGTGTTGTCTGATAGTCACTGACACTGGGGGTTAGACCCAAGGAGTGACCCTGAAGCAGTAGCATAGCCGTGCAGGGTAATCTAACCACAGTGATACACATGGACTCGTTTGGTTGGATATTCAGGGTACAACGAAGAACCAAACCCCCATTCTCCTTGGTAGCCGGTGAGTACTTGTCTGCAGCCATAACGGAAGAGCAGCTCTGTATTAAGATGTTAATGCCAGTGTTAAACCTGTTGCAAGCAAAGTGAAACGGTGTTTGAATTGTGTTATAACTAAACTATGTGAATTTTTAACCTTTTGTGGGCTTGTCTGAATGCGGAACCGTACAGTGTGACTAAGGCAATGAGAAACCAGCTTGTGACTATGCAGTACTGTTGTGGACAGGTAGCACCTCCACATCCACTCCTCCACACTTGTCTGTACTGTGCCAGGGAAAGCCAAGCAGTGAAGCCCTCGCATATGACTACCGCCCCACGTCATTTTACAGATGTAGCACTAGTCCCAATTCACACCTTGAATAAATGGGCAGCAGGCAATACAGCCTGGCTAAATGGTACACCTCTGTAGTAGAAATATGGAAAGCAAATAAACTATTCAGTGCTATTTTCATATACCCCTTGATAATACAAATGTGGGACAAGCTAGTAGAGGCCACTGACTACCTGGATGATCACATTTTTGAGGTTCTTGAGATTCTTAATGCCACTAATGTAATACAGAGACAACTAATTGTAGTCATTAACCAACATACTATAGTGTTAGACTATGTGACAGAAAAAATGGGGTAATGTGTCAAGTAATTGTTCCTACCTGTTGCCATTATATTGACCCTGCAGGCAACCTCCAGGTCAGAGCAGATGTACATAAAACTAGTGAACTTAGGGATAAATGGTTACAAAAGCATGATGCTGTGTCCTGTGGGGGAAAACATTCTCTTTTTTTTAATCCGGCCAACTGGTTTAAGGGCCTAGTAGGTTGGGTTTCTGGCATTGTACACACTTGCATGCAAATGTTATTTTTTTGTTTATTGCTCTATGTTGCTGTAAAAGTGTTGATATATTTATTATCCAAGCTATTGAATAAGGTATGTGTCAAGAGTTCCAGTACTGAACCATCTGCAATGTATTGTTGACCCTAAATGGCCTTTTCGAAGCAGGTAGGAAGTCCTCTTATGAAGCTCCAGTGTGGATACCGACTAACTATTTGGTAGAGGTTATACCGTTTATGAAAGGGGGAAATTGATATAGAAGAGTTAATGTTTTTTATTCTCTGTTCTAAAATTTGTTGCGTACTAACCTGTTTTACAGTTTCATATTCAATTTTATTTTGTTCTAATATTTTCTTATATGACAGCAATGTTCTGAAGTTCTGAGAAAACTGCGTTATGGGTATTTTGCTGCAAAAGCCATGATATAGAAAAGTCATCATAACCCATTTCTAAGAAGGGGGTGGCTGGTAGTGATGGGTGAACCCCCTGATGTTGGTGTTCGGGAGCCTCGCCTGAACGTTTTGTAAAGTTCGGGTTCGGATTCTGAGATAACGCGAACTTGCATCCAAACACCGAACCTGGACTTTACAGTTATGGGATGGGGCAGGGGAGCTGTAAAATAAAGAATATCGTTAATAATAAACATTGTCATTATACATACAGGTCCTCTCGGCCGCTGCTTCCGAGTTCGATCATCACTGTGTCCTCCCGGTAACAACCTCTGACAATAGGACCTTCCGTGATGTCATAACCATGTGACAAGTCACGTGTGAATGTTGTATTACCTCACTGGTTACAAACCGGTCTCATGACCATGACGACATGAAAGGTCCTGTAGTGTCAGTGCATCTCGCCGGTACTTGGTTCTTGCCCAAGCATCTCAGTACTTGGTATAATCGGTACCGTGTACTAGCGAGATGCTCAGGCACATGCTCGGCTCCCCCTCCCTGCATGTTGGTGCTCTTTACAGAGTCAGCCCACATGCAGGGATTGGCTGCCACACACTGAAATACCACAGCCTGTGATGAATAGTGGCGCCAGGTATCTGGTTATCAGAGATTCTCGTTGCTATAGTAACTTGCTCGTTAAGTTATTATGGCAACGGTGGTAGCGGTGACGTCACTGCTTACCAACCTGCAGTCTCTGCTTGATTACACAGCACAGAGAGCAGCAGTATTCCCCCCCCACCATGTTGTCTGATATAGTAGAGCTAGATCGGTTGAAGAAGACAGGAGACCAGGATCATGGAGGGGTGACACTGAGTAATAAAGATGGAGTCCCTAAGTGTGTCTGTTGTATTTATTTCTAATAAAGTATTGTTTCTCTGTGCGGTGTTTTTTTTTATCCCTTTATTGGAGATTCTTAATGGTCGGGTCAAACTTGGCCTGACATTAAGAATCTCGGGCTTAATACCAGCTGGTAAAACAAAGCTGGTATTAACCCCTTATTACCCAGCGTGCCACCCGGCACCAGGGCCGCTGGAAGAGTTGGATACAGTGCCAGAAGATGGCGCTTCTATGAAAGCGCCATTTTCTGGGGCAGCTGCGGACTGCAATTCACAGCATGGGGGCCCAGAAGACTTGGGCCACCCTGTGCTGTGGATTCCAATCCCCAGCTGCCTAGTTGTACCTGGCTGGACACAAAAATTGGGCAAAGCCCACATCGTTTTTTTTTAATTTTTAATTCTTTCATGAAATTCATGAAATAATTAGAAAAAGGGCTTCCCTATATTCTTGGTTCCCAGCCGGATACAAATAGGCAGCTGGCGGTTGGGGGCAGCCTGTACCTGCCTGCTGTACCTGGCTAGCATACAAAAATATGGCCAAGCCCACGTCATTTTTTTTTTTTTTGTTTAGTTTTTGAACTTCCCTGGATTTTCCATTGCCAGTGAAGGTAAGAACAAGCAGGGGGGGGGGTTAGCAGCCAGTAACTGCTTGGGTTACCCTTAGCTAGCAATTGAAAATGCAGTGGGAGCCCACAATTTTCTTTTTTATTATTTTTTTAAATAACTAAAAAAATAAGAAAAAATAAAGAATGGGTTTTCCTGTATTTTGATTGCCAGTCAGGTAAAGCCAGGCAGCCGGGGGCTGGGATTCCTGACAGCCCACAGCCGCCCCTTGAAATGGCGCATTGTTTCTTAGTACCATTTCCAGGTGTGTTACCCGACTTTTCCAGCGGCCCTGGTGGGTATTGGCACGCTGGGTAATAAAGCGGTTAATACCAGCTTTATATTCTCAGATGGTACTAAGCCCGAAATTCATTGTATCATGTCAAATTAGACAGTAAAACAGTAAAAAAACACAACACAGAGACATTTTTTTTATTAGAAATAAAACAAAAAAAAATTTAGAGACGCCATGTTTATTATAAAAAAATCTTAGTCTGATATTATCCACAGGGACAGCAAAGTCAACTCTGCTTCATCACTGTGCACAGACAGTGTCTAAACAGAATGAGAAGCAAAGAAACCCATGTCAGTTTGCTACATCGCTCCGTACAGAGCGATGAAGCAGGCTGACAGTAAGGGGATGATTGCACTTACGTCTCGTATTGCACCACCCCACTCTCAGGGCAGGAGTGACTCAGCTGCATGGAAATAAAAGCAGCTGACTCGCTGCTGTCGGGAGATTGTGCGACCTGATGCGATGCAAGCCGGCCAGGCCCACTAGCCAAGCTGGTCACGCCCATGACCTGCCTGCAGCCCGTACATTCTAGGCTCAACCGTGATGCGATGCGACACTCGCATCATGCCGCACCAGGACCTTTGATGACGTCATACTCACGTGACCAGTCTGTAGCCAATGAGTTAATACAACATTCACACGTGACTGGCCACATGGGTATGACGTCATGGAAGGTTCTTTTAGCCAGAGGTGCCTACCAGGTGGCACAGCAATGATCGGACAGACACGGAAGCAGAAGCCGCTGGGAGACAGAGTCTGCAGGAAGGGTCGTGGGACCTGTAATTATGAGCATAATGTTTTTTAATAACGTGCTTTTTTTTACAGCCCCTGGACCCGAACTGGACCCGAACTGTAACACGAGATTTCCATGAAAGCTCGTGATCGGGGTCGTGTCCACGAACAACATGTGTTCGGTACGGACCCTGAACTTTACAGTTTGGGTTCGCCCATCCGTAGTGGATGGTGAAACTTCCAATTGAATGTTGCATGCAGTGTTTCATTTGGTCGTAAATGGTATAAGAAATCCTTGCACAGGATTAATTTTGCTCACTAGTGTGCTTTTCCTTTCTCCAAGCACTTGAATTCTGGAAGACCTGATTCAATTTGGACCTCACTGGTGAAGCCGTAATCTGACTTTGGGTCAGAGCAGAACACCTACAACATGTACAATTTTAGTACCCAATGAGTAATAGCTCAATATATTTATCAACATAGTTGGCAAAGGGCAAGACAGAGTGTAATTTGCGATCCAACCCAAATCATTACTTTTCCATTTTCCATGACACGGCTATATAGGAATGTGATTTTGTTCAGTAATGAAACACATATTTGTAACATCACAATACAAAACATTACATGTCTTAATGTAAAAGAGCAGAGTGCAACCATAGAAAACTAAAAACAAAGAAAGACATTAAAGCTTAACAAAAGAGTTAGAGGATTCATTCTAATTCCATCCTTGACCAGCAAAATACACAGCATATTAACTTTCTACCAGTCAAATTGTCTCTCCAGTAAAGGAGACAAACTCTAGCACAGCGCCACCTATTGGAAGTAGCGATCCTAAAAGTCACAAGTGGATTTTCGACAATCCTTTGCAATATGACTCAGGATATATAAGCCAGATCAGAATCCCAATTTGCAGACACGGTGTTTCGGGGTGCTTGCCCCTCGTCAGTGCAAAGTATGGGGGTGTCTGATCTGGCTCATGAGAAAGCCTGGCAGCCAGACTGGCTTGCAAAGTCTCCTTAAGGAGAATAGCTTTCTACCAGTGACATTCTACTAGATTCTCATAAACTCTAAACAGTGCAAAGTTTGTCAACATAAGGCAAGACTATTCCTGTCAAACCATCTGATGCCATACATTTATATTACTGTTTTTTTCTGGGATATATTCTGTTTTAGATATTTTTGGAAACACCTATTAGGTTACATTTATTAGTTTTTCTATTATAGTTTTATATTTCTTAGATCAATAAGGTTGCATAGTACATTTTTTAGATGGCTAATGCAACGCTTTAATGGTAGACTTAGAGAAATCATCATAAAATATTAGGTTCTCAGATCTCGATCCTCATGTATCGTTTAATGCTCAAGGGTAATCATCTATCTATATAATGTTCTAAAAGGGCAATCTAAACATAAATGAATGAAATTGGAAACCTGAGTGGTATTGAAAGCCACCTCTATCTTATACCTGCTTACTTTAAAAGATAGATTCACTGTCAAAAGGATACTGAAAAAAATAAAAAATAAATTACATGTGTATATATATATATATATATATATATATATATATATATATATATGTATATATATATATATATATATATATATATATATATATTACATATACTGAACAAAAATCTAGTTTTGTTTTTGCTCCCATTTTTCATGAGCTAAACTCTAATGCCGGCGTCACACGGTACGATATATCGGGTGATATGCCGTCGGGGTCACATCGTTAGTGACGCACATCCGGCGTCGTTAGACAAATCGTACCGTGTGACACCACTAAACGACTGTTAATGAGCAAAAATACTCACCTTATCGTTGCTCGTTGACACGTCGTTCATTTTCAAAATGTCGGTCCTCCTTCTGTGCTCCGGTTGTTCATCGTTCCCGAGGCAGCACACGTCGCTCTGTGTGACACCTTGGGAACGACGAACACAGCTTACCTGCATCCTGCTGGCAATGCGGAACAAAGGAGGTGGGCGGGATGTTATGTCTTGCTCATCTCCGCCCCTCCGCTTCTATTGGTCGGCTGCCGTGTGACATCGCTGTGACGCCAAACGTCCCTCCCCCTTCAGGAAGAGGATGTTCGCCGCCCACAGCGACGTCGCTCAGCAGGTAAGTGCATGTGGCGGGGGTTTAACGACTTTGTGCGCCACGGGCAACTAATTTCCCATGACGCACAAACGACGTGGGCGGGTACGATCGCTCGTGCGATAATAATGCACGATAGATCGTCCAGTGTGACTCCGGTATAAGAGTTAAGACTTTATCTATGTACAAAAAAGGCCCTTTTCTCAAATATTGTTCACAATTTGTCTAAATCCGTGTTAGTGACCACTTCTCCTTTGCCGAGATAATCCGTCCACCTCACAGGTGTGACATATAAAGATGCTGATTTGATAGCATGATTATAGAATGGGTCTGCCTTAGGCTAGCCACAATAAAAGTCCACTCTTCAATTGCCCTGCAAAATTGTGGATACAGAATAAATTTGAAAAGTAATGACGTGGGGTTCCCCTTATTTTGGAGAACCAGCACAGGTAAAGCAGACAGCTGTGCTTTGCAGTCCTCAGTTGTCTCCTTTACCTTGGCTGGTTATCAAAAATATAGAGGATCCCACTATTTTTTAAAATTATTTATTTAAATAATGATAAAAGATGGCATGCGGTCTCCCCTATTTTTGATAGCCAGAAAAGGTAATGCAGACAGCTGGGGCTGGTATTATCAGACTGGAAAAGCCCATGGTTATTTGGACCTTTTAAGTCTAAAAATAGCAGCCCACAGCCACCTCAGGATTGATACATCTGTGGCGCCCCTAAGGCTTCAGTCGCCACAGAGTGTTGCACCCAAATTTGGGTGTAGTGCCAAACTCAGATCCTGAGGAGATGAATCCCGGTTTCACTACAATACACACTCAAATATATACCAGGTTGCCCTGTTTCCACTGGGGACTGGGCTAGGGTAGGATAAAAGGGGTTGCCGACAGAGTGGCATTTACAGGATGCCCTCAACAGGGGCCCCAGTTCAACTAGCTTAGGGTCTGGGAGGGAGGAGGTGCAGCCAGCAGGGGGAGTCAGGAGCCAACACAATAGTTAGGGAGTTCTCCAGCAGGAAAACAAGGGAGCAGTTGCATCTACAGGTGATCCAGTGTGAAGGAGAATAAGTTCACATGATTGCCGTGGGGAGAGTGAACCTGCTCCCCTTGGAATCGACACCATACAGGGCGGCAGGACCCTAGGGAAGATTATACTTCACGTTGGTTTTCCAGAATCTGTCTGGACGGGGAGAGTTTCAAGCTTCCTTGACTACACAGCGCCCGAAAGCACAGTCCCAGAGGGGATCCAGGGTCTCGCATCAAGCCGGACCCCATATCGGAACCACGACACCTGCATATAGGGACAAGAGTACTACTCATGAAACTCAGGGTCCCCTCGTAGCTTCAAGCAAGGGGATCCATAGACAGGTGTTACAAGGAAGAAACCCACCGAACACCCAAACTGGACTGATCTCTAACGAGTTCGGGTTCGCCAAAGCCCATCATAGCAAGTGACTGGTATTACCCAAGTGAGCGGCACAGCAATAAAAGTGAGTAAACAACCTGGAACTGCAGCCATAGACTCTGTTTCTTCATTACCGGCACAGCCGCCCCTCGTTCGGTGCCCGCCATCACTATTCCCCTCATCATCCTCCCCGGGGCCCGCTCCAACTGTGGGGAGCGATACCATCTATAGCGGCTACCACCATCCGCCCTGAAGGACAGTGACAGCAGCGGCGGCCCATTCCCTGGCCGCGTTCCACAGGTGACGTCACGACATTCACCTCACTACCACCCCCATCATCCTTCCCCAGCCATCTTCTGTATGCCTTGGGGCAACAGAGCCGAGCTAGGTCGCCAGTAACCATGACAGTTGACGGCCTGGCGATGAGTAGGTTAATACACATGCCCCGTGGGGCGCTACACATCCGTTAGATGCCCCAATACTGGTGCTTTGTCCGACTCTTCCTGATTCCTTGATGTGGTGGCAATCGAGTTAATACTTTTGAGGTTGATATCAGCTATGAATAAACAGCTGGCAACAAGTCCAGGGGTTAGTAATGGATAGCTGTTTATCAGACACCCCCATTACTAACCTTGCAAGTGTAGAGTTAAAAAACACACAGGAGAAAAAAGTTTATTTGAATAAAGACATCCCCACACTCCCCTGTTCACCAATTTATTAATTCAAAAGAAATCTTAAAAGTTCCAACATAAATCAATGGTGTAATGTTCCCTGATATCCATCAACGCCTATGGAGCTTCAATCTGAGAAAATTCTTAGAATGAGGCTCCATAGGTGATCACTGCACTGGTCAATGGCAGGACTGGAAATACTCATGCTCATGAGAAATTCTGTGCCTACCGCTGACTGGAGTGCCCTAAAGAGCCTGCCATACATGGCAATGCCATTACTGTGATTGGCCGGACACACCGTGTCATCGGGTCTTATATAAGAGCCATTGATGCAATGCTTGGCATACTCTCCTCTGGAAGCAGTTCAGGTACAGTTGATCTAGGAGGGATAGCTTAGATTCAAGCAGTAATATAAGCAGTGTTTAATTGCTATTGCAGTAATTGTATACCACTGCTGCACCATTAAAACAAAAGTCCTTTTTAATAACCCGCCAAGGTATCAGGCTATTGGGCCCTTCCCAGCCTAAAAATACCATCCCACAGCCACCCCAGAACTGTCGCATCCCATTAGATGAGCTAATTATGGCACTTTGCCTTGGCTGTTCCTGATTGCCTTGGTGCAGTGGCAATCAGGGTAATAATAATTAAGGTTGATGTCAGCTGTGTAGTGTCAGCTGGCATCAAGCCCCCATGTTAGTAATGGATAGGTGTAAGTAACGTTAATGCTCATCACCACTATCGCTGGGTTACACATAGGGCATCATGAGACCTGGAACATCTCCCGACCAGTAATGTCACTACCTCAGTAACGTCACTGCTAATCACTGACATTCCAGGTTTTGCGCTGCCCTTTGTGTGACCCTGCTAAAGTGGTTGGTGATGAGTGGAAATGGTAGTAGCGTCATCACCACTCATCACAGTCACTGGGTATTGCATTACACAGCCTGACCGGGAGTGACCTTGAAGCATTATTCTCAGAAAGAGGCTACATAGGTTATACTATAGAATCGGTGGATGTCGTGGGAATGCCATGGATTACGTCGGACCTGGGAAATTTTTTTTAATAATAAATTGGTGAATGAAGGACAGTATCTTGTTTTTCTTGCTCCCTTTTTGTCTTTCAGGTTTCCATTTGTGGACTACGTCAGATTCCGTGGACTACGTTTGATCAGCATGGCTTTTCTTTAATAAATTGGGGAATCAGGTCTAGAGTTGGGATGTGTTTTTTAAAGTAAAATGTTTTTTTGTGTTTTTGTTTCTTTAACTTTCTGGGTTAGTAATGGGGGTCTCTGATAGATGCCTCTCTATTACTAACCCCTGGGCTTTATACAAGCTGACAATACACAATACACAGCTGACATCAACCCCAACTACCCTTACCCTGATTGCCATTGCACCAGGGCAATAGAAATAAGCTGAGGCGAAGCACCAGTATTGGCATATCTAGTGTGATAATCCACTACTTAGGCTGCTTTGGGCTGCTATTTTTAGGGCCCTATAACCATAGAACTTCTTAGCTTAATAATATCAGCCTGCAGCTGTCTGCTTTACCTTGTTTGGTTATCAACAATAGGGTCAAAAACGGATGCAAAAACGGATAAAAAAACATTGTCTTCGTGGAAGATGAACCTCCGATCCCAGTTTCAAATCACTGACAAACTGAAACAGGTTTTGCTCAATAATATTCATCTTTCTCTTAAATAGGACCAGTTTCCCTGTCTCTGCTGACAAAAATATTCCTATAGCATGATGCTACCATGATCATGTTTCTCTGTAGGGATGGTGTTTTTGGGGTGATGAGCTCTGTTGTTTTGGTGCCAGACACAGCGTTTACCTTTGTGACCAAAGAGTTATATTTTTTTTTTCCTCTGACCACAGAACCTTCCTCCATACATTTGGGGATTCTCCCACATGTCTATTGGCAAAAACAAAATGAGCCTTCCAATTTTTGGCTGTAAGTAAAGGCTTTGGCCGCTCTGTCATAAATGCCAACTCAATGGAGTGTACAGTTTATTGTGCTCGTATGGACAAATTCTCCAGTCTCAGCTTGGGAACTCTGCAGCTCGTTCATGGTTACCTTTGGTCTCTGTGCTGCCTCTCTGATTAATGCTCTCCTTGCCCCGACTGAGAGTTTTGGTGGGTTTTTGGCAAGTATGTTGTCGTGTCATGTTCTCTTCTAATTTGATGATAATGGATTTGATGGTGCTTCGGGGGATCATAAGAGATTGGGATAGTTTTTTAAAACCCAACCCTGACTTGTACTTCTCAACAACTTTGTCTGTGACTTGTTTGGAGATCTCTTTATTCTTGATGGTATTGTTTGGTTAGTAGTGCCTCTTGCTTAACTCCTTCACCACCTGATGATTTTCCATTTCTTCTTCCCCTTCTTCCAAGTGCTATAACTTTTTTTTTTCCATCATTATATATAATATGAGCGAGTTTCAAAATACTCGTATTCGCGATACTGGTAACGAGTACTGTCTAATACTCGCGTATGCATTCCGAATAGCGTGTGCAATGCAAGTCAATGGGGAATACTCACAATGTAATGAGTAACTTGAATGCCGTACTATTCGTGCGAGTAGCGAATAGTACGACATTCGGGTTACTTGTTACCTGGCAAGTATTCCCCATTGACTTGCATTGCACACACTATTCGGAATGCATACGCGAGTATTAGACAGTACTCGTTACCAGTATCGCGAATCAGAGTATTTTGAAACTCGCTCATCATTAATTATCATAGATAGATTTCCAATAATTTTGGCTCCAAAATGGACTTATTTATGGGCTATATCTAGTATTGCGGATAAGCCTTTTTCACTTGAAATACCAGATGCAGCTCATGGACAAGGATGGTGCTGCTTGCATAAAAAAAAAATGTGTTTTTTTTTAATTATTCAGTAAGCTAAATTCCTTGCATCTCATTATAAAAAAACTGGAGAGAAACTGGAGGCACAATTACTGTTATCGCCTATGGAAGTTGTCTCAGTCTAGCACCCTGAGTCTCACTGTACCATTCTGTGTTACTCCATCCATCCATGTGAATACTTTTTCTAAAATGTACATTTTATTAACTTTTTAGTGGTCTTTGCTCAATATTTTGTAATTGTTATGAAACAAATCATACCTTGCACCTTATACACACTAATTTATGAATAGATATATTTTAATTGACCACATTCTAAGGGCTCATGCGCACATACCTGTGAATATTCTGCAGCGATTTGACAGCACATGTGCGCTTCTAATCGCTGCAGAAACACTGCATAATGGATGTAGGTTTTTTTGTGGAAAAAATCCGATTTCATGCGCTTGTGATGCTGCCTCCACCATAGACAGAGTGGGAGCTGCATCCATATCGTATGGAATAATTGACATGGTGCTTTTATGAACGCACGGATTTGGGTCAAAATTTTAGCACCCAAATCGCTGCATTCATAAAAGCAATGTGTGCACGTATCATGCACAATCTACATAGACTGTGCAGGAGACGCAGGACGCATGCATTTACGCTGCAGTGCTATACCCAGCGTAAATGCATGCAATTACACAACGTGCGCACGAGCCCTGACAGTTCCATTATATTCCTATTATAATTCTAGGAAGTGGTTATTAAACAAAATGCATTTTCCCATAGACAAATATTGCAATTGCCCAACAAAGTATAGTTTAAAACTAGTCAAATTCTAATTCATAAAGTAACGAAACAGATATAGAAAGAGAAAATAATTATGTGCTTGGCCTCTTGGTAATAATGGAAAACATGCAGTGACCAAAATCTACTAAATATACTGAAACTAGTTTGATAGACAAATAAAGGAAAATAAATTGAAAAAGACAATTACACCCAAATGTAACATTTTTTTAGTATACATAATTCTAGTAGATATAAGCAATTTGGATCTTTTTGCTGACTATTCAAATGTATAAGCGTATAAAATAAAACTGTAAAATGCAGAATCCACCGAGTCGAAGGGTAGGGAAAGGAGGAGGGGGGATTAAGGCAGACAGTGAGGAAAGACAATTGTCTCGCTAAAGTATAAGCAGAGGAGACAGACTTTACAATTGCCTCTCTGACCAAGTTGACCTGAAGTAACTTTTCCAGATAAGGGCATAGTAAGATTTTATTTATTAAAGGAAATAATTAAAGCTGAGTGAATTTATTGGAATGGCATTAAATCCTCCTCGATTTATACAAAAATTCATGTTCTTCAGGATACAAATTTTTGCAATTCGCTCAACTAGAATTCATCAAAATGACAGTTATTTTGTTGAACAAAAAAAGGCAAGCAACAGTTAAAAACTAAAATACTCATCTTTTCTGCCACCCCCAGTCCTCCAAGTCTCTTCTTTTCCATTTTACCTGTCAAACGCTTTCTTTTCCACCTCTTCACTCCATGCCAGGTCTTCCGGCTTGACCAGGCCTCTGACATCACTGTGTAGAGCACATGTGGCACAAGTCGTGACATTGCCATGTTGCTTGAGAGGGCAGGGCGGTGTGCAATAATATCTGAGGTTTAGTCAATCTAGAAAATTTTGCCTAGGGGCGAAGAGACTGAAGAAAATGTAGAAAAGAGGAGAGAAGAAACGTGGAGAACCAGATGGCAGGTCCTGGGGACGGCGGGACAGTTAAGCGATGAGGAGAGTTGAATTTCTTTTTTTCCATCTTACATTTATTATGCTCTGGGGTTTGTGGAGACCCTATAGCATCTCAGCGATCAGTCAATTTATAGAGAATAACTTTGCTTTGAATTGAATTTCCCTGTAAAATTTGTATGTTTTTGGAAAATTTGAATCTTGAAAGGTTTGATCTTTCCTAGAAATAATAGTATTGTTGTTAAAGTGATAATTTTTGCAAAGAAAACAAATATTATTTTATTACATTGTAGCAAAAAAATGTTTATTTCATGTCCAGTATCTTCATATTGCAATGAGCATGTCAACTTACCTTGTCCATTACAGGACAGTGAGTGAACACATTGTATATTTAAGAGTTGGTTACTTATGGACGGCATCAGATCAATTTAGCTTTTATCCCACCTTTTCTTCATTACCATAAAATCCACAATTATTGTTACCGATGTTCTGCTCAATAGTCAGTGTTACCATCAGCACAATGTTCCATTCAGTAGATTCAGCCATTGCTTGCAAGAAATTCTCCTTGCACTTCTGGTCTTCCTTAATGTTCCGTGCTCTCTGGCTGAAACCAATAATTGTCAGAGTATCAGTTTCTCCCTGGACAATTAGAGAAGTATTGCAAAGAGAACCCGACACCTGGAGTTATTGCTTCTTTTCTTGGTATCTGCTTAGTTTCTGAAGATGCATTCACATGCTATTATAATTGCTTTGCATCCTTAATTAAGTAAGAAATATTGTGACAACTAATATTTATGCATGTAGCATAAATAGCAAAAATCAATACATATTGTTAATGTTTGGTAACATTTCAGGAGAGAGATAGATGAAATAACGTCCATTAATTTTCCTTTCCACTTAAAGTTCATCTAATATTATTATTATATTTATTGACATACTTCTATTGGCATTATAACAAGAATAAAATAGTCAAAGCCCATATTTTCTGCTGGTGCCCTATAAATATACAATCCCTGGAATATACACTATGAGGTTTAATTATTTGGCTCCTTGAAATTCTTTACTAGTCCTATGAATGAAGCCTTAAAATTAAAGGGATATTGTTACATATGAAAATTATTCCCTATCTATAGGTAACTTTCCAATTGCTGTGAGTCTGAGCTTTGGGTACCCCAATGATTACAAGAACAAGGACTGTGAAGAGCCACGGCTGAATGTAGCAGAGGTTGATCATGCGCACTGAAGTTCCATTGATTCTAATAGGAGAATGACAGATCAATCGAGTATAGTGTTCTTCAAGCTTTGGTGCCTCATATTAAGGCCTGCAACACACATCCGTGTCGCCAGCACGTGTTTGTCATTTTTTACACGTACCGGCGGCACGGAGGCACGTTAAGCAATGCTACCCTATTGTAGCAGGCACACACACGTAAAACCACACGGAACGTGTGTCCGTGTGCGTTTGTACGTGTGTGCGTTTTTCAAAGTGCTGACATGTCAGTGTTTTCTCCGGCAGCACGGGTGTCACACGGCCCGCACCCATACCACACGGGTGTAGTGTGGATGCAGTCCTGTGTGACACGCGCTGGAGAAAATACACGCGTCAGTGAAAAAAAAAAAACATTAACTCACCTTCTCCAGCCCTCCTGTCTCTGCCGCTGCTGCCTCTTGCTGCCGACCGCCGCTCATTATTCTCATTTAATATTCACTTCACTGCCTGGCAGCAGCAGCAGCGGGGAGACGGGAGGGCTGAAGACCGAGGATCAGCACCACGGACAGCAGCGCGGACAGCAGGAAGGACCACGTGAGTATGTAAATTACCGGTTCTACGTGTGCTATCGCGGATAGCACACGTAGAACACACGTGTCCCGCACGTACCAGAGACACGTACTTACCTGCATGCAACACGCAGGGGAAATACGTGTCTCTCGGCACATGCGTGATTTTCACGTGAATGTGGCAGAGGCCAAAGGCAGTGTTCACACTAGAGTATATTCACTCACGCTGGATAATCAGACGGATTTTTCAAATGACAATTGGCTTAAACTCTGCTCCAAGTTTCATCTGAGTGTCATTTTACTGTGATTTGATTCTCTTACATGCGAGAATCAGATCACAGGTGAAGAAAAGATGGACACGTTTTCTTCCATCTTCCAAATTGTCTGTGGCGGCATATACAGTCATATGAAAAAGTTTGGGCACCCCTACTAATGTTAACCTTTTCTCCTTATAACAATTTGGGTTTTTGCAACAGCTATTTCAGTTTCATATATCTAATAACTGATGGACTGAGTAATATTTCTGGATTGAAATGAGGTTTATTGTACTAACAGAAAATGTGCAATCCGTATTTAAACAACATTTGACCGGTGCAAAAGTATGGGCACCTCAACATAAAAGTGACATTAATATTATGTAGATCCTCCTTTTGCAAAAATAACAGCCTCTAGTCGCTTCCTGTAGCTTTTAATGAGTTCCTGGATCCTGGATGAAAGTATATTTGGATTATTCCTGTTTACAAAAAACAATTCCAGTTCAGTTAAGTTTGATGGTCGCCGAGCATGGACAGCACTCTTCAAATCATCCCACAGATTTTCAATGATATTCAGGTCTGGGGACTGAGATGGCCATTCCAGAACATTGTAATTGTTCCTCTGCATGAATGCCTGACTAGATTTGGAGCGGTGTTTTGGATCATTGTCTTGCTGAAATATCCATCCCCTGCGTAACTTCAACTTCGTCACTGATTCTTGCACATTATTGTCAAGAATCTGCTGATACTGAGTTGAATCCATGCGACCCTCAACTTTAACAAGATTCCCGGTGCCGGCATTGGCCACACAGCCCCAAAGCATGATGGAACCTCCACCAAATTTTACTGTGGGTAGCACGTGCTTTTCTTGGAATGCCGTGTTTTTTTGCCTCCATGCATAACGCCTTTTTGTATGACCAAACAACTCAATCTTTGTTTCATTAGTCCACATGACCTTCTTCCAAAATGTAACTGGCTTGTCCAAATGTGCTTTTGCATACCTAAGGCGACTCTGTTTGTGGCGTGCTTGCAGAAACGGCTTCTTTCGTATCACTCTCCCATACAGCTTCTCCTTGTGCAACGTGCGCTGTATTGTTGACCGATGCACATTGACACCATCTGCAGCAAGACGAAGCTGCAGGTCTTTGGAGGTGGTCTGTGGATTGTTCTTGACTGTTCTCACCATTCTTCTTCTCTGCCTTTCTGATATTTCTCTTGGCCTGCCACTTCTGGGCTTAACAAGAACTGTACCTGTGTTCTTCCATTTCCTTACTATGTTCCTCACAGTGGAAACTGACAGTTTAAATCTCTGAGACAACTTTTTGTATCCTTCCCCTGAACAACTATGTTGAATAATCTTTGTTTTCAGATCATTTGAGAGTTGTTTTGAGGAGCCCATGATTCCACTCTTCATAGGAGATTCAAATAGGAGAACAACTTGCAAGTGGCCACCTTAAATACCTTTTCTCATGATTGGATACACCTGCCTATGAAGTTCAAAGCTCATTGAGGTTACAAAACCAATTTAGTGCTTTAGTAAGTCAGTAAAAAGTAGTTAGGAGTGTTCAAATCAAGAAATTGATAAGGGTGCCCATAGTTTTGCACTGGTCAAATTTTGTTTGAATGCGGATTGCACATTTTCTGTTAGTACAATAAACCTCATTTCAATCCAGAAATATTACTCAGTCCATCAGTTATTAGATATATGAAACTGAAATAGCTGTTGCAAAAACCCAAATTGTTATAAAGAAAAAAGGTTAACATTAATAGGGGTGGCCAAACTTTTTCATATGACTGTTTCAGACTGCAGTCTGATGACATCCAAGTGCAGTCCGATGATTTGCACGCACCCATAAACTTGAATGGGTGCATGTCATCCAGTCTATGCTACCAATAGCGGTGTCCAACGATATTTTCTCATGCTGAATTGGCATGAGAAAAAAAGCAAGGGTTGAACATTGGTGAGAGATACCACTTGTCTGAGTGAGCCCTAAAACTGAATTGAACGGCAGTGAGCATTATCAACTAGAGCCCCCATTGTTGAGATCACTGATGGGCCTAGTGGTTGGACCTCCAGCGATCAGACAATTATCCCCTATCTGTAGGATAGGGAATAACTTTCCAAATTAATCCCTTTTAACCATTTAGGCTTTCAAACTTTTTTCCCTGCACAGGGGTGCACCAGGTCTCCCACTGTACAGAAAACTATAGCACAAACCCATTCCAGTAACCTCCACCAATAAGAAAGTGAAGTGTCACATCCTAGTTGTATGATATCACTTTCTTTGACGGGAATCGCTATTTATTTCTTCTCTCTCAACACACACATCAATCATAAATGTACTCTTAACTATAACGATCAAATACAAAAATCCATACAGCAATAACTCATACACCCACCATTAACCAACCATTAACACATAAATGAAGACTCAAAGAAACAATGGGGGACATTTAGCAATACGGTTTCGTTGTTAGAACATGATGGTCAATAAATTTGATGCATATTTAGTCAGTCTTAAGTTTCTACCACTTATTAGTAGGCTTACATTGTGCCAAAAAATTGTTTCTAAAATTTACAGAAATATTTGGACAGTGACACAAGTTTTGTCATTTTAGCTATTTATCAAAATTAATTCAGGATATAGTTATATAATTAATATGGGCTGAAAGTGCAGACTTTCGGCTTTAATTTGAGGGTATTCACATCCTAATAGGAATAAGGGTTTAGGAATTACAGCTGTTTAATATATAGCTGCCACTTTTTCAAGAGACCAAAGGTAATTGGACAATTATTTCAAAATCTCTTTAATGGGCTGCCTGGGCTATTCTCTTATTAATCCATCATCAATTAAAGTAGTTTTCCACTACTAATTTAACCCTCTTTCATATGTCCTAACTCTTCCAAATAATCAGTTTTCTAATACATTTCTATTACCTGCCCTGCTTCTGTAAGCTCACCTCTGTGCGAGTCATATGTTCCTCTGTTGTGATGAAGCCTCTGCTACTTCTGATCTGAAAACAGAATCAGACGAACTGAGTTGTGCACATCTTTGATGGGTGGTGGTGCTACATCTCAGTGAGTGACAGCAGTGTGAGCACACATGCTCAGATCAGACTTCACTCTCCTCCACCTTGTCATTCAGAGACTGAAAATGGCTCTCACTGGGGTGCCTACACACAGGGCCGCCATTAGGGCATTACAACTGTGACTGGAGTACCGGGCCTGGTGAAGAGAGGGGGCCCATCTGAGCCTGGGGTATTTACTTAGCTTTATTAAGCCCCCGGCAGGATGGGCCCCTCCTCTTCACAGGCCCCAGTCACAGCAGCAGCAGAGGGGCCCCGCACCGTTGCTTCACTACCAGTCATGACTAATTTACTTGAGAAGGGGAGGAGCATGCAAATTAGCCATGTGCTGGAGTGGAGGCATGGACAGTGGAGCAGAACAGGGCGCTGACGCGTCATCACTTGGCCATGGTGAGGTCATCACTCTGCGACCTCATTACACTCCTGTAAGTAACTGTGGCGCCCCTGAGTGTCAGATGCCATAGGGTACTACATCTAACCCCAGATTCCTGGAAGACCAGTGCTGGTAAACACCACAACACACACACAAACTACTCCCTTTTCCCTAGACTGGGTGACCGACTAAAAATGGACCTGACAGGTGGTCACCTATTGGCTGGGATGCATGCAATCCACTAGTCACAGACCTGGGAGGAGGAGGGGCTAGTTAGTGGAGTATATTGACGACGGACATCTTGTCAGTTGAATAGTAACCAGACACCAAGTCAGTCAGAAATTGACGTGCTGACGGAAAGTGTGAAGTGACTTGTTGAGTAAAAAGGAGTACAGTCGCTGGGAAAGTACATACCAGTACTCACAGGTTTGAGCACCGGCGGGGCACTGGGCCCTAGTTCAGGAAGACGCTTCAGGTTCACCTGATAAACACCTGCCCGGTGAGGGGACCATCAAGGACCTTATCGACGTTAGTGTCCAGGGAACAGCAGCAGAGAGGGAACCTGGGAATGGGGACAGAGGTCCGGCCCAAGACAGGTTAAAGCTGCCTACCGTACCGGCCAGGACCGAGACAACAGGAAGGGACCCCCAAAACGCTCCAGGCCACGGGGACCCACCAACACACTACAGACTACAGGGTGCATGGAAGTAAAGCTCACCAGTTCACTACACCGACACTGGAACAAAGGGAATACTGCATTGGTAAAGACTATCACAAACTGGGTAGCAGCAACTCTAAATTAGTGAGTAAAGCACAAGTTAAACCGCAGCCCGTGTTGTCTGAATTCTTCCTACACGTCTGCACCAATATACCACAACCACCATCATGCTCCCCTGGGGCCTAGCTCTACTTGCTGAGAGCAATTACATCCAAGCTGCCCAATACCACCAGCACCATCAGTGAGAGACTGCAGCGGCGGCTTTCCCCATTTAGCCACACCCCGCAAGTGGTGTCACGAAAACCATTTTTATTTTTATTTCTCCCTTGTACAAAACCCCTTTTAAGTGACCCCCAGGGTCATGGAGTTGTGCAATGGCTACCCAGTGAACTTTCCCCATAATATACAGCCCAGGACCGAGTACCCCAAAGCCCTGGAGTGCATCGTAACAGCAGCTAAGGTGGCGAGGACGCAGCAGCCAGTGAGGACAGCTAAACACTGTGAGCTGAAGACGATCGCCGGAGGGGTGAGGTGGTGGCGTGGCCCGCACGCTGATCCCAGCCCCGGTGGGGGGCCCGCTGATCCCAGCTTGCGACCTCCTGCCGACCGCAGCCCCCTCAACCACAGACCCCAGCCCCTGCTTTGCTTCAGCTAGATGCGCGGTGGAGGGTGCGCATCTAGCTGAAATGCATTGCTGCTCACTGCTTAGAGAAGATGCCGTGGGACGTGGGAGCTGTGGAGGTTGAATAAAATGTTTATTCTTTTCTTTTTGCAGCAAACAAATATGCCTGGTGGCCCCCAGGATGGGACATATATACCTGCATGTGCCCACTAGGGGGATATATATATATATATATATATATATATACCAGGAGGCCCCCAGGATGGGACATATATAACGGGAGGAGGACATATTCACCAGGAAGGGGCAGAGAACCAGGCTGGGTACATATATATCCGCATGTGCCCACTAGGGGGATATATATACACTAGCAGGCCCCCAGGATGGAACATATATACAAGGAGGAAGATTCGTATATACTAGGAGGGGCAGAAATCAGGCTGGGAATATATATACCAGAATGTGCCCAGTAGGGGTATATATATATATATAAATATATATACAGTATATATACCCCTACTGGGCACATTCTGGTATATATATTCCCAGCCTGATTTCTGCCCCTCCTGGTATATATGAGTCTACCTCCTTGTATATATGTTCCATCCTGGGGGCCTCCTAGTGTATATATATATATATATATATATATATAAACCAGGAGGCCCCCAGGATGGGAAATATATGCAAGGATACCAGGAGGAGGACATATACACCAGGAAGGGGCAGAAACCAGGCTGGGAACATATATACCATATATATATATGTATATGTACCAGGATACCAGGAGGAGGACATATACACCAGGAAGGGCCAGAAACAAGGCTGGGAACATATATACCAAAGTGTGCCCAGGAGGGATATAAGGATAAATAGAGATTATATATATATGGAAGTAGGTATGTATGTCCGCTAAAGAAATTTGCACCGTCGCATGTACAATCTCGAAATTTTGCACAGACATTCCATTTGACTCAGGGAATGTCATAGACTATGTTTTGAGGGGAAATTTTAACCCCGCGCTTTACAGTTATTCACAAAAAAACTGCCTTCATTAAAGTCAATGGAGCTGGGAGCCACAGTGCAGCCAGAACTTCAGAAAAATGTGCATCCACGCCCTTAAATGGAATGTTGTCGTGCCACAATGTAGCCTGTGAAAGAGACAGACAGACAGACAGACAGGGAAATTGACAGACAAAGAGACAAACAGACAGGGAAAGAGACAGACAGGGAAAGAGACAGACACAGACAAAGAGACAGAC
This sequence comes from Anomaloglossus baeobatrachus, assembly GCF_048569485.1. Taxonomy (NCBI): domain Eukaryota; kingdom Metazoa; phylum Chordata; class Amphibia; order Anura; family Aromobatidae; genus Anomaloglossus; species Anomaloglossus baeobatrachus. The sequence continues at coordinate 608,527,838 of NC_134353.1, read as the reverse complement.
ACAGGGAAAGAGACAGACAAGGAAAGAAACCGACAGAGACAGACAGGGAAAGAGATAGAGAGCCACAGGGAAAAAGACAGACAAGGAAAGAGATAGAGACAGACAGGGAAAGAGACAGAGACAGACAGGGAAAGAGACAGAGAAAGACAGAGACAGACAGGGAAAGAGACAGACAGACAAGGATTGAGACAGACAGGGAAAGAGACAGACAGGCAAGGAAAGGGACAGACAGACACAGACAGGGGGGGAGACAGACAACAGAGACTGGGAGAGAAACAGAGAGACAGTTACTATCCCGTGCAATGCCAGGTGCTACAGCTAATATATATATATATATCTATCAGGAGGCCCCCAGGATGCGCCACATATACCAGGAGGAGGACATATACACCATGAGTGGCCCATGAAGGGGACTTATATACCAGAAAGACATATATACCAGGAAAGGGACAAATAAACAAGGATGGGGACATACTGTATATACCAGGAGTGGCCCATGAAGGGGTCATATATACTAGGAGGATGACATATATACCAAGAATGGGACAGAAACCAGGATGGGACATATATACCTAAATGGGGACATATATACAAAGAACGGGACATATACAGTGCCTTGCGAACGTATTCGGCTCCTTTGAATTTTTCAACCTTTTCGCACATTTCAGGCTTCAATCATAAAGATAAAAACTTTAATGTTATGGTGAAGAATCAACAACAAGTGGGACAGGAATGTGAAGTTGAACAAAATGTATTGCTTATTTTAAGCTTTTTTAAAAAATAAACCCTCTATTGACTTACTGCCACATTACCTTTAAGATGAGGCTCTACAGTCAGGTATTGTTTAATTATTGTGCATTCTATTATCAGTGCCTTGATACTTCATTGGGGATAAGTACAGGATTATTATGTCCATCCTCTTATTTCATTCATTCTTTTTCTCTTGTCAATTGTGTTTTTAACCTTTGTTTTTGTCAGCCTTATATGTTTTGTATCAATAAAAGCCATGTTTATATATAAATAGCTGGGTGTGCACATTTTTCCTATGCCGTTTTTTCCTCTCATGTTACAATTCATTTTTTTTGCATAGTTTTTGTTATCACCCCTTCCTTTATATTTATTACACTGTGGTGCCCACTACTTCTTTCTTACCAAAGTGTTGAAAGTAGCAGTGTGTGTGAGGGGGAGGGGGTATTATGCAAAGGGCAGTGTGTGTGGGGATATTATACATAGAGACAGTGTGGGAGAGATATTATGGAGAGGGGCGGTGTAGAGGGTGTATTATGGAGAGGGTCGGTGTAAGGGGTCTTTTATTAATTTTCTGAGGGAAATACTTCATTTTAAAACAACTGTAAGGGTGCGAACACTTTTGGTCATGACTTTGTGTGTATATATATATATATATATATATATACAGAATGTACTGTATATATACATATATGACACGTGTTTTTCCAAAAGTGGCAGAGAAACTGTGGGAGGTTTGAGGGTTGGAGGTGGAGCTGAGGTAGAGCCTGGGTGGAGTCCCAAGGGGGCCCGAAAATTTTGCCAATATGGGGCTCTGAAATTCCTAGTGGTGGCCCTGCGTGCACACATCATGCAATGAAGCAAGCCTTTGCTTTTCGCTCACTGTTTCACGGAGGAAACATCCGATCACCCATGATACTCGGCGAAGCACTGAAAGTACCCAAGCATCCCGATGCTCAATCGAGTATCGAACAGTGGTGATCACACTCACCCATCATTATTTATTAGGAAGAATTAGGACATATAAAAAGGATTTATATTAATAGTGGAAAACCTCTGTAAGCAGGTGTGAGGATTGCAGCTAATTCCAGGTGTAGCATTTGCCGGTTGTTGATGTGAATCTATGGCTTGCGGTCGAAGGAGCAGTCCATGGAAGAGAAACAGACTATCATTAGTAGTGATAGGCAGACCCAAATTGTAAAAGTCTGGATACACACGGTTTCAAATGTATCCCGGTGCCAGACCCGGGCCCAGAGTTCTCAGCTAATGATTGGGGTCTGGCAAATCAGGAAATAAAAAATAAAGGAAAAATAAAAATAAAGCAAGCGCGCTATACTTACTGAGTCTCTGGGGCGGCTGTTACTGCTTTCGGGCTGCTCACTTTTCTTCTGGGGCCGCTTATTAGCCTCATACATATTCACTGCTTCTCCCGCCCATGGGCAGTCATGATGTCTGTGATTGGTTGCAGTCAGATGCACTCCCAGCCTGTGTGACAAGGTCTGACTGCTTGCGATCACAGACTCTGTCTGTATGTCACTATCGTGGTATAAAAATAAATAAACAAATAAATTGGCATAGGGTCCCCTCGTATAATGATACCCAGCACAGATAAAGCATACGACCACAAGCTGCAGCCACCAGTCATGGGGCTGTGTATCAAAATAAGAGGAATCGCACGCAGCTTTTTAAAAAAAAATATTTAAATAAATAATTTTAAAAAACGGCATGTTGTCTCCACAATTTTGATACCCAGCCATAATAAAACCCGACAGCTGGGAGCTGGTATTCTCAGGCTGTGGAGCCCCATGCTAATTGGGCCCCTCAAGCCTAAAACTAGCAGCCTGCAGCCACCCAGGATTGTTACATCCATTATATAAGACAATCCCAGAACTTTACTTGGCTCTTCTTGATTGCTCTGGTATGGGGGCGGCCATAGAACATGACCGCCCACAGTGAGCTTCAGGCAGAGAACAAATGAGTTGGCCGATGAGTAGTGACGTCACTCAGTTTACTTGTGGTCACAGCTGGAGGTTCCCACAGTTTGCCACCTGTGATCACAGGTAACTTGACCTCAGGTGACCTCAGTAAAGTCAGTGACCTTACCTCGGGTGACCTCAGGTGAGGTCACTGAGTTCACAGACCTGCATCTCGTGACAGAAAACCCCATTTTTTTTTGCCAAGAGATGCAGATTTGGTTCTGAAATTTCAACAGCATATTCCTGTACCCACTCTACACCTCCTGTTCTACTTTGGATCCAAAGCAGGTATGATCAAATATAATAATAGAAGACACTGGAAAATGTTGCAAAAACATGCTATGTTTGGTGTGTCTTGTATAAGGACAACGTGTGTTTTGTCTATAAAAAGTGGAAATCACTACCTAGTCAATTAATTTGGGCAGATTTTAGTTAAATTAAATTATCCAGACAGATGTGGTTTAAAACTGAAAAGAAGGGTACTATTTACCCATGTTTATCCTATAAGAATTACTCTGCTATTGTCAAAGGGAATTATGTAGTAAATCTAACCGAAGCTCATATTTTTTTTAGATGCAATAGTAAGTATGCAATATATATCTTAACCCCTTCAGCCCCCGGGCGTTTCTGTTTTTCCGTTTCTTTTTTTTGCTCCCCTTCTTTCGAGAGCCGTAACTTTTTTATTTTTCTGTCAAACTTGGCATATGAGGGCTTGTTTGATGCTGAACGAGTTGTACTTTTAAATGAAATCATAAGTTTTACCATATAGTGTACTGGAAAACAGCAAAAAAAATTCCAAGTGTGGAAAAACTGAAAAAAAAAGTGTGATTGCACAATAGTTATTGGGATATTTTATTCACGATGTTCAATATATGGTAAAACTGACATGTGGGTGTGATGCCTGAGGTTGGTGCGAGTTTATAGACACCAAAAATGTATAGGTTTACTTGTATTTAAGCGGTTAAAAAAAATTCACAAGTTTGTCCAAAAAAAAGGGCGCACGTTTTGCGCCATTTTCCAAACCACGTAGCGTTCTCATTTTTCGGGATCTATGGCTCAATGACAGCTTATTTTTTGCATCTCGAGCTCATGTTTTTTAATGGTACCATTTTTGCGCAGATGCTATGTTTTGATCACCTATTATTGCATATTGCGCAAAACTTGCGGCGACCAAAAAACATAATTTTGTCGTTTGGAATTTTTTTGCCGCTACACCGTTTACTGATCAGATTAATTGATTTTATATTTTGATAAATCGGGCATTTCTGAACTCGGTGATACCAAATATGTGTATATTTTTTATTTTTTTAACCCTTTAATTTTCAATGGGGCGAAAGGGGGGTGATTTGAACTTTTATGTTTTTTTTACTTTTTTTTATTGTTTAAAAATTCTTTTTTTTACTTTTTTTTTTTATTTTACTAGTACCCCTAGGGGGCTACATGGATCAGCAATCTGATCGCTCTGCCATATCTTCAGATCACAGCTACAGAGCTGAGAACTGCAGATATGGTGCTTTACTCTCAATGCTGGCATTATGCCAACACTGAGAGAAAGTGACTCATGTTAGCATGACCCTGTGCTACCATGGCAACCACCGAAAGTCATGTGACTTCCGGTGGGGGCGGTGGTAAGTAAAAGTAATGGCCGCGCGCATATACATCTCGCTGCCAGATTTTGGAAAGCGAGATGTAAGGGGTTAAAAGTTGCGGGTGGAACGTGATTCAGGCACACATGTCAGCTGTTGAAATCAGCTGATATGTGTGCGTATCGCCACAGCCTACCCGGCGATGATAGTGACACGATCCATGACGTACCCAGTATGTCATGGGTCGTTAAGGGGTTAAAATGCCCATGTGGGAAACTGTGAGCCAAACATCAAACAAATTAGAATTCGCTGGGCAGAGCACTGCTCAGCGGTTCGTCTGTATGAGAAAAAATGAGGAGAGATAAAAAAGGATGGAAGTAAAAATAATAAAGAAAAATTTGGATAAACAAAAGTAGCGCAACATATTTACGAAACTGGACATACAAGTGCATCTCAATAAATTAGAATATCATCAAAAAGTTAATTTATTTCAGTAATTCAATACAAAACTGGAAACACATATATTTTATAGAGTCATTACACACAGAGTGATCTATTTCAAGTGTTTATTTCTGATAATATTGATGATTATGGCTTTGGCTTACAGCCAATGAAAACCTAAGAGTGATTATCTCAGAAAATAAGAATAATTACCACAAAACACCTGCAAAGGCTTCCTAAGCATTTAAAATGGTCCCTTAGTTTGGTTCAGTAGGCTACACAATCATGGAGAAGACTGTTGACTTGACAGATGTCCAGAAGGCAGTCAATGACAAACTCCACAAGGAGGGTAAGTCACAAAAGGTCATTGCTAAAGAAGCTGGCTGTTCACAGAGTGCTGTATCAAAGAATATTAATGGAAAGTTGACTGGAAGGTCAAAAAGTATGGTAGAAAAAGGTGCACAAGCTACCAGGATAACTGCAGCCTTGATAGGATTGTTAAGAAAAGGCCATTCAAAAATTTAGGGGAGATTCACAAGGAGTGGATTGCTGCTGGAGTCAGTGCTTCAAAAGCCATCACACTCAGACGTACCCTGGACATGAGCTGCAAGTGTCTCATTCCTTGTGTCAAGCCACTCATGACCAATAGACAATGCTAGAAGCGTCTTACCTGAGCCAAACAGAAAAAGAACTGGACTGTTGCTCAGTGGTACCAGGTGTTGTTTTCAGATGAAAGTTAATTTTGCATTTCATTTGGAAATCAAGGTTCCAGAGTCTGGAGGAAGAGTGGGGAGGCAACAATCCAAGCTGATTGAGGTCTAGTGGGAAGTTTCCACAATCAGTGATGGTTTGGGGAGCCATGTCATCTGCTGGTGTAGGTCCACTGTGTTTTATCAATTCAAGACTAAAGTCAGCGCAGCCATCTACCAGGAAATTTTAGAGCACTTCATGCTTCCCTCTGCCGACAAGCTTTCTGGAGATGGAAATTTCATTTTCCAGCAGGACTTGGCACCTGTTCACACTGCCAAAAGTACCAATACCTGGCTTAATAACCACAGTATCACTGTACTTGATTGGCCAGCAAACTCGCCTGACCTAAACCCCATAGAGAATCTATGGGGTATTGTCAAGAGGAAGATGAGAGACACCAGACCCAACAATGCAGATGAGCTGAAGGCTGCTATCAAAGCAACCAGGGCTTCCAAAACACCTCAGCAGTGCCACAGGCTGATCTCTTCCATGCCACGCTTCATTGATGCAGTAATTGGATCCCTGACTAAGTATTGAGTGCATTTACTATACAGACTTCAGTAGGCCAGAATTTCTGAGTTTAAAATAATTTTTCAATTGATCTTAAATAAAATTCTAATTTTCTGAGATAATGACTTTTGGGTTTTCATTGGCTGTAAGCCATAATCATCACCATTAGCAGACATAAACACTTCAAATAGATCACTCTGTAATGACTCTATATAATATATGTGTTTGTATTGAATTACTGAAATAAATTAACTTTTTGATGATATTTTAATTTATTGAGATGCACCTGTAGGTTGTGTGAATTAAATTAAGGTGGTTAGTTGTGAAATCAGTTAAAGGATTATACATCAAATAGAGAAGAAACTTCTTGAAAGGGAAACTGTTGGGTTCCGTGAATCCAAAGGAAATGAATGATAACTGTAACAAAGTATTCTTGGACAAAAATTTCTTAGACATCTTAAGGGTTTCTTTGACATTTTTATTATAAAAGGAGCTTACTGTATTTATCAAAATGTTATTCAGATCAATAAACCTCTGTACTATAATTGCTTAAAGAGAACCTGTCAGGTGAAATATGCACCCAGAGCCACGACCAGTTCTAGGTGCATATTGCTAATCCCTGCCTAACCGTCCCTGTATACACTAGCACAGATAAAGAGATCTTTAGAAAAAGTATTTCTAAAGATCTTTTATCTTATAATAATGAGCGCAGGGACTAGTCTCAAGGGCGTTATATCCCCGAACTAGCCGCCCTCTTAGCATGTTAGCATGCCCACAGGCGTGTACTAACATGCTATTCAATACTACGTCACCAGTGGTGCAGCGTGTATCTGTTTTCTCAGTGACCGCGCTTTTGAATGCCGGGCACTTTCAGTCATGCGCAGTATGAAGCCGGGTGTATGCGTCTCGGCTTCAGAGAGGTCTACTGCGCATGACTGGAAGTGCCGGGCATTCAGAAGCACGATCACAGCGAAAACAGGTATGTGCAGCACAGCTCATGATGCTGCATTGAATAGCATGTTAGCACGCTCCTGTGGGTGTGCTAATATGCTAAGAGGACAGACTAGTCTGTGGATATAACACCCTTGGAACTAGTCCCCGCGCTCATTATCATAAGATAAAAGTTCTTTAGAAATACTTTTTCTAAAGATCTCTTTATCTATGCTAGTGTATACAGGGACGGTTAGGCAGGGATTAGCAATATGCACCCAGAACTGCTTGTGGTTCTGGGTGCATATTGCACCCTACAGGTTCTCTTTAGCACCTTTATTTGTATTTCAGTATGCTCACATGTGGTTATATTTGCTATATGTCTATGTGTTTGCACTATAATGTGTTTGTACAGTATTTCTTGTTTTTAGCTAATTCTGTGATGTATTATTTCTATCATACCTATGATACATTGGTCAGGCTTGAAGAAGGGAGATGTTACCCCCAAAATGTTGCACAGGGGTGCTGCAGTGTCTCAGCATGTAGGAGTCTTTCCTGTGGATCTACAGCAAAGTCTATCAAAAGTAGCAGTATGCATAGTGAAAAGTGAACTACTTTTTGTATATATTTTTTCTGCTGGACTGTATCTTTTTTATTATAGTAGTTAATATGTTTCTATTAAAGAAAAACATTTGTGGGGTGTTTTCTATTTCTATACATACAGTATGTCTGCCTTGCCACAAAAACACATTCACGGCACAGTGGAATAATAAAAAACTGCTAATGTAATAGGAATATTATATTTAATGCTAGATTTTATGCGCAAATTTATCTAAATTCATATCCCAGATGAATACCGCTATATTGTTTTGTGACTGTCGTGAATAGAGCCACATGACTTTTCCAAATTTTTATCTACACAGGTGTGTCCACTAATGTGCCAGCGAACTTTTATGTATGAAGATAAGGGGGGTGTTAAAAGCCATTCAACTGCGGAGTAAAAAAGAGAAAGAAAGAACTTGGAGCATGTCTCCCGCTCGGAATGGCAAGCTCAAGGATGCGGCGTCCTTGGCAGGAACATACAGAGATCAGATAACACCCTTCATTCAGCCTGATATCAGTTTCCTTCCTGTAGTACAGGCTCGGAAAATGTTGGCAAAATGTTGATGTCAGTATTTCACAAAACCAGGATACTCATCTTATACCCCTTAAGCATTATCAAATAGCAATGACAATGGCAATTTTTAACAAAAGTGGCAAGTAAAAAACTACATCCCAAGGACAATGACATAAAAGAGCTTTGGAAAATGGTAAAGAATTGAATTAATTCTCACGATGTCTTGTATGGGTCCCAATGGGTTACCTACCCACAGGTCTTCAAACTATACATAATGAATCGTAGTTATAAGTCGATAATAAGGAGGTTGTATGAGATTAAGAAACATTACCTTTTTATGACAGTAATAGAGCCACTTATGTCCATAGGCGGTGCAAAGTACAGGCCAATTAAAGTGAATGAAAATAAGCTGCAATACCAAACAGATCCCACGGAAAAAGAAGTCTCATTGTTTCTGAAAGACATCACTCATTCTAATCTCTTGCTACCAATTTAAGCTTTCTTTGAATGTTCCACCTTCTCTGAAACTTGTGTATCAGTGAGAAGCAATCTACTGTATTGCAGACAGAAATCTTTGTGACCTATTTTTTGTATGTACTCAGTAACCTGTAATTTGGACATGAAATCATGAGCTTGCTGAGTAACAAGAGCTCACACACCTTGCAAAATGAACTACGGAACACTTTTAAAGGAGCACTCCAGTAAGTAATTTTTAATTGGTTGTCCCCCTTTTAACTGTCATGAGTAGGAATGAGCGAACCTGAAAGTTCAAAGTTTGTATGGTATACTGGGTGTCCAGAGCTCGATCTCAAACACAGACTTTTAAAAAAAGCTCCATATGCCACTGCTGGTTAATGGCAACATTGAATTTTTCACAAGTGTACATTCCATACTAAACCCTGTAAGGGTACAGTTAAAAAACACACACACTGGAAAAAATAGTTTATTGGAAAAAAGACTCTCCCACACTCCATTCACTAATGTATTAATTTAAAAAAATCCTTGAAGTTCCAACGTATTCGGATTGTGTAATGTCTCACCATATCCTTGGAATCCTATGGAGCCTCGTTCTCAGAACAAGGCTCCATAGGTCACTCACGGTCAGCAGCAGGTATGAAATTTCTCATATTTGTCAGAAATTCTGTGCCTGTAGCTGACTGCGTGTGACCTTTGGAGCCTCATTCTCAGAACTAGGCTCCATAGGTCACTCGCGGTCAGCAGCAGGTCCGGCTTTTCTCATGTTTGTGAGAAATTCCATTCCTCCTGATGAGTGCGAGTGGCCTGTGGAGCCTCATTCTCATTCTTAATCATAACCATTATGCAGGCCATTGTGGATCAGTGTCAGATTCCTAGCCATCGACATCATGTTAACTTTATAGGTATGTCTGTAGATGTAAAGGCTCTGTTCAAGGCTATCCAGTTCATCATCGAGCAGGTTGAGCTTCGTTGGGAGTCCCGCAGACAGAGATAATCACTTTCCAAGTGCTACCAGGTATGTCACACCCTCTGCTAATGGGTCTGCCATGGCTTCAGAGGTATAAGACTGTCTTCGACTAGAGATGTGGAGATGTACTCAGATGAGGTCAGTCCTGTCACAAAAAATGTCTTGTTCTGGGTAGACCTACTCAATCGCCAGTTGGTGATGCCCTTAAATCTTCCAGGTTTGCTGTCTGCCTGCTCGGCCTACACATATGACTTCAATAAGAGGGAGGCTGAGTTACTGCTACTACATAGGCAGTATGATAGCCCTATCAATCTTCTCCCAGTGCCACTCCTCCATGCGGCTGTATCTATCCTCTGTCACAGATGGAGACCCTAACTATGTCCAAGTACATCAAAGAGAATCTGGCAATGGGATTTATCCAAAAGTCCTCCTCTCTAGGTGGAGTCGGATTCTTCTTTGTTAAGAAAAGATGGTTCCCTGCGCCCCTGTATCATCTATAGGGGACTCAACCAAATCACGGTAAAGAATAAGTATCCTCTGCTGCTTATACCTTAATTGTTCGACCGTCTCTGAGGTTCCAAGTTCTTCTCCAAGCACAAATTGGGCAATATTGTCTTTCCTTTAGAGAAGCGTTGTCAGTTGTCAGGTCCCTTGTGCGAATGCTACTATATTGCTGCGTTGCTGTATCGCTTACGCCAGTTTGTATTCCAGTATCTGCCGTACCCACTGCTGTACCTATCTGTATCAGCTTTATCTGCCGTACTACCCACTGCTACACCTATCTGTAACCTCTTTATCCGTCATACCCTTTGCTGCACCTATCTGTACCTGCTTACTTGCCGAACCCGCTGCTCCACCCATCTACATCAGCCGTACCTGCCATACCTGCGGCATCTATCCATGTCGGCCGTGCCTACCGCATCAGCCATCCCGGCTGCATCTGCCTTATCTGAGACTGTTAGTGTCTATACCACTGCGCTAGCTATCACAGTACCAAGCCTTCTTGAGTGGCACCTGGTGGCTACCGGCAAACCAGCCTATCCTCACCATCATAGGCAATACCCGGTGTACACTAAATCACACCCCTTAGGTGTACCATGTTCTGTGCCCAGTTGGTCCATTGTCAGATGCACCCATGAGTATCATGGTTTACAAGCTCAAATTGTATATTGATGGTAGAAATTGACAACCAATGGGAGGTCCAAGGTGGCAGTGAGTGGAAATATGGAAGAAACAACTGAAAGTCCATGCAAAGGGGCCCGGAGCGGGATCAGGAGCAGGGGAATAAGGACAAAGTGGTACATGAAGCACAGAGAAATAAAGCAGATTGAAAATGAATAAAAGAAAAAGTAAAAAGGAGATAGAGTGGAAGCAAGCTAAAAGAGGCAGGAGTCAGCAGAGAGGCTCCATAGGCTTTAATCTGTATGGAGGTTGGCAGAAAATAAGAAAGTTAAAGCCTCAGGTGAGACCACAAACACCACACAGTCCACATCACCCCTTGGCAGTGACCTCACTTTAGGCTGTCCTAGACATATTCTACACTTAGTGTCTTAATAAGGAGGATTTACTATTGGACCCAAACTAGGCCTGTGTTGGGTGTGAGGTAGGGGGACACTGTTTAGTTATCAATGGTCTAAATCCCCTAAGAGGCACCTTACATAGTGTCAAATGTGGTGGGACAGTTAGTCACTGGCTGCCTGTCTTAAGTAAAAACAGAAACTGCACCGATAGTGCCAATTCTGCATAATCATTGCAGTTTCCTAGGGATATAGAACATTTGGTGACATCATAGTCACGTGAGCAAAGATCCTTGTGTGGCCCAAGACAATTCTTCTACCAATGTAGCCCAAAGACGCCCAAAGGTTGGACATGCTTAATCTAGTACCTAATTTATATCTGAACCCCTTGCCTCCTTCTTGTTTTTATGTTTTAATTTTTATATCCCCTTCTTCCAACTGCAATAACGTTTTATTTTTCTATCAATAAAGTCATCTGATGGCTTGTTATTTTACCACATAATGTACTGAAAAATAGGAAAAAAATATTGAAGTGGGATGAAATGGTGGAAATATGCAATTCGGTATTCATTTCAGGCTTAAAATGACCTGGGTTTATTAGTCTTATGATGGGTACAATAAAAGGAAACACCAAATTTCATAGATTTTTTTTTATTCATGTGATGAAAAAAATACCATTTTGGTTTGGTTGACAGGTAAATGGAAGAAATTCAGCTCACCCCTCTTCACTCCGATCACACCTGACCTGGGTGGGAAATCACATGGAGAAATGAAAAAATTCCAGCGTCTCCAGGAGAATGATAAAGTAAAATAGATTCCCTTATTTAATCTTAAAATCGTCCATCAAAGAAAAAACATATAGGCAAGTAGGACAGATTAGCCTTTACCTACGCGTTTCGACCTGTTCAGGTCTTAGTCATGGAATGCGCACAAAAGTCTCCAGAAAGAAATATAAATCAAATGCACATTTTTTTCTTGTAAACATGCAAAAAAAGCAAATTGTTCACTTCAACATATACGGGTCTTTCATATGACATCAGGGATTTCATAAATTGTAATACCTGTTATGTCATATATCTTATCGAATGCACCTCCTGCCGCATACAATATGTTGGATGCACGAGCTGCCCTCTGAAACAACGAATACCCAGACACATGTCTGACACACTCAATCCTTCTGCGCTAAATGTTTCTGCAGTTTCCAGGCATTTTGCTACTGTTCACAATAGATGCCTGGATTCCCTCATCTTTACTGGCATAGAAAAGGTGTACAAACCTAGTAGAGGAGGGGATCATAGAAGAAAGATTCTCAACAGAGAATCTTTCTGGATATTTAAATTGGGCACAAAAATCCCACACCAGGAAAGATCTTATCATACAATATATGGTCCCATCTTTGTGTATGACCCCTTCATGGCTATATCCTGCTATATGTGGTCTTATTCTGGTATATATGTCCACTATCATGGCGCCATCCAGTTATATATATCCCCATTATGACCCCATCATGGTATATCTCCCCATCATGGACCCATCCTGGTGTATGACCCCCATCATGCCTATATCCTGGTATATATGGTCCCATCCAAGTATATGTCCCCATCCTGGTGTATGACCCTGATCATGGATATGGCCTGGTATATATGGACCCACTCTGGGATATGCCCCCATTATGGCCCCATCCTGGTGTATGACCCCGATCATGGATATAGCCTGGTATATATGGCCTCACCCTGGTATAGATATCCCCATCATTTCCCATCCTGGTATATATGACCCCATCATGGCGCATCTTGGTATATATGGCACCATCATGGCCCCATCCTGGTATATAGCCCCACATCCTAGTATATAGCACTCCATACTGGTATATACCCCTCGTCCTGGTATATAGCCTCCATTGTGGTATATAGCCAGCTATCCTGGTATATAGCCCCTCATCCTGGTATATACCCTCTACTGTGGTATATAGCCAGCTATCCTGGTATATAGCCCCCTCATCCTGGTATACACTGTGTTCCAAATTATTAGGCAAAAAGAGTTTAGGAGTGATAAGGTCAGAATTTTTTTGTTTGTCATTTAAATCATTGATGGTGATGTGTGTCAGGGCTTTTTATATCACTGAAAGCAATTGCAGATACCTGTGCAAATTAGTTTGGAAGGTGTCCAAATAAAGGCAAGACTACTTAAGAAGGCTGTTCCACATTATTAAGCAGCCTACATTTTTTGCCAAAATGGGAAAGAAAAAGGATGTGTCAGCTGCTGAGAAACAACAAATTGTGGAGTATTTAGGTCAAGGCATGACTACAATCAACATTGCCAAGACACTTCATCGTGATCATTGCACAATCAAGAAGTATGTAGCTGATTCACAGCACACACGTGTGCGTGCTGATAAGGAAAAATTGAGGACTCTTTCCAATAGGCAATGCCTTGTCATAGCAGCAGACAAGTTTTTGAAGCTGCTGGTGCCTCCAATGTCCCCCGAACAACAAGATGCAGGGTACTTCAGAGGTTTGCAGCTGTGTGCATTCTGTCGACCACCTCTATCCACTGCACACAAGCAGAAGTGGCTCCAGTGGGCCAAACGATACATGAAGACTGACTTCCAAACTGTTTTGTTCACCGATGAGTGCCGTGCAACGTTCGATGGTCCAGATGGATGGAGTGGAGGATGGCTGGTTGATGGACACCCCATGAAAACACGGCTAAGGCGCCAACAAGGAGGAGGTGGAGTAATGTTTTGGGCTGGAATCATGGGGAGAGAGATTGTCGGCCCCTTTCGGATCCTAGAAGGGGTAAAGATGAACTCCATAATCTATGTGGAGTTTCTAAAACAGCACTTCCTGCCCTGGTTCAGGAGGAAGAACCGTGCATTCCGCAGCAAGATCATTTTCATGTATGATAATGCACCGTCTCATGCTACAAATAACACATCTGCATCTCTGGCTGCTATGGGCATAAAAGAGGACAAACTTATGGTGTGGCCACCATGTTCAACTGACCTCAACCCCATTGAGAACCTCTGGAGCATCATCAAAAGGAGTGTCTATGATGGTGGGAGGCAGTTCACTTCTAAGCAACGCTCTGGGAGGGTATTCTCTCCACATGCAAAACAATTGAAGCACAAACCATCCAAAAACTGACAAATTCAATGGACGAGAGAGTTCAGAAGCTTCTTTCAAACAAGGGGTCCTATGTGCAAATGTAACATCACCTAGAATTAAGTTTTGACTTGAAAACTGTTTGATTTCATTTTGTAATAAGCTGATAATGCTTATAATTTCACAATTGACCATTTTGTTTTTCAAAATAAAAATAAAAAGGTTGAAAACTCTGTTGTGCCATAATAATTTGGAACATGCATTTTGAGTGCATTTTGAGTGTGTATTATTTTTAAAAATATACTTTTTTCATAGGCAGTTTGATCAAAAACATTTCAATTATACTCGAATAGTAGATGACTGGAAAATAACAATGACTGCAATTCATAAAGTTAATTTAGGAAAATATGAAAAAATATTTTTTGCATAATAATTTGGAGCACAGTGTATAGCCACCATCATGCTATATAGCCCACTCATCCTGGTATATAGCCCCCCACCATGCCACACACAGTGTAAAAAAAAAATAATAAACGATTGTACTCTGTGTTCACTTTCATAGTGAGGCATATGGAATTTTGTATAGATAAATAGGATGAATGTATAGATAGATAGATGTACAGACAGACAGATAGGATGGATGTATAGATAGGATGTACAGACAGACAATATACATAGACAGACAGAGTTTACACACACAGACAGAGTATACACAGATAGATAGTATAGACAGACAGTAAACAGAAAGTCAGACAGACAGACAGTATACACAGACAGACAGGATAGGCAGACAGGATAGACAGACAGACAATCAGACAGACAGTCAGACAGACAGGATAGACAGACAGACAGGATAGACAGACAGACAGTATACACAGACAGACAGTATACATAGACAGACAGATAGTATACACAGACAGACAGTATACACAGACAGACAGCTACATATTGCACACTATACAGGACAAGCATTTCTTATACATAACACATACAGACAGCACATAACACATGATTCATATTATACTCACCTTCTTCTTGGCCTCCTGGAGTTCAGAGGGTTTTTGAAAGCAGCTACTCCGGCTGCAGCAGTGCAGGCACCCCTCTCCCCTCTCTTTGTGGTGAAGATGGGAGCAGACAGCACACAGAGCACACAGAAGAAGAGGGTGCCCTGTGCTGGAGTTGTCGCGGGTGGCGGGGCGCTGCGCTCGCTAACGCTCGGGTCTGGGGCTTCTGCTGTTGCTCGGTGGCTCGAGTGGTGGGCCGGACCCGGGGACTCGAGCGGCGCTCCTCGCCCGTGAGTGAAAAGAGGGTGGTTTGTTTGGGGATTTAGTCCGTGACGCCACCCACGGGTTGTGGTGAGGTTGGGCACCACCGTTGCTGGTGACGAGGATCCCGGGAGCGATGGTAGGGAGCAGCTGGGATGTTGTTTCCCCCCTCCGTGGGTAGGGGTTGGTGGTCCCGGGGCCCAGTGGTGTGACGGGTAGGCAGGGTCGGTGAGGTGCAGGGTTGCAGGGACAGCACGGCGCGGTGCCGGATGGCACTGGTGTACTCACTCAGCAAGAGATGCACAAAGTCTCCGGTAAATCAAACGGCTGCATGGACGGGTCCCGCAGCCGGCTGCAGTGTCTCTCCCTGGACAGGTGATGGTGGCTGTCTCTCCCTGCACCTTTTTGTGTACTGTGTTGACTCCAATGGCTTCCCAACGGTAGTCCGCTCCCCGGTGTATAGATACCGGAGGAGCCCGTTTTGCCCGCAGGCGCAGGCCCTTGGATTTCTAGCCGGTGGCGGTGGCTGTATATCCTCATGGTGTGAGCGGTTGCCTTCAATCGGGACTTGGTTGTTAGGGAACCCCGGGGGTTCCTGTCACATTCGGATTTGACTATTGACGGCGGCTCCAAGCCTGGTCGGGGTCCAATGGCCCTGCCTGTGTGTGCTTAGCTTCACTCCATTCCCCGGTCCGGTACCGGTGGGCCACCGCCCAGCCCCGGTCCTTACGGCTCTGCGGAATTCCACCAACTCCTGCAGACGGCCACCACCGTCTGCCAACCTTGCTGTCAGTGCCTGGGCTCCGACCCAGACACACGCAGTTTGTGACCTCTCACTTTCACTTCCTAAACTCAACTGTTTCTTTTCCCGCCTCCAGGCCTGTGAACTCCTCGGTGGGTGGGGCCAACCGCCTGGCTCCGCCCCACCTGGTGTGGACATCAGACCCTGGAGGGAGGCAACAAGAGTTCTGTGTCCGACTAATGCAACCGTCTGGGGGTGGGGATGTGGTGTTCTGTCTGTGGCTACCTGGCCAGTCCAGGGCGCCACATTCCCCCTTGGTAAAATACAGACCGTCTGCGGGCTGCCCGTCCATCACCGTTTTTATTTTTCTTTCAAACTGTAAAAATATAAATAACATGGGAAAAACGGTAAAGCATAAAACATAAGCATACTTTAGGTCCTCTTAAACGTTACAATACATATAGACATTTTTAATAACGGACGGATGTCTTCCGCTCTCCCACCCAAGCAACCTAGCCCTGATGCTGCCCCTAAGAAGTGGGCAGCACCCCTTTGCCCCAGTCCAGGTTCAGGCTGCCCGAGCGGGAACGGGTACGGTAACTCGCACCCGACTGTCACTTCAGGGGACCCCGCGTCCAGGGGGACCCCTGGAGGATCGCCACCAGTTATGGTAGTGGCGGGCCTGGGCCATCACTTTCCTCCAGGCCCATCCTCCAAATCAGCCTCTCCGGAGGCGGCAACGGTATCCATCCCACAACATTATTTACAGGCCCACAAGTTCGTGGGTGGCCTGCTAGTTCTCGGCCATGTTCATGAGGAGTTTTGTCATGTGGGTATGGGGAGTGAACTTAATAACAGTAACAACTCCAGTCACAATGGAGATGGTTCTCTTCTCGGACGGTAATCTGGTGATTTTTCGGATTGATTCATTTTCATTTACTCACATATTTACACAATTAACATATGACACCCCTAGATGGTAGTTTCCCTGTACCTAAGTGCGGGCCGACCGAGGTTGGGGCGTGTGGAGCTTCTGGGCCCAATGCTATCAGTGGAGGACAAGGGGACAGAAAAGACAGTCAGTTCCTCTTCCCTTATGGCAGGCATGGCAAGTGGAGACCCAAGGGGAAGGGGTAGAGGTGCGTCCCTGGGCGCCTGTTCGTGTGGCTCACTGGCGGGCGTCTCCGTCTCCGTTTCTTCCACATGTTGTGGGAACATTATTACCGGAATAATCACCGCGCCGTTGTGTGTAGGCTAGTCCACTGGGAAATTACCCATCACTGTGTGGATCACCTCTTTTTCTTTCTCCCCGGTTGGTCTGGGGGCCGGGACTTCAGCTGCCACCCTCAATGGAGGTGGGCACCTCTTCAGGTGGTCCCTGGAAACCGTGGTTGAAGTCTTCCCCTGGTCACGACTAATCTGGTAGGCCTTCTCATTCTCCCATTCAGTGGGGTTTTCTCCCACTGGTCATCAAGCTTATGGGTTCTTCTTTTTCGTTTTAGCACTACATCCCCAGGCTTAAAGGGACCAGCTGAAGCCCGCCTGTTGAAGCACTGTTCTTGCTGTTCCCGGCTCCGACACAGGTTCCTTTCCACGTACTCCTGGACCTGTTGGTACTGCGCTCTCTGCCGGGTGTCCCAGTCAGCAGTTGAAGGGAGGGCCTCTGTACCTTCCAAGTCCATTTCCAGGTCCACCGGCAACCGGCCCGGTCGGGCTCTCATCAGATACGCTGGTGTGCATTTGGTAGAGCTACAGGGAATGTTATTGTACATGTCTATCAGATCAGGCAGCTTTTCTGGCCACAGGTTCCACTCTTCCAACGGTATCACCTTGAGGAGATCCAGGACCAGATGGTTCATCTTCTCACACATCCCATTAGTCTGGGCATGGCATGGGGTGGTCCTGATCTTCTTACAACCATACAATTGGCAGAATTCTTGAAACACCTCTGCTTCAAAGGCTGAACCCTGGTCTGTAAGTACCCTCTCCGGGTATCCGTGCGGTCGGCAAAAGTAGGCCTGGAATGCTTTAGCTGTGGTACGGCCGGTCAGATCTTTGACTGGGACAACCACCATGAATCTCGAATAGTGGTCTACAATAGTCAGGGCGTAGGTGTACCCACTTCGGCTATGGGTGAGCTTGACGTGGTCCAGAGCGACCAACTCCAGAAGTTGATGGGTAATGGTTGGTCGTAGAGGGGCCTTCTGGCTGGCTTCGTCCCTTCTTCTCAGTGCACAGGGACCACACTCTCGGCACCAAGCCTCTACAGACTTCCGCATCCCACTCCAATAGAACCGCTCTCTCAACAGCATCTCCAGCTTCTTCCACCCAAAGTGCCCGGCACCGTCATAGTACGCTTGTAGAACTGCAGGCACGTTAGCCTGAGGAACCACCAGCTGACGAACCCTCTCATGAGTCTTCGGGTTGATCAGTTCCCGATACAGTTTCCCCTGGAATTCAAATTCAAAACACTGCACTCTCATCAGCATGAGGTAGAGGTAAAAGAAAATCAACAGATTCGTTTTTATCGTGCAAAATAAGTGTATTTATTTATGTACAAAGTAGGTGGGAGGGACTAAGGGACGTTTCGGCCCAAACCTAGGCCTTCTTCATACCAAGTCACACTGGAAGGGGGTAAAGAAAAAGAAATCACTATTTACATATATCACAAGAAAAAAGGCATATTTACAGATCATATACATATGTACACAGTTACATGAAAAAATCATGTCATAATTGATTTAAAGATAAGAACAGTAATAGCATATTAGTAGTTGAAATAACTCTCAAGTCATTGCAGAAAATACAAGTAGTGGTAATAACATGAAAGGCAAGATCTGACAATACATGAAAGATTTGCATACCTCCAATCATAGATGAACTAGTTTCACAAAGGGAATTTTTTTCTCCTTTTTAGAGGTTTTTTAGGTACAGAAATAGTGAGGAAATCCACCCAGGATGAAATGATTATGGTAGTTGCAGAATGTAAGCCCTGCAGATAAAAGGTATGGTTATGAAGGGGTAGTGTCTCTATATAGGGTTTAACACTACGGGGGAGGGGAGCAAGTTACCTTGCTCATATTGGCAAATGAATTACTCTTGCAGTTTGTCCTATTAGATTGGGAGAGTTTAATGACTCGTAGTCCCTAAAGGATGAGGAGGTATACGATCAGTAAGGTAAAACATGGTATATTGCACTCCCACATAGTGGATCCCCTGTTAATCATTACCTTAAGTTTGCAATAGGTGAATAAGGTCACATACAGTGAGCATTTGTCTAGGAGCATAAGGGGCTTATTTACATCTGTAATCATGAGGGACAAGTTTTAGTAACAGTATTAAATACAAGAGGAGAGTATAGCGATATTTAGAGTTCATGAAGTGACACATATTACCTGTAGGCTTTAGGGCAAGAATGTGACAGTGGGTTGTGGAATCCTCTGAAAAGCAGAAGGAGGAATATAAAGTTATGAGATTGGAGGTAAAGAGGATTAGGAACAGATAGGATTGTTGCATACCTTTGCGGCCATCTTCCCAGACTGTGGCTTAGGGGTGCTTCACACACAGCGAGCTCGCTGCCGAGATCGCTGCTGAGTCACGCTTTTTGTGACGCAGCAGTGACCTCATTAGCGATCTCGCTGTGTGTGACACTGAGCAGCGATCTGGCCCCTGCTGCGAGATCGCTGCTCGTTACACACAGCCCTGGTTCATTTTCTTCAAAGGCGCTCTCCCACTGTGACACACAGATCGCTGTGTGTGACAGCGAGAGAGCGACAAATGAAGCGAGCAGGGAGCAGGAGCCGGCATCTGACAGCTGAGGTAAGCTTGTAACCAAGATAAACATCGGGTAACCAAGGTGGTTACCCGATATTTACCTTAGTTACCAGCCTCTGCAGCTCTCACGCTGCCTGTGCTGCCGGCTCCGGCTCTCTGCACATGTAGCTGCTGTACACATCGGGTTAATTAACCCGATGTGTGCAGCAGCTAGGAGAGCAAGGAGCCAGCGCTAAGCAGTGTGCGCGGCTCCCTGCTCTCTGCACATGTAGCTGCATTACACATCGGGTTAATTAACCCGATGTGTACTGTAGCTAGGAGAGCAAGGAGCCAGCGCTCAGTGTGCGCGGCTCCCTGCTCCCTGCACACACAGCTAAGCGGTGTGCGCTGGTAACTAATGTAAACATCGGGTAACCATACCCGATGTTTACCTTAGTTACCAGTCTCCGCAGCTTCCAGACGGCGGCTCCGTGCAAGCGCAGCGTCGCTTGCACGTCGCTGCTGGCTGGGGGCTGTTCACTGGTCGCTGGTGAGATCTGCCTGTTTGACAGCTCACCAGCGACCATGTAGCGATGCAGCAGCGATCCTGACCAGGTCAGATCGCTGGTCGGATCGCTGCTGCATCGCTAAGTGTGAAGGTACCCTTAGAGCAGTGTGTTAACAGGTTTATGAGCTATTTAACTCCAAAACCCGGAAGTGTACGGAGACGCCGGCGCATGCGCATTGGCGATCGGCGTTTATACTAGTGTATTGGTGGTACCGCTAAGTCTTGAATAGAGGCGCCCGCGCATGCGCGGTACGGTAAAATTCATACTTAGACGTGGGAAGACGCTTATCCTGAGCGCACCGTTATAAATTAATATAGGGATAGGAAGTTTGAGAAGAGGACACTAGACATGTCAGTCTGTTGGTAGTGGACGGCTGCTAGTACCAGAGGGGAGACGGTATTATCTATATAGTCAATGTACATGGCAGTATTGCAAGGAATACATGGAGGTATAGGGACATATAAGGCAAATGCAATGTAAAGCACAGTCATATACACAATAATTTCATCTTTCTGTAAAGGAACAGTAATGATTAGTGTACATACAATCATTTTGAGGTATAGGAGGAGAGCATGACCTAGAATAAGAATTTTTAAGGATTAATGCACACAAAAAAAGGAAGGGTCCCAATATACTATCAGAGTGAACTAACATTACCATATATACTTGACTAAATAGAAAGTGCTGATTTTATACGTTGCCATCTAAAAGTGAGTGTACGATGGAAGAAGGAAAGGTGAGGATGATGTTTCTCTAGTTTTCTGCAAAAAATATATCATAACATAGTTAGTACGGTTCAGGGCAAATTAATAGGCTTAGTACTATGATTATGTTAGCCAATCCATCTCTCTATTTAGACCTTTAGGTGCTAGAGTTTGTAGTTTGTGGATCTGTCGCGGGCGGGGAGGAGGGTGTCAGCACACTACGCTCACCCCTTCTGCTCGGGTCCGGCGGCTGCTGCTCAGTGGTGGCTCGAGCTGTGGGCCGGATCCCGGGGGTTCTCGAGCGGCACTCCTCGCCCGTGAGTGAAAGGGGGTTGTTGGGTGTGGGGATGTTTATTGTCCGTGACGCCACCCACGGTTGTGGTGATTTCACCACCGCTGCTCTATGGGGGATGCAGGGCCTGGTGGGCGCAGGGACGCGGGGGCAGCACTGTGCCTTGCGGCACTGTGGTACTCACTCAGCCTGAGACGTTGACACAGTTTTACGGTAAACCACACGGCTGGAAAGACGGTTCCCACGGACGGCTGCACTTGCTCTCCCAGTAGGTGACGGTGATGTCCTGACCTGCACCTGATGTTTCTAAGTTGGTAGCGATGGGTCCCCACCGGTAACCCGCTCCCCGGCTTCAAGCTGGACCGGGGGAGCTCTACTTTGCCCGCAGACGCTGGCCCTGAGGAACTGTTGCCTTGGCGGTGGCGGTGTTCCTCCTTAAAGGTTGGACTGTTGCCTTCAATCGGGACTTGGTTGTTGGGGGATCTACGTCCCCTTCACTGACGGATTTGGCAAATTATGGCGACTCCTAGCCTTGCCGGGGTCCGAGAGGCCCCTGCCCTGGTGCTGACTGTCCTTTGCACGCTGCTCCAGACCGCCGGGTCACTACCCGTCCGCGGTCCTTCCAGGAACTCCCGAACAGCCACCCCTCTGGACAGTCACCGTCGTTGCTGACCTTACTGACCCTGTCCTGCACTTAGCTAGACTACTTCAGGCTTTCTTTCTGTCACCACTCTTGCTTTCCTCCTTTACCACTTTACTTCCTTTACTTCACTTGTTTACTCCTCCACTTAGCTCCTCACTCAAGCTCCCCCTGAGCTAAACTGCTCTCTGTCCCTAGCTGGGCTGACTGGTTCTTCCCGCCTCCAGAGCTGTGTCCTCCTCGGTGGGCGGAGCCAACCGCCTGGCCCACCCCCTGGTGTGAACATCAGTCTCTGGAGGAAGGCAACAAGGATTTTTGGTTAGCTTTGGTGTTCCTAACTGGGATGTAGGGTGTGATGGTGCATGACCTGTGACCCCTGGCTTGCCCAGGGCGTCACATTCCCCCTTAGCAAAATGCAGACCGTCCGCGGGCTGCCGTCCAACACCGGTTTTATTTTTCTGAAAAATATAACATGGTTAACGGTAACATATATACATTTTTTTATAACTCTTCCCATAACGGGAGGCACATTTCTTAAACGTTGCAAAACGGTTTACGATTACGGTTTCCGCTCTCTCCCACCCAAGCAACCTGGCCCTGATGCTGCCCCTAAAGCCCAGGCAGCACCCCTTGACCCACAGTCCAGCACACGGTACCCGAGCGGGATCTGTCCTTTCCCTCCAGAGGGTAGCCACCGGTTCCTTTGGTGGCTGGGCCTCAGCCTGCTCTGCTGAGGGCCCTCCCTCCAACCTGCCTCTCCGGAGGCGGCATTGCGGAAAACGGTAACGGCAAACAACTTATTTACAAGCCACTTAATGTTTGTGGTTGCCCTGCAAGTTCACAGGCTTGTCCATGGAAAGTCCTCCATGCAAAATAACTTTTAAAGGGTCCCCACTGGGACAATGGTGCCGGCTCCGGCCGGTTGCAAATCACTTTTGACAATCAGGTAAAGTACTCGGTATCATCATTTTTCATCATTTTCAACTTTTTAAACTTTTAAACAACTCCTTACATTCCCTGACCCCTTTTACTCACAGGACGGTCTCCCTGTACCTAAGTGGGGGTCTACCTAGGTTGGGACGGGTGGACCTTCGGGGCCCAGTGTCAGTGAGGCTAGACAGTGGGGTAGAGGGAACAATCGGTTCCTCCTCCCGGCTATAGTGTGAAGCAGCCGGAGGTATAGGGGAGCTGGGTACAGGTTCATCCCTGGGCACTGGCACTGGTTCTGGCTCACGGTTGACCGCTTCCACTACTTCTTCATCCACGGGTTGTGGGAACAGTATCACTGGAAGAATTACCGCGCCATTCTGTGTAGGCCAGTTTGCTGGGAAGTCACCCATTACAGTGTGGATTACCTCTGCTGCCTTCTCTGCTGGTGGAGGAACCGGTACTTCAGCCTCTGCCCTCAATGCTGGTGGGCACCTTTTTAGATGGTCCCGGGAAACTGTGGCCAGAGTGCCCCCTTGGTCACGACTGATCTGATAGGCCTTTCCATCTCCCCATTCTGTGGGTTGTATGACGTAAGGAACTTGTTCCCACTGATCATCCAGCTTGTGGGTCTTCCTCTTCCGCTTCAACACTACGTCTCCTGGCTGGAAAGGACCCGCGGACGCCTTCTGATTGAACCGGTGCTCTTGCTGTTCTCGACTTCGACTGAGGTTTTTCTCCACATACTCCTGGATTTGCCGGTATTGGGCTCTCCTCCGACTTTCCCACTCCGCTGTTGAAGGGAGCGCTTCTGGGGCCTCCAACCCCATCTCCAGATCCACCGGCAGGCGGCCAGGCCGAGCCCTCATCAGGTGCGCTGGGGTGCACTTCGTCGAGCTAGACGGGATATTATTGTACATGTCGACCAAGTCAGGTAACTTTTCCGGCCACAGGTTCCGTTCCTCCAGTGGTAGCGTCTTGAGGAGCCCCAGGACCAAGTGGTTCATCTTCTCACACATGCCGTTGGTCTGGGCGTGGTAAGGAGTGGTCCGGATCTTCTTGCAGCCGTACAACTGGCAGAATTCGTGGAACACCTCTGCTTCAAATGCCGGGCCTTGGTCAGTCAGCACCTTCTCTGGGTATCCATGGGGTCGACAAAAATAAGCCTGGAACGCTCGTGCAGCAGTTCGACCAGTTAGGTCCTTAACGGGGACTACCACCATAAATCTTGAGTAGTGGTCTACAATGGTCAAGGTGTAGGTGTACCCACTTCGGCTGGGGGTGAGCTTGACGTGGTCTAGGGCGACCAGCTCCAGCGGCTGATGGGTGACTATTGGGTGTAGGGGCGCCCTCTGGCTAGTCTCGTCCTTTCTCCTCAGCGTACAAGGACCACACTCTCGGCACCAGGCTTCCACCGATTCACGCATCCCACTCCAATAGAACCGCTCCCTCAACAGCATCTCCAGCTTCTTCCACCCGAAGTGCTCAGCACCATCATGGTATGCCCGCAGGACAGTAGCCACGTCAGCTTGAGGAACGACCAACTGGCATATTTTCTCATGGGTCTTCGGGTTGATCAGCTCACGATACAGCCTCCCTTGGTGTAGGTAAAGCCGTTTCCGTTCCTTCCACAAGCGTTGGGCTTCGGCTGGAGCGGCAGGGTCTATTGCCACAGCACCCTGTTCCACCAGAGTCTTGACGAGGCGAACAGCCGGCGCCTGGTTCTGAGCTTCCTGCCACTCTTGACTGGGCCGTGGGTCCAGATCCACCCGTTGCTGATGTACTTGTACCCTCTCCGTAGGCGGCCGGTGAAACGCAGGCAACTCGATCTCCTCGAGGTCATCATCCTCGCACCCCTCTTCTAACAAATGGGGCATTCGGGAGAGTGCATCAGCATTTATGTTGACATGACCGGCTCGGTACTTTATGGTGAAATCATAGTTGGCTAGCCGGGCTACCCACCGCTGCTCCAGAGTGCCCAACTTGGCCGTGTCCAGGTGAGTCAACGGATTGTTGTCCGTAAACGCGGTGAATTTTGCTGCAGCCAAGTAGTGGCGGAACCGCTCCGTGATAGCCCATACCAACGCCAAGAGCTGAAGCTTGAAGGAGCTGTAGTTCTCAGGGTTCCGTTCAGTCGGCCGGAGTTTTCGGCTAGCATAGGCAATCACCTTCTCCCTTCCATCCTGGACCTGGGATAGGACTGCTCCTAGTCCCACGTTACTGGCGTCTGTGTGGAGGATGAACGGGCGCCCATAATCAGGGTACGCCAGGACCTCTTCTCCGGTCAAGGCCGCCTTCAGCTGGCAAAAGGATTCCTCATGCTTGTCCTCCCACAACAGTGGTGCTCCAATGGGTCTACCACCTTTGGTCTGTCCCACGAGAAGATCCTGCATGGGGGCAGCCATCTTCGTGTACCCCTTTATAAAGCGCCGGTAGTACCCCACCAGGCCCAGAAACTGCCTCACTTCCCTCACCGTGGTTGGTCTCGGCCAGCTCTGGATGGCAGTAATCTTCTCAGGGTCGGGGGCGACACCGTCTGCACTCACCACGTGCCCTAGGTACTGCACCCTGGGTTTCAGCAGGTGACACTTAGAGGGCTTCAATTTCATCCCGTACTTGGCAAGGGACGCAAACACCTCGGCCAGGTGCTCCAGATGGGCTTCGTACGTCTGGGAATAAACGATCACATCATCCAAGTACAACAGGACGGTCTCGAAGTTTAGATGTCCCAGACAGCACTCCATCAGCCGTTGGAAGGTTCCAGGGGCATTGCACAGCCCGAACGTCATGCTATTGAATTCGCAGAGCCCCATCGGCGTGGTGAAGGCGGTCTTCTCCCGGTCCTCTGGGGCCACGGCCACTTGCCAGTACCCGCTGGTGAGATCAAGGGTAGAGAAGTAGTTTGCAGTTCTTAGTGCAGCCAAAGACTCTTCAATACGAGGCAGTGGGTAGGCATCTTTATGGGTTATTTGATTAATCTTCCGGTAGTCCACACACATCCGCATGGTACCATCCTTCTTCTTTACCAGTACCAACGGAGCGGCGCAGGGACTACAGCTGTCCCGAATAACCCCTGCCTCCTTCATATTCCTCAACATATCTTTGGCACACTGATAATGTGCAGGGGGAATAGGTCTATACCTCTCTTTGATAGGGGGATGTTCACCGGTGGGGATGTGGTGTTGGACCCCTTTGATCTGCCCAAAGTCTAGGGGATGCTTACTGAAAACCTGTTTGTACTCCTGCACCACCCTGTATACCCCCGCCCTGTGATGTGTAGGGGTATCATCAGTGCCTACATGTAGCTGTTGGTGCCACTCCTTTGTCTCCCCTTGGGGTGGGGAAGTGCTGGTGGTAGGTGGGAGTGTTGATGGACTGGCTTCATGGATGGTGTGAGGGTCCAGGGTGAGCAGCTTGGCAATGGTGGCATACCGGGGAAGCCTGACTTCTTCCTCTCCACAGTTCAACACCCTCACAGGCACTCTCCCTTTCTTCACATCCACCACCCCTCGGGCGGCCATTACAGTGGGCCAATGCTCAGAGGGTATGGGCTCCATCATGGCCGGGTAATCACGCCCCTGAGGCCCTACTGCTGCCCTACACCAAATCATCATCTCGCTCCTAGGGGGCACAGTCAATGGAGCTACATCCATTACTCTCACTCCACCAATCTCCCCTCCTGTTGAGCTTACATGCTGGCGGTACATCAGAGCCCGGATCTCACGCTGCACAGCTCTCTGCCGACTTCCTGCTGCTGTGGCGGCCAGCTGTTGTAATAGGGTCAACACATCAGTCATACAGTGCTCCATCACATTGGTTCCTAGCACTATCTTTGGGTTATGATCACTGGGTTCATTCATGATCACAATCATACCCTGATGTTGTAGTTCAGCTTGCCCCACAGTCATAGCCACTTGTTTATACCCCACTTGGGTCAATGGAAGTCCATTGGCAGCAATCAGTGTTATACTAGTATCTGGGGTTGCCAGTTCGTCCGTCCCCCAATACCGCTGATGCATCGTGTATGGTATGGTGGTTACCTGTGATCCAGTGTCCAAGAGAGCCATCACCGGTATACCGTCCACAGCCACGGGGATGATGGGTCGGGCCCCGATATATCGATCTCGCCAGTCCGGGGGGCCATGATGTTCTACTCCTGAGGATTGGCCCGGGGCCCCAGGGGTTGCTCCTTTAACGGGCACTGTCGGAAGTAGTGACCAGGCTTACGGCACTTGTAGCAGATTGAAGGTCTGCTCCGCGGGATATTAGCACTTCTCCGCTGCATCCAGGGAACATCCTTGGGGCTGTCAGCAAGCTGTATCTGTGCTGGAGGCTGAGATCTGGTCAGAGGTTGCAGTGCAGCAAGGATCTTGGCGAGGTCTCCGTCCATGCGACGGACCTGGGCTGCCAGTTCTTCCACCGTGCTGCTTGGAGCTGTAGGTATTGGAGAGGTTGGTAGGGCAGGGGCCGCCACAACGGGGGCCGTCTCGATGGGCCACGGGGCAGGTTCCCGAACTTCTGCAGCTGGGGGCTGTAGCGCTTTAATGGCCCGTTCCTTTAACACAGCAAAGTGCACATCAGGGTGTTCCAGGGCCCACAGCCGGAGTTGTTTACGGTCCTCTGGGGACCTCATCCCCTGCGCAAATTGCTCTACCAACATCTTGTTGCTGTCCGCCTCATTATTAGGGTTCACCCGCTTCAGCGTGCGGAGGGCGGTTTGCAGACGTAAAGCATAGTCCCGAATGCTATCCCCAGCCCGTTGCCGGCACTGGTAAAACTGCATCCTCAGCTCAGCTTCAGTCCGGGTCTCGAAGGCAGTCTGTAGCTTCTCAAAGATGGTGGCTACAGAGAGCCGGTCCCCCTCGGCCCAGGTCTCCGCTTCCTGCTCAGCCGCACCGGTTAACTGGCCTAACACTATCGCTGCACGTTGCTTATCAGTCAGGGGGTACAGCTCTAGCAACGGGTTAAGCTTTTCCGGAAGGCCTGTAAGGCATCCGGTTTCCCGTCATACTGCGGTAGCCAGGCAGCTCCGGGCGCATAGGGCAAGGAGAACGGCATGACCTGAGCGAGCGCGGGGACCGCGGCACCTCCCGCCAGTACAGCCGGGACCTGGGCAGGCCCATTCCCATCCGCGGGTGCCACTGCGGCTGCGACCTCCGCTCCTCCAGCGCAGACATCTTGTTTCCGTCCCCCTTAGCTCTTTCCGGCCCCTCCTCTCTCGGGGTGGGGTTTTGGCCTTCGCGCCTCTGCTACTCGAGAAGACGCTCGAGCGGGAACTTTTCGCGCCAAAGATGGCGACTTCTGAAATTTTTCAGCCGGATACCTCCGGCGGTAACAAGGCGCACCTCTACCAAACGGCAGAGCGGTAAGATCCTGTTCGTGACGCCAAGTTGTCGCGGGTGGGGAGGAGGGTGTCAGCACACTATGCTCACCCCTTCTGCTTGGGTCCGGCGGCTGCTGCTCAGTGGTGGCTCGAGCTGTGGGCCGGATCCCGGGGGTTCTCGAGCGGTACTCCTCGCCCGTGAGTGAAAGGGGGTTGTTGGGTGTGGGGATGTTTATTGTCCGTGACGCCACCCACGGTTGTGGTGATTTCACCACCGCTGCTCTATAGGCCCAGGGAAGATGGTGTGTAGCAGCGAGATGTTGCGTTGCCCCTTCGTGGGTAGGGGTTGGTGATCCCGGGGCCCGGTGATGAGATGGGGGATGCAGGAACTGGTGGGCGCAGGGACGCGGAGCAGCGCTGTGCCTTGCGGCACTGTAGTACTCACTCAGCCTGAGACGTTGACACAGTTTTATGGTAAACCACACGGCTGGAAAGACGGTTCCCACGGACGGCTGCACTTGCTCTCCCAGTAGGTGACGGTGATGTCCCTCTGACCTGCACCTGATGTTTCTAAGTTGGTAGCGATGGGTCCCCACCGGTAACCCGCTCCCCGGCTTCAAGCTGTACCGGGGGAGCTCTACTTTGCCCGCAGACGCTGGCCCTGAGGAACTGGTGCCTTGGCAGTGGCGGTGTTCCTCCTTAAAGGTTGGACTGTTGCCTTCAATCGGGACTTGGTTGTTGGGGGATCTACGTCCCCTTCACTGATGGATTTGGCAAATTATGGCGACTCCTAGCCTTGCCGGGGTCCGAGAGGCCCCTGCCCTGGTGCTGACTGTCCTTTGCACGCTGCTCCAGACCGCCGGGTCACTACCCGTCCGCGGTCCTTCCAGGAACTCCCGAACAGCCACCCCTCTGGACAGTCACCGTCGTTGCTGACCTTGCTGACCCTGTCCTGCACTTAGCTGGACTACTTCAGGCTTTCTTTCTGTCACCACTCTTGCTTTCCTCCTTTACCACTTTACTTCCTTTACTTCACTTGTTTACTGCTCCACTTAGCTCCTCACTCAAGCTCCCCCTGAGCTAAACTGCTCTCTGTCCCTAGCTGGGCTGACTGGTTCTTCCCGCCTCCAGAGCTGTGTCCTCCTCGGTGGGCGGAGCCAACCGCCTGGCCCACCCCCTGGTGTGAACATCAGTCTCTGGAGGAAGGCAACAAGGATTTTTGGTTAGCTTTGGTGTTCCTAACTGGGATGTAGGGTGTGATGGTGCATGACCTGTGACCCCTGGCTTGCCCAGGGCGTCACAGATCCAAAAGCTCTCTCTTTTTTTGAGGAGCTCAATGTGATTCCCTCCGCGTCTGGGTCTATATACTTTATCAATGACTTGATACCGCAATTGCGCTACATTATGCTTAGCTTCGTGAAAATGGTGTGGAATAGGTAGCCATAATTTTCCACACCTAATGGTAGACTTATGGCTTGCAATGCGGTCACCAACATGTTGAATTGTTTCCCCGACATACAATAGTCCACAGGGACATTTGATGATGTATACAACAAAATTGCTCTCGCATGTAAAGTATTCTTTTATTCGAAAGCTTTTGCCAGACCTGGGGTGTGTAAAGTGGTCTCCATTAATCACGTTCGAACAAGATGGACAGTTTAAACAAGGGAAAGTACCAGTACGTTTTGGTGCTAGCAAGCTTTGTACATTTTTCTTGTCACTGCCGATATCCGCTTTGACCAGGGAATCCTTTACGTTTTGGAGTCTTTTTTTGCACATGATAGGGGGGAGTATAAATGGCCCTATCTCTGGGTATGCTTTTTTTAGTAACGGCCAGTGGCGGTTAATAATATTGTATATTTTAGGCATAGACGGGTGATACGTGTGTACAAATGGTATCCTCTCTATTGTTGTTGTGTCTTTCTCTGAGGGGGTGGTAGTAGATAACCTTTCTCTTTCTGTCTTGAGCAGTGTTATTGGATAATTGCGTTCTAAGAACCGATTGGACATTTCTTCTAGTCTCTGTTCTCTTGTGTTTTCGTCTGATACTATCCTCGTGACTCTTGCAAATTGAGATCTAGGTAGACTGTTCTTAGTCGATTTAGGATGACAGCTACTGTACAGGAGCATACAATTCCGATCGGTCGGTTTACGGTATAAGTCTGAAGATAGGTTGCCCGCTGTGTCTTTTTTAATGTATGTGTCCAAAAAATTAATTTCTCCCTGGTGATGATTTAGCGTAAATTTAAGCTCAGGCCACACATTGTTAATATGGTTGTCAAATAATAGCAGGCTTTCCAAGTCTCCCTGCCAGATGCAAAATATATCGTCTATGTAGCGAGCCCATACATACGCCAGTTCATCAAAGGATGGATACAAGTACACAAAGCGTCCCTCGAAGTAGTCCATAAAAAGATTTGCATAAGCTGGGGCTACATTCGAGCCCATCGCGGTCCCGTGTCTCTGGATGTAAAAATCGTCCTTGAAAAGAAAATAATTTTCATTAAGGACTATTTCGAGGAGGCCTATAGTGAAGTCTATTGATGAAGCGTGAGAGTAGAAAGAGACCGCACTCAATCCGCTGTGAAGGATTTCTTTATTCAAACACGTGCAGAGTGGAGGGCTGGAGACACACTGTGAGCTGGGACCTGTGGAAGCCCAATTTGGGCGAAACAGCTGTCGTCCATTCTTGAGGAGCCAGCTCACAGTGTGTCTCCAGCCCTCCACTCTGCACGTGTTTGAATAAAGAAATCCTTCACAGCGGATTGAGTGCGGTCTCTTTCTACTCTCACGCTTCATCAATGGACTTTGTCTTATGACCAGCACCCCGCTTTTGGATTGTCGGACCCTCCAGGCTCTCCACCCGAGCACAGGCACAGGCGGTACCGCAAGCGATATTGCAGGTAATCTGCGGTGGTGCAGGACTTTGCTTCTCTCCTGCTTTACTATAGTGAAGTCTATTGAGTCCTGGCGCATGGAATACATGGAGGTATAGGGACATATAAGGCAAATGCAAAGTAAAGCACATGCTATACTGCCATGTACATTGACTATATAGATAATACCGTCTCCCCTCTGGTACTAGCAGCCGTCCACTACCAACAGACTGACATGTCTAGTGTCCTCTTCTCAAACTTCCTATCCCTATATTAATTTATAACGGCGCGCTCAGGATAAGCGTCTTCCCACGTCTAAGTATGAATTTTACCGTACCGCGCATTCGCGGGCGCCTCTATTCAAGACTTAGCGGTACCACCAATACACTAGTATAAACGCCGATCGCCAATGCACATGCGCCGGCATCTCCGTACACTTCCGGGTTTTGGAGTTAAATAGCTCATAAACCTGTTAACACACTGCTCTAAGCCACAGTCTGGGAAGACGGCTGCAAAGGTATGCAACAATCCTATCTGTTCCTAATCCTCTTTACCTCCAATCTCATAACTTTATATTCCTCCTTCTGCTTTTCAGAGGATTCCACAACCCACTGTCACATTCTTGCCCTAAAGCCTACAGGTAATATGTGTCACTTCATGAACTCTAAATATCGCTATACTTTCCTCTTGTATTTAATACTGTTACTAAAACTTGTCCCTCATGATTACAGATGTAAATAAGCCCCTTATGCTCCTAGACAAATGCTCACTGTATGTGACCTTATTCACCTATTGCAAACTTAAGGTAATGATTAACAGGGGATCCACTATGTGGGAGTGCATTATACCATGTTTTACCTTACTGATCGCATACCTCCTCATCCTTTAAGGACTACGAGTCATTAAACTCTCCCAATCTAATAGGACAAACTGCAAGAGTAATTCATTTGCCAATACGAGCAAGGTAACTTGCTCCCCTCCCCTGTAGTGTTAAACCCTATATAGAGACACTACCCCTTCATAACCATACCTTTTATCTGCAGGGCTTACATTCTGCAACTACCATAATCATTTCATCCTGGGTGGATTTCCTCACTATTTCTGTACCTAAAAAACCTCTAAAAAGGAGAAAAAAATTCCCTTTGTGAAACTAGTTCATCTATGATTGGAGGTATGCAAATCTTTCATGTATTGTCAGATCTTGCCTTTCATGTTATTACCACTACTTGTATTTTCTGCAATGACTTGAGAGTTATTTCAACTACTAATATGCTATTACTGTTCTTATCTTTAAATCAATTATGACATGATTTTTTCATGTAACTGTGTACATATGTATATGATCTGTAAATATGCCTTTTTTCTTGTGATATATGTAAATAGTGATTTCTTTTTCTTTACCCCCTTCCAGTGTGACTTGGTATGAAGAAGGCCTAGGTTTGGGCCGAAACGTCCCTTAGTCCCTCCCACCTACTTTGTACATAAATAAATACACTTATTTTGCACGATAAAAACGAATCTGTTGATTTTCTTTTACCTCTACCTCATGCTGATGAGAGTGCAGTGTTTTGAATTTGAATTCTATAGTTCGGACCTTGGTCCTCTCACTAGCACCTCAAAACCACCCTTAATAGTGGCAGTGTTCACACCATATATACCTTTACTATAGCTTTTCTTGGTGATTGAACCTGCCCACCCATGTCATCCGACACTTTTGCCTATGATGACACAACCAGTAATAGCATTTTGGCACAAGTGACTAACTCTACTGAGTTTCTAAAAACTCCCATCAGAGAAGTAAGGACCAGGGACTGGGAGAAGGAGAACCGGACATTTATTTCCTTGGATCTCCACTGTACTACCCTAGCTGAATACTATCGTCAGAGCCGCATTCCAAGGGGCCTCAGGTGTAATTTAACACCCACTCTTTTTTCTAGCAACGAGGAATACTGTAAAAGATTTCAACAGATTTTGAATAAGTGCTCCCTAGATTTAATCGTACTGACGGTTGAACATTTACAAACAGCTATAAAGGAGTCTAAAGAAAAAATTCTAACTATAGAAACACAACTAGCAGACACATTGACCCCTGCGGACTTAGCTGCCTATAAGAAAAAAGCTGAGGATACACTAAAGGAATTTAAAAGAAACCTAGAGGAGAAGAAAAGACAGAAGTTCCAGAGGGACACAGACGACTATTTATCAAACCGAGTGTACAGATGGAACGACTGGCAAACCAGCAATACAAGACAATGGAGAAGACCACCCACTTACAATCAATCCGCTTCCTCAGGAAGCGAGTCCAGTGGCAGCCATTCAAACTCAAACTCTTTTTTAGGACCTATAAAAAGAAGAACAAACCAACGAGGAGGTCGAGGAGGAGGAGGAGACTGGGGGATGATGTTGCGCTCACAGGTAAGGGTCCCAATTTAGTCGTTAACATCTCTGACTATACCTTGGCACCTAATGAACTGTCTTTACTCAACAAAGGTTTAACTTTTTGCCCTACACCTAAATGGGATTCTTTTACCCTTGAAAGTGACATGCAGCGGTTCTATAGGTCAGTCAGGCTCAAAACTCACTTTGGTTCCACTACGTTCCATAACATAGACCAACAACCACTCCTTAAAGAAACTAACATCAAGACGTTGGGTCTCCACAATCCTAGTCATTATATGCCACCCAAAACACATCATGCTGTGGAAACATTTATAGCCCTAGTGGACCGAGACATTAAAGACAATATACATGAACATGAATTGGGTTTTTACCCTACACGTAGTAATATCAATACTTCAGAAAAATTGGCTATATCTTCCTTAAGGAACAATAAGGCTATAACTATAAAACCCGCTGACAAAGGAGGAGCGATCGTGGACCAAAATACACATGACTACATTGATGAAATTAAACGCCAACTTAATGATACCATGACATATCAGAAAATACCGTCAGACCCGATATTTAAAATTCAACAGAAAATTCAAAACTTTCTATCTATTCACCTCGACAAAGGTACTATTGATCAGACCACCCGTACTTTTCTCACTAAATTACATCCCATAACACCGGTATTCTATACATTACCTAAAATCCATAAATCACTCATTAATCCTCCGGGCCGACCCATTGTAGCATCGACAGAGTCTGTTCTTTCCCCTCTATCAATTTATCTAGAGAAAGTTCTTACCCCCCTGACTAAAAATACCAAGTCTTTTATCTTGGATACCAACAATTTCCTACAAAAAATCAGGGACCTAAAACAAGTCCTCTCTAACAGCTTCCTCTGCACCTGGGACGTAAGTAGTCTATATACTTCAATCTCACATCATAAAGGCATCAGGGCAACCAAAATCGTGCTCAATAGGACTAACTTGAGCCAGGACTCAAAAGACTTCACTATAGGCCTCCTCGAAATAGTCCTTAATGAAAATTATTTTCTTTTCAAGGACGATTTTTACATCCAGAGACACGGGACTGCGATGGGCTCGAATGTAGCCCCAGCTTATGCAAATCTTTTTATGAACTACTTCGAGGGACGCTTTGTGTACTCGTATCCATCCTTTGATGAACTGGTGTATGTATGGGCTCGCTACATAGACGATATATTTTGCATCTGGCAGGGAGACTTGGAAAGCCTGCTATTATTTGACAACCATATTAACAATGTGTGGCCTGAGCTTAAATTTACGCTAAATCATCACCAGGGAGAAATTATTTTTTTGGACACATACATTAAAAAAGACACAGCGGGCAACCTATCCTCAGACTTATACCGTAAACCGACCGATCGGAATTGTATGCTCCTGTACAGTTACTGTCATCCTAAATCGACTAAGAACAGTCTACCTAGATCTCAATTTGCAAGAGTCATGAGGATAGTATCAGACGAAAACACAAGAGAACAGAGACTAGAAGAAATGTCCAATCGGTTCTTAGAACGCAATTATCCAATAACACTGCTCAAGACAGAAAGAGAAAGGTTATCTACTACCACCCCCTCAGAGAAAGACACAACAACAATAGAGAGGATACCATTTGTACACACGTATCACCCGTCTATGCCTAAAATATACAATATTATTAACCGCCACTGGCCGTTACTGAAAAAAGCATACCCAGAGATAGGGCCATTTATACTCCCCCCTATCATGTGCAAAAAAAGACCCCAAAATATAAAGGATTCCCTGGTCAAAGCGGATATCGGCAGCGACAAGAAAAATGTACAAACCTTGCTAGTACCAAAACGTACTGGTACTTTCCCTTGTTTAAACTGTCCATCTTGTTCGAACGTGATTAAAGGAGATTACTTTACACACCTCAGGTCTGGCAAAAGCTTTCGAATAAAAGAATACTTTACATGCGAGAGCAATTTTGTTGTATACATCATCAAATGTCCCTGTGGACTATTGTATGTCGGGGAAACAATTCAACATGTTGGTGACCGCATTGCAAGCCATAAGTCTACCATTAGGTGTGGAAAATTATGGCTACCTATTCCACACCATTTTCACGAAGCTAAGCATAATGTATCGCAATTGCGGTATCAAGTCATTGATAAAGTATATAGACCCAGACGCGGAGGGAATCACATTGAGCTCCTCAAAAAAAGAGAGAGCTTTTGGATCCACAAACTACAAACTCTAGCACCTAAAGGTCAAAATAGAGAGATGGATTGGCTAACATAATCATAGTACTAAGCCTATTAATTTGCCCTGAACCGTACTAACTATGTTATGATATATTTTTTACAGAAAACTTGAGAAACATCATCCTCACCTTTCCTTCTTCCATCGTACACTCACTTTTAGATGGTAACGTATAAAATCAGCACTTTCTATTTAGTCAAGTATATATGGTAATGTTAGTTCACTCTGATAGTATATTGGGACCCTTCCTTTTTTTTGTGTGCATTAATCCTTAAAAATTCTTATTCTAGGTCATGCTCTCCTCCTATACCTCAAAATGATTGTATGTACACTAATCATTACTGTTCCTTTACAGAAAGATGAAATTATTGTGTATATGACTGTGCTTTACATTGCATTTGCCTTATATGTCCCTATACCTCCATGTATTCCATGCAATACTGCCATGTACATTGACTATATAAATAATACCGTCTCCCCTCTGGTACTAGCAGCCGTCCACTACCAACAGACTGACATGTCTAATGTCCTCTTCTCAAACTTCCTATCCCTATATTAATTTATAACGGCGCGCTCAGGATAAGCGTCTTCCCACGTCTAAGTATGAATTTTACCGTACCGCGCATGCGCGGGCGCCTCTATTCAAGACTTAGCGGTACCACCAATACACTAGTATAAACGCCGATCGCCAATGCGCATGCGCCGGCGTCTCCGTACACTTCCGGGTTTTGGAGTTAAATAGCTCATAAACCTGTTAACACTCTGCTCTAAGCCACAGTCTGGGAAGACGGCCGCAAAGGTATGCAACAATCCTATCTGTTCCTAATCCTCTTTACCTCCAATCTCATAACTTTATATTCCTCCTTCTGCTTTTCAGAGGATTCCACAACCCACTGTCACATTCTTGCCCTAAAGCCTACAGGTAATATGTGTCACTTCATGAACTCTAAATATCGCTATACTCTCCTCTTGTATTTAATACTGTTACTAAAACTTGTCCCTCATGATTACAGATGTAAATAAGCCCCTTATGCTCCTAGACAAATGCTCACTGTATGTGACCTTATTCACCTATTGCAAACTTAAGGTAATGATTAACAGGGGATCCACTATGTGGGAGTGCAATATACCATGTTTTACCTTACTGATCGTATACCTCCTCATCCTTAAAGCTGGTGTCACACTAAGCGACAGCGACAACGACGTCGCTGTTACGTCACCATTTTCGGTGACGTAACAGCGACCTTGTAAGTCGCTGTTATGATCGCTGCTTAGCTGTCAAACACAGCAGAAGCAGCGATCATAACGTCGCTGTGCTACATGTGCGGAGAGCAGGGAGCCGCGCTTAGCGCTGGCTCCTTGCTCTCCTAGGTACAGTACACATCGGGTTAATTAACCCGATGTGTGCTGCAGCTACATGTCACAGTGCAGAGAGCAGGGAGCCGCGCGCACTGCTTAGCGCTGGCTCCTTGCTCTCCTTGCTACAGTATACATCGGGTTAATTACCCGATGCATACTGCAGCCACATGTCACAGTGCAGGAGCCGGCACTGGCAGCAAGAGCGGAGGCTGGTAACCAGCGTAAACATCGGGTAACCAGGGAAAGGTCTTCCCTTGGTTACCCGATGTTTACGCTGGTTACAGCTTACCGCAGCTGCCAGTGCCGGCTCCTGATCGCTTCATTTCGTCGCTCTCTCGCTGTCACACACAGCGATGTGTGTGTCACAGCGGGAGAGTGACGACCAAAAAATGAAGCTGGACATTCAGCAACGACCGGCGACCTCACAGCAGGGGCCAGGTCGTTGCTGGATGTCACACACAGCGACAGCGACGGGACGTCGCTGCAACGTCACAGAAAATGGTGAAGTAGCAGCGACGTCGTTGTCGTCGTCGTTATGTGTGACACCAGCTTTAGGGACTACGAGTCATTAAACTCTCCCAATCTAATAGGATAAACTGCAAGAGTAATTAATTTGCCAATACGAGCAAGGTAACTTGCTCCCCTCCCCCGTAGTGTTAAACCCTATATAGAGACACTACCCCTTCATAACCATACCTTTTATCTGCAGGGCTTACATTCTGCAACTACCATAATCATTTCATCCTGGGTGGATTTCCTCACTATTTCTGTACCTAAAAAACCTCTAAAAAGGAGAAAAAAATTCCCTTTGTGAAACTAGTTCATCTATGATTGGAGGTATGCAAATCTTTCATGTATTGTCAGATCTTGCCTTTCATGTTATTACCACTACTTGTATTTTCTGCAATGACTTGAGAGTTATTTCAACTACTAATATGCTATTACTGTTCTTATCTTTAAATCAATTATGACATGATTTTTTCATGTAACTGTGTACATATGTATATGATCTGTAAATATGCCTTTTTTCTTGTGATATATGTAAATAGTGATTTCTTTTTCTTTACCCCCTTCCAGTGTGACTTGGTATGAAGAAGGCCTAGGTTTGGGCCGAAACGTCCCTTAGTCCCTCCCACCTACTTTGTACATAAATAAATACACTTATTTTGCACGATAAAAACGAATCTGTTGATTTTCTTTTACCTCTACCTCATGCTGATGAGAGTGCAGTGTTTTGAATTTGAATTCTATAGTTCGGACCTTGGTCCTCTCACTAGCACCTCAAAACCACCCTTAATAGTGGCAGTGTTCACACCATATATACCTTTACTACAGTTTCCCCTGGGACAGGTGCAGCCGAGCTCGTTCCTTCCACAGCCGTTGGGCCTCGGGAGGAGCGGCAGGGTCCATTCCAGCAGATCCTTGTTCAATCATGGTCTTGACCAATTGTACGGCGGGCGCTTGGTCTTGGGCTTCTCGCCATCCCTCACTGGGTAGCGAGTCCAGGCTCACCTGTTGCTGCGTGACATGCAACTTCTTGACTGGTGGCCGGTGGAACGCGGTTAACTCGATTTCTTCGAAGTCATCGTCTTCCGGCCCCTCATCCGGCAGGTGGGGATTCCGGGATAGCGCGTCTGCGCTGGTGTTCTTGCGGCCGGCTCGGTACTTGATAGTGAAGTCATAGCTAGACAGCCTGGCCACCCACCGCTGCTCCAACGCGCCCAGCTTGGCCATGTCCAGATGGGTTAACAGATTATTGTCCGTATAGGCGGTGAACTTTGCTGTTGCGAGGTAATGGCAGAACCGCTCGGTAATGGCTTACACCAGCGCTAGGAACTCAAGTTTGAAGGAGCTATAATTCTCAGGGTTCCTTTCTGTGGGCCGGAGATTTCTGCTGGCGTAGGCGATCACTTTTTCCCTTCCGTTCTGGATCTGGGACAGGACTGCTCCCAAGCCTACATTACTGGCATCGGTGTGGAGGATGAATGGGAGGCTGTAGTCGGGGTACGTCAGGAGTTCTTCCCCGGTCAAGGCTGTCTTCAGCTGGCGGAAGGATTCTTCATGCTTCTCTTCCCACACCAACGGGGGTCCTGGGGCTCTGCCGCCCTTGGCCTGTCCCACGAGGAGGTCTTGCATAGGTGCAGCCATCTTCGTGTATCCCTTAATGAAGCGGCGATAGTAGCCCACCAGGCCTAGAAACTGTCTCACCTCTCTCACCGTGGTCGGCCTCGGCCAGTCCTGAATGGCAGTGATCTTTTTGGGATCTGGGGCGACGCCTTCCGCGCCCACCACATGTCCGAGGTACTGCACCCTGGGTTTCAGTAGGTGGCACTTAGAGGGTTTCAGTTTCATCCCATATTTGGCTACAGACGTGAACACTTCAGCCAGATGTTCCAGGTGGGCCTCGTATGTCTGGGAATACACGATCACATCGTCCAGGTACAGTAGGACCGTTTCGAAATTAAGATGTCCCAGGCGACACTCCATGAGCCGTTGGTAGGTTCCAGGGGCATTGCACAGCCCGAACGGCATGCTGTTAAACTCGCAAAGCCCCATGGGAGTGGAGAATGCAGTCTTCTCACGCTCCTCTGGTGCAACCGCTACCTGCCAGTACCCGCTAGTAAGGTCAAGGGTAGAGAAGAAGTTAGCAGTTCTCAGCACAGCTAGCGACTCTTCAATACGGGGGAGAGGATAGGCATCTTTATGCGTGATCTGGTTGATCTTCCGGTAATCCACACACATTCTCATGGTGCCGTCCTTCTTCTTTACCAGCACCAGTGGGGCTGCCCAGGGACTACAACTATCCCGAATGACCCCTGCCTCCTTCATGTTCCTCAACATGTCTTTGGCGCATTGATAGTGTGCTGGCGGAATGGGCCTATACCTCTCTTTGATGGGTGGATGTAGGCCTGTAGGGATATG
Source organism: Anomaloglossus baeobatrachus (assembly GCF_048569485.1). Lineage (NCBI taxonomy): Eukaryota > Metazoa > Chordata > Amphibia > Anura > Aromobatidae > Anomaloglossus > Anomaloglossus baeobatrachus. The sequence continues at coordinate 608,487,695 of NC_134353.1, read as the reverse complement.
GTGTTGAACCCCCTTAATCCTCCCGAAATCTAACGGGTGTTTGCTGAAAACCTGTTCATACTTCTGCACCACCCTGTATACCCCCTCTTTATGATGCGTGGGTGTGGCGTCAGTGCCCTGTTCAGGGGGTGTATGGTTACTGGCAGGGGATGCTGAGGTAGGAGGGACGGCTTTGTCAATGGTGTGAGGGTCTAGAGTGAGCAACTTGGCAAGGGTAGCGTAACGGGGGAGCCTGACTTCCTCCTCTCCACAATTCAGCACTCTTACAGGCACTCTCCCCACAGTGTCGAGTATAGACTACTAGGTCTACCGGTAACAGGTCACGGCCCGGGTGGCCCGTCAGTAGATGGGCATGTACATCCCGGCGGGCTACAAATACTTCGGCCTCCAGGCTCGGTTCGTATATGAAGCCGTACCCCCGGTGAGGGTCGAATCTCCGGACCTGCCCCTCGTACACCGGGCCCCGTACCCGGAAGGTAGCATTTCAGAGGTGGTCCTTTTCACGGATGGTACGGGCCACCATCTCGGCCCTCTGGCGCTCTCTCTCGGCGATTTCCCGGCCCAGCGGGTTCGGTTCCCTGTCCCAGTACGGGGCTTCTGCCTGCCCCCGCGCACGGGTCGGGCCCCGCGGGACTTCTTTCACGCTACCCACAACTGGCGCCCTTTTTGGAAGGTCCCGTGGTGACATGGCCAGGGGTGCTGCCTCACAGCTGCGACCCGGCGCAGCCTCAGCCGAGGTTTGGGGTTTGGGAAGAGGGATCCTTACCGGCTGGACCTCCGGAGCTCCGCTACCGGTGGTGGGGGTAGCGGGCCTAGTGGCGGGGCAGCAGCAGCCGAAACGGATAGCGGGGGAGGCAGCAGGGTGAGCGGGCGCAGACCGGGCCCCTCAGCCGCAGCGACCGGTCCCTCGGGGACACAGGGGAGTGGGTCACCTACCCGCTCCTCCAACTCTGTCTCCACATCGCGTCTCCGCACGGCCGCCACCACTTCCGCCATGTCGGCCTTCCATTCTTCCACGAGGGACTGCACTTGGGCCTGCAGGCGGCTGCACATTTGTGTGGTCCGGACCTCCACCCATGCCGCTGTTCCTGGCGTGGGCTCTGGGGTTTCAGCGGTGCCGGACGGACGGGACATCTTGTGCAGCGGTATTCCAGGAACCAAATGGCTTGCAGAGTCCTGGCTTCCCTGCTTTTATGGCCTCGGTTACATGAGGCAGGACACCATCCGTCCCCCCTTGGTTCTATTTTGCACTTCTGCTTGTTGGGGGCAGAGCTTTCGCTCGAGCAGGAAATCTTCGCGCCAAAGATGGCGGCGCTTCAAATTTTTCGGCCGGACGCCGCCGCCGGAGTCCACAAGGCGCACATCTACCAGTAGGTAGATCGATTCTATCCTGTTCGTGACGCCAAGTTGTCGCGGGCGGCGGGGCGCTGCGCTCGCTAACGCTCGGGTCCGGGGCTTCTGCTGCTGCTCGGTGGCTCGAGCGGTGGGCCGGGCCCGGGGACTCGAGCGGCGCTCCTCGCCCGTGAGTGAAAAGAGGGTGGTTTGTTTGGGGATTTAGTCCGTGACGCCACCCACGGGTTGTGGTGAAGATGGGCACCACCGCTGCTGGTGACGGGGATCCTGGGAGCGATGGTAGGGAGCAGCTGGGATGTTGTTTTCCCCCTCCGTGGGTAGGGGTTGGTGGTCCCGGGGCCCAGTGGTGTGACGGGGAGGCAGGGTCGGTGAGGTGCAGGGTTGCAGGGACAGCGCGGAGCGGTGCCGGATGGCACTGGTGTACTCACTCAGCAAGAGATGCACAAAGTCTCCAGTAAACCAAACGGCTGGATGGACGGGTCCCGCAGCCGGCTGCAGTGTCTCTCCCTGGACAGGTGATGGTGGCTGTCTCTACCTGCACCTTTTTGTGTATTGTGTTGACTCCAATGGCTTCCCAACGGTAGTCCGCTCCCCGGTGTATACCGGAGGAGCCCGTTTTGCCTGCAGGCGCTGGCCCTTGGATTTCTAGCCGGTGGCGGTGGATGTATATCCTCATGGTGTGAGCGGTTGCCTTCAATCGGGACTTGGTTGTTAGGGAACCCCGGGGGTTCCTGTCACATTCGGATTTGGCTATTGACGGCGGCTCCAAGCCTGGTCGGGGTCAGATGGCCCTGCCTGTGTGTGCTTAGCTTCACTCCGTTCCCCGGTCCGGTACCGGTGGGCCACCGCCCAGCCCCGGTCCTTACGGCTCTGCGGAGTTCCACCAACTCCTGAAGACGGCCACCACCGTCTGCCAACCTTGCTGTCAGTGCCTGGGCTCCGACCCAGACACACGCAGTTTGTGACCTCTCACTTTCACTTCCTAAACTCAACTGTTTCTTTTCCCGCCTCCAGGCCTGTGAACTCCTCGGTGGGTGGGGCCAACCGCCTGGCTCCGCCCCACCTGGTGTGGACATCAGACCCTGGAGGGAGGCAACAAGGGTTCTGTGTCCGACTAATGCAACCGTCTGGGGGGTGGGGGTGTGTGCGTGTTCTGTCTGTGGCTACCTGGCCAGTCCAGGGCGCCACAGAGTCTGTGCACCACAGGAGCAGCAAGTGACAGTGAACTGCTGCTCTATGCGGCGCCACATCTGCTGTCTGCCGGAAGGGGCCCTGTGCGACTGGTGGCCATGGTACTCACCTACCCTGTGCTCCCCTGGCATCCTCCTGCAATGCTGGGAACTGAACTGCAAGTATGCGGCGCAGCGCATGACGTCAGTGTCATGCGCAGCCACTTACGGCACCGTCAGCTATCAGCATATTCTCTGCTCCCCATGCCCAGGATCTGTGCTGCGATGTATTTCAGCTGGATGCGCAGCCTCCGTTACACATCTATCTGAATTAGGGGCTGTGGTTGGCTGGCTCCCTGCACCCCCGGGCCCGGTCACAGTGGTGACCTCTGCGACCATGGTAGTTACGCCCCTGCTTAAGATATTTTGTAAGTTGTTTATTGGCCTCTTATAGGGAGGATTAGCAGGCAAAAACATAATTCTGGCATTCAGATTTTTTTCTCATTACAATATTTATTATTTGGGTTAATATTTGTATATTTTAATAGACTGGACCTTTACAGATGTGGTTACTCCAAATATGTATTTTTTTGTATTTGTTTTATTTCTTTATGTTAATTGGGTTAAAGTTTGTGTGTTTGCAGGGGGAGCTGAATGATTCAAATATTTATGTTTTTTAAAATGTTTTTATATTTTATTACATTTTATTTTTTACTTTATTTTTTAATCCTCTCAGAGAACTTGAATTTGCTTTCATCTGATCGCTTATACTATAAACTGCAATACCATTCTTATTAAGGTATATAGTGAAAGTTCCGACATCGTATAAGGCTTAGGGGCCCTTTACACACTACGACATCGCAAGCCGATGCTGCGATGCTGTGGCGCCCTGGACTAGCCAGGTCGTCACAGGTACTGAAACACACACCCCCACCCCGAGACAGGCACATCAGCCAGACACAAAATCCTTGTTGCCTCCCTCCAGGGGCTGATGTTCACACCAGGTGGGGTGGAACCAGGCGGTTGGCCCCACCCACTGAGGAGTTCACAGTCCTGGAGGCGGGAAAAGGAAGTTAGTCAGTTAGGGAAGTGTAAGTGAGAGTAGTGAAATGAGGAGTGAGTAGGAGTAAACTGACCATGTCCGGGTGTGTGGCCCGGGCACTAATAGCAAGGTTGGCAGACGGTGATGGCCGTCTGCAGTAGAGGCAGATCAACGCGGAACCGTAGGACCGGGGTCGGGCGGTGGCCTGCCGGTACCGAACCGGGGAGCAAAGTGAAGCCAGCACACACCGGCAGGGCCTGCGGACCCCGAACAGACTTGGAGTCGCCGTAAAGAGGTCAAATCCGTTAGTGACCGGAACCCCAGGGGTTTCCTAACATCTGAGACCCGATAGAAGGCAACCGTCCGACCAGTAGAAGGAAATACAGCTACTACCACAGCTAGAGTTCCAAGGGCCAGAGCCTGCAGGCAAAAGGGCTCCTCCAGCACATATACACGCTGGGGAGCGGGTTACCATTGGGAAGCCATCGGGACCGAACATACACAAAGGTGCAGGGAAAGACAGCCACCACCAACCGTCCGGGAGAAACCACAGCAGCCGGCTGCGGGACCCGTCCATCCAGCCGTTTGGTTTACCAGAGATTTTGTGTACATTTGTGGCTGAGTGAGTACAACCGTGCCATCCGGCACTGCGTTGCGCAGTCGAGGCGACCCTGCACCTTGCCAGCCCTGCCTCCCCGTCACCTCACCGGGCCCCAGGACCACCAACCCCTACCCACGGAGGGGGGAAAACAACATCCCAGCTGCTCCCTACCATCGCTCCTGGGATCCCCGTCACCAGCATCGGTGGTGCCCAACCTCACCACAACCCGTGGGTGGCGTCACAGACTAAAATCCCCCAAACCAACCACCCCTTTCACTCACGGGTGAGGAGCGCTGCTCGAGTCCCCGGATTTGGCCCACCGCTCGAGCCACCGAGCAGCCATCGCAGCAGCGCCGGACCCGAGCGTTAGCGAGCGCAGCGCAGTGGCGTCCTCCCTGCCCGCGACAATGCCGTGCGCGATAGTCTCCGCCCCCGTCGCAGCTGCGATATCATGGTGATAGCTGGCGTAGCGAACATTATCGCTACGCCAGCTTCACATGCACTCACCTGCCCTGCGACGTCGCTCTGGCCGGCGACCCGCCTCCTTATTAAGGGGGTGGGTCGTGCGGCATCATAGTGACGTCACACGGCAGGCGGCCAATAGAAGTGGAGGGGCGGAGATGAGCGGGACGTAAACATCCCGCCCACCTCCTTCCTTCTGCATTGCGGCCGGGACGCAGGTAGGAGATGTTCCTCGCTCCTGCGGCTTCACACACAGCGATGTATGCTGCCGCAGGAACGAGGAACAACATCGTAACATCGGTCATTCCCAATTCATGGAAATGACCGACGCTACACCAATGATACGATTACAACGCTTTTGCACTCGTTAATCGTATAAAAAATGCTTTACACACTACGATATCGCCTGCGACGCCGGATGTGCGTCACTTTCAATTTGACCCCACCGACATCGCACCTGCGATGTCGTAGTGTGCAAAGTGCCCCTTAGCCCTCAATCTCACTTGACTTTATTGTGGACGAGTGCAATCTGATAAAACATCAAATTGTTCCTGCACCAATGTTAAACAATTAAGCAGTGTTCATCTGCGACTTTTTCTCATGCTAAGTCAGCATGAGAAATAAATTGCAGCATGTTGCGTTTGGAAGTGTATATTCTATCACATACACCTATACAAGTATATGGGTGTGTGTGAAACATCGGATTGCTCTCGAATGACATACGAGTGCAGTGCGATATATGCACTGACAGGCAATGGAGAAGCTGGAGGTGTGGCTTATGGCACCTGGTGTGCAGAGATTGACAGCAGTATGCAAGTAGTTAACAACAGCAATCAGATGCTAGGTAATATAGATGGCATCTACTGTATATGAAAGGAGCTCAGCTCTTAAACGCATTCCAACTCTCACATACATGTATGTCATTTTGCTCTAAAGCCATGTTCACACTTTTTTTTACCTCAGTATTGGTAAGCCAAAACCAGGAGTGGGTGAAAAATCCAGAAGTGATACATGTGTTTCTATTATACAATTCTATTATATAATTGTAAAGCGCTGCGGAATATGGTGGCGCTATAGAAATAAAACTTATTATTATTATTATTATACTTTTCCTCTCACAGTCAGACTCGAGCATTGACCAGCTGTTTGCTTATTGGTGATCAGTCTAGCAAGAGTTAAATTTAGTATAATCGCAACCCGCAAGTGGCGTAACAATATAAACTCTATAAATATTCCCCTGTACATAACCCCCCTTTTAAAGTGACCCCCGGGGTCACGGAACTGGGCAACGGCCAGCCAGTGAACTGTTTCCCGTATATATACGGCCTCGAGTACCCCATAGCCCTGGGGCGAGACACATCCCTTGACAATTAAAGGGTCAATATTGAGTTTTTGGATTGCTACTGCTAATAGGTGGAACTAAAGTTCTCAAGTCCTCTTCCTCCCTCAAAAGGCAATTTGCATATTAATTTCCGAGAGGAGCATTGCAAGGCGATTAAGTCTCCCCATACTGGCATGCCAAACCTAGCATCTCTGCAAGTAGAAACCTTACTCCTTAACTCCAAATACTGAGGTAAAAAACCCTCAAGAAATACTTAACGTGTGCATATGGTCAAGTGGTTAATACTAGTTTAACTGCTATCAGATTTATACTCATATGGACAGACAGTACAGGATCACCAGTTATATAATTGATATCGGAACTGGCACAGTATGGCTCTGTGCGCACTGGGAAATGGAATTTTCTTGTGAAAATTCCGCATGCTCTCAAAGATTACCGCACCCGCGGTAAAAAACCGCGGGAAACCGCACCCGAAAACCGCATGCGGTTTGCCGCGGTTTGCCGCGGTTTTACCGCGGTATTATTCGCGGTATTGCCGCGGTTTTGCCGCGTGCGGGTTGGGATGTGCTTTATTGCATTCAATGCAATAAAGCACATCGAAAAAAAAAAAAAAGTCATTTAATTCTGAGATAGTAGATAGACAGAAGAATAGATAGAGGGATGGATAGATAGACAGAGGGATAGATAGAGGGATAGATAGACAGAGGGATAGATAGATAGAGGACAGATCGCTGCATTTCCCACGGTCGGCAGTGAGTTCACATTACCGGCCGTGGGAAATGACCGGTAATTACCTCTACTGTCTGCTGCATTCAGCCTGTGTCTGTGACAGTCGCGGCTGGATGTAAGCAGCGCAGGACGTCGGAGCCGGAGCTGTGTGGATTACGCCGGAGCTTTGTTTGGGGGGGGTTAATAAAATGGTGAACGAGGCTTGTTTGTTTTATTTAAAATAAAGGATTTTTCTGTGTCTGTGTTTTTTTCACTTTATCTACGGGTTTATCATGTCAGCTGTCACATAGACGCTGCCATGATCAAGCCTGGAGTTAATGGCGGTGGTCCCCCATCACCATTAACCCCTTGTATTACCTTGCCACCACTGCTACACGGTGGCAAGAAGAGCCGAGGACACGCCGGTATTGGCGCATAATGAATGCGACAGTGCTGGGGCAGCTGCGGCTGATATTCTCGGCTGCCGGAGGGGGAGTGAGGCAGGGGACATTATCCCTGCCCCTCGCTCTCCCCAGCCTGAGAATACCGGGCCGCCGCTGTGTGCTTACCTCGGCTGGAAGGTAAATATACAGCGGAGCCCACGTTCTTTTTTTTCTATATTTCCGTTTTCTTTCTATGTGTGTTCTATGTGTCTGTCTATGTGTTCTATGTCTGTGATGTCTGTGTGTGTGTGTGATCTGTGTGTCTGTGATGTCTGTGTGTGTGATCTGTGTGTGTTTACTCTGCACGGCTTCCTCTTCCTGTAATGACATCACTTCCCTGCAAAACCGCAGACAAGCGATGCACATTACCGGAGGTAAACCGCGAAATACCGCAGGGAATAACGCAGGAAAACGCAGTGAACCGCACAGAATTTGCTGCCTGCGTTATTCCCTGCGGGATTTCATGATTAACATTGAGTCAATGGAGTGAAATCCCGCAGCGATGTGTGGAAAAGAAGTGACATGCACTTGTTTTTGCTGCGGGATTCCCGCAGCAAAACATGCAGCTGTCAAATTCCGCCCAGTGCGCACAGGATTTTTTTTCTCCATAGGATTTGCTGGTGATTCACTGCAGAGATGTTATGAACATTTTCTGCAGCGAAACATGCAGCAAATCCGCGGCAAAATCCGGTAACTGCGCACATAGCCACAGTATGCATGGATTGACATTAAATCACCAATGGAGTGCCCTAGCTTCGAACCCTTTTCTTAATTACGGCAGTTCTAAAACCACTGAAATGGAAGCTGTCACCAGAAGAGAGAGTGGGTAGAACTCTAAGCAATCTCACAGGGTAACTTAGCCTCCAGAAGACCTCTAATTAGCTATTCCTGGGCTTGTGCTTACCACCTATTGATCTTCAGTGTCTTCCTGTTACGTTTAATTGCAGCTAAATTACCTCAGTTTAATGACTGTACAAAGGGAATTCTCTATTTCCTTTTATTATAGTATCAAAGCTTAAATGCTGACAATGCAAGCCAAAAATCTCCATTGCTTTGTACCCAAGTTAAGTCCACTGCAACAATTTCTTACACTATATATACATAGTTGTATTTATATACAGTGCCTACAAGTAGTATTCAACCCCCTGCAGATTTAGCAGGTTTACACATTCGGAATTAACTTGGCATTGTGACATTTGGACTGTAGATCAGCCTGGAAGTGTGAAATGCACTGCAGCAAAAAAGAATGTTATTTCTTTTTTTATTTTTTTTTTAAATTGGGAAAAGTTTATTCAGAGGGTCATTTATTATTCAACCCCTCAAACCACAAGAATTCTGTTTGGTTCCCCTAAAGTATTAAGAAGTATTTCAGGCACAAAGAACAATGAGCTTCACATGTTTGGATTAATTATCTCTTTTTCCAGCCTTTTCTGACTAATTAAGACCCTCCCCAAACTTGTGAACAGCACTCATACTTGGTCAACATGGGAAAGACAAAGGAGCATTCCAAGGCCATCAGAGACAAGATCGTGGAGGGTCACAAGGCTGGCAAGGGGTACAAAACCCTTTCCAAGGAGTTGGGCCTACCTGTCGCCACTGTTGGGAGCATCATCTGGAAGTGGAAGGCTTATGGAACTACTGTTAGCCTTCCACGGCCTGGACAGCCTTTGAAAGTTTCCACCCGTGCCGAGGCTAGGCTTGTCCGAAGAGTCAAGGCTAACCCAAGGACAACAAGGAAGGAGCTCCGGGAAGATCTCATGGCAGTGGGGACATTGGTTTCAGTCAATACCATAAGTAACGTACTCCATCGCAATGGTCTCCGTTCCAGACGAGCCCATAAGGTACCTTTACTTTCAAAGCGTCATGTCAAGGCTCGTCTACAGTTTGCTCATGATCACTTGGAGGACTCTGAGACAGACTGGTTCAAGGTTCTCTGGTCTGATGAGACCAAGATCGAGATCTTTAGTGCCAACCACACACGTGACGTTTGGAGACTGGATGGCACAGCATACGACCCCAAGAATACCATCCCTACAGTCAAGCATGGTGCTGGCAGCATCATGCTGTGGGGCCGTTTCTCAGCCAAGGGGCCTGGCCATCTGGTCCGCATCCATGGGAAGATGGATAGCACGGCCTACCTGGAAATTTTGGCCAAGAACATCCGCTCCTCCATCAAGGATCTTAAGATGGGTCGTCATTTCATCTTCCAACAAGACAACGACCCAAAGCACACAGCCAATAAAACCAAGGCCTGGTTCAAGAGGGAAAAAATCAAGGTGTTGCAGTGGCCTAGTCAGTCTCCTGACCTTAACCCAATTGAAAACTTGTGGAAGGAGCTCAAGATTAAAGTCCACATGAGACACCCAAAGAACCTAGATAACTTGGAGAAGATCTGCATGGAGGAGTGGGCCAAGATAACTCCAGAGACCTGTGTCGGCCTGATCAGGTCTTATAAAAGATGATTATTAGCTGTAATTGCAAACAAGGGTTATTCCACAAAATATTAAACCTAGGGGTTGAATAATAATTGACCCACACTTTTATGTTGAAAATTTATTAAAATTTAACTGAGCAACATAACTTGTTGGTTTGTAAGATTTATGCATCTGTTAATAAATCCTGCTCTTGTTTGAAGTTTGCAGGCCCTAACTTATTTGCATCTTATCAAACCTGCTAAATATGCAAGGGGTTGAAGACTACTTGTAGGCACTGTATATAACTGTGCAGACGTTATAGGCAGGTAAGGGAAAATACAGCAAAGAATGCTTTAATAAGTAAAAGTATTATTAATTTAATTTTATCAGTTGCAAAGTCTAAATCAAATCAATATGTGATGTGACCACTAGGGATGAGTGAACCCAATCTATAAAGTTCAGGGTTTGTACCGAATACCGAGTGTTCAGGTATTGGACTAACATGGACTAAGAAAAGGTTTGTGTCTGAGTTCAGAGTTGGTTAATGTTCATATGTTAATAAAGTTTGTTGAAAGTCTGTCCACTGCTGTGAACAATAAAGATTAAAAAAATGACGTGGTCTCCCGCCTATTTTTGATAACCAGTGCAGGTAAAACAGACAACTGCAGGCTGCAACCCTCAGCTATCAGCTTTACTTTGGCTGGTTATCAAAAATAGAGGGAATCCCATGCCATTTTTTTTAAATTGTTTCAATAAATAATTTAAAAAATGATGTGGGGTCCTTCCTATTTTTGCTCTTACCACTTTTCCCGGTGTGGTGTAAATCGAGGTAATACTTATGGTGTTGATGTCAGCTGTGAATCAACAGCTGGCATCAAGCTGAGGGGTTAGTTATGGATAGACATCTAACAGACATCCTCAATACTAAGGCCCGTTTCACACATTCCGCATTTTGCTGGATGCCAGATCCCGCACAAATGCAGTACAGTACATTCATTTATAGTGGAAGCGCGACACCATGCGGTTGTGTGCTTTATGCACAACCGCATTTGTCAGAATGGTGTCGCGCTTCCACTGTAAATGAATGTACTGTAGTGCATGCATGCCGGATCCGGCAAACGGCAAAATGCCGGATGTGTTAAACCAGCCTAACCCAGTAAGAATAAAGGCAAAAAACACAGACGCAGGGAAAGAAAAAGTTTATTTGAATAAATACATCGCCACACTCCCTTGTTCACCAATTTACTACAAATACTAGAAGGTCTGACGTAATCCAAGTGTCACGTCTCCACCATGGCCTGCTCCGGTGACGTCTGCCCTAGTCAACAGGCGCCGCTCTACTGTCAAATCTCCACCAGGGCCTGCCCCGTCGAAGTCTGACCCGGTCACCAGGTGCCACTCTACTGTCACATCTCCACCAGGGCCTGCTCCGTCGAAGTCTGCCCCGGTCACCAGGCGCCACTCTACTGTCACGTCTCCACCAGGGCCTCCTCCAGTGACATCTGCCCCAGTCACCAGGCGCCGCTCTGCTGTGCTGGTGATGGGGGAAATGTCAGTTCCAGTGGCTCTGGTGGGCAGAGTCGCCACACATTCACCAGGCTTGGTCTGGCTGGATACTTGTGGCTTCCAGCTAGTATCAGCTCCTACTCTAGCCTATGGGAAGGCACCACACCCTTTTTATATCTTTCAGTGTGCTTGGATCTTTGCCAGATATAGTGTTGTGTTGCTGTGAGCCACATGCTTTCTGGTACTTTGCACCCTGCTTTATGTCTCCTATGACCTCGGCTTTGTTTATTGACGTCCCTTCTGTCTGCTCTTTTACCTTGCCTGACATCTCGGTTTGACCTTGGCCTGTTTTCTGGAAATTTCCCCTGCCTTTTAATAAACCATTTTTTTCTTTGATTTTTTTCGTCTTTATGCTTGCTGGGTTAGTAATAGGATGTCTGATAGAAGCCTATTCATTACTAACCCCTGGGCTTGATGCCAGTTGTCAATTCACAGTTAACACCAACCCCAACAGTATTACATGGATTGCCACTGCACCAGGGCAATCAGGAAGAGCCGGGTAAAGTGCCAGAATTGGCATATCTGATGGATGCACCACTTCTGGGGGGCTGCACAGGCTGCGAAGGGGCTAATAACCATGGGCCCTCCAACTCTGATAATATCAGCCCCCAGCTGTCTGCTTTACCTAGGCTATTTATCAAAAATACGGTGGAACCCACAACGTTTATTTATTTAAATATTTTTAAAAATATGGCATGGCATCCCCTCCATTTTTGATAACCAGCCAAGGTAAAGCTGATGGCTGAGAGTTGCAGCTCGAAATTGTCTGCTTTACCCACACTGGTATTCAAAAATAGAAGGAAGCCCACTTTTTTTATTTATTCCCTATCTATAGTACATTTGTTTGCAGGGCAATTGCCCCTTTTTGCTTTCTTTTGCTATCCCCTAGCTTGTCCCTTACTATGACTATTTTATAGCCATTTTACAATACACAAGTTCAGGTTTCCGTTGACTTATATGGGGTTTTGCGTCCGGAGTCAAGTTCGGGTTCTGATCCAAACTTTTTTAAAAGTTCGTCTGAACCCGGTGAACTTGAACATCCACAGGTCCATTCATCACTAGTGACCACTGGAAATCTGGTTCAGCAGGGTCAGTTGAAGTTTAAATTATGATTGGATTTGGACCCAAACTTGACCTGAACCCCAATGGAAGTCACTAATTGGGCACTTCAGGTCTCTGTCCACACGCAGCCAACCATAAACTTCTGGTGGCGGGTGGTCAAGGTTTTCCCATTGTTTATTTTTTGGGTGCACACTACATCCGATCATGCTGTTGTTACCCCAGTGGGCGCCATTTAAACACTGCAAGCGTCTAACGCTGGGCTGAGCAACAAGCATACCTGAGTAGAGCGATGCTTGCGCAAAGGGTGTTCATACATACAGCACACAAACTCCAAATCCGAACTGTGTTTTTCTTATAAAAGTCTGTGTTTGGTACGAACACTGAACCTCGGGTATGCTCCTCTCTAGTGACCACGTTTTGCCTTCACATTTTTGGACAGTTTTTGAGTGAATTGCAGTCGTTATCCTGCTGCAAAATAAATTTAGAGCCAATCAGACATCTCTTTGTTGGTATTGCATGATAAATAAATATCTGCCTGTATTTTTCATTGAAGACACTGCTAATCTTGATCAAATTCTCAACTTTATTTACTGAAATAAAGGCAAAAATTGCAAGGAACTTCCACTATATTTCACAGTTGCCTGCAGATACTATTAATTTACTGCTCAACAGCCCTTTGGCAAACAAATTGACAGGTGACGTCACTGGTCTGTGTTGCCGGCTTATTAGCATTCATGAGCCGCCAACAATCTGGATGTTGCGCTTGTCCCACAGTGCAGGGGGAAGAAGCTAGTGCACAGAGACAGCACACAAGGGTAGAGAACACACATGGCAGAGAGAGACAGCACTCAGGGTGAAAGCGTGCATAGAGGGGGAGAGAGACAGCGCACAGGGGGAGAGCGCCTACAGATGGGGAGAGAGAAAACGCACAGAGGGAGAGCACGCACACAGGGGTAAAGAGACAGTGCATAGGGGGAGAAAGCATAGAGGGACTGTGGATAGAGCACTCAGGGGGAAATAGCGCAAGGGGGCAGAGAGAGCAGAGGGGGAGAGAGCGCACAGGGGGAAGAGCACACAGAGGGAACAGAGACAGTGTACAGGGGAAGAGAGCACACAGTGGGGTGAAGAGACTGCACAATGGTAGAAGGGTGCACAGGGGTAGAAGAGCGCACGGTGGTTGAAGAAAGCGCACAAGGTAAATGAGCGCACGGGGGAGACAGCATACATGGAGAAGAGAGACAGTGCACAGGAGGAGAAAAGCGAACAGGGAGAGAAGAGTGCACAGGGGGAGAGCACACAGGGGGAAGAGAGATGTGTACAGGGGAAGAGATCACTCAGTGGGGTGAAGAGAGTGCACAAAGGGAGAAGGGCACAGGGTGGGTGGAGAAAGCTCACAGTGAGAGAGCGCACAGGAGGAGACAGTACACATGGGGAAGAGATACAACGCACAGGAGGAGAAAAGCATACAGGGAGAGAAGAATGAACAGGGAAGAGAGTGCACAGAAGGGGCAAGAGACAGCACACAGGGGGAGAGAAGCGTATGGGGCGTGAAGAGTGCGTATAAGGTGTGATGGGCACACAGGGAGGTGGAGAGAGCACATAAAGGGAGAAGAGCGCACAGGGGAGGAAAGAGCGTGCAACGGCAGAAGGGCGCACAGGGGGAGAAGAGCACATGGGGTGGAGAGAGAACATGGGAAAAAGAGTGCAAAGGGGGCAGGAGAGAGTGCATAAAGGGAGAAGAGCGCACAGGGGGAGGAGAGAACAGATAAGGGGAGAAGGGTGTACAGGGTGGGAAGAACACATGGGGTGGAGAAAGCAACCCCTAAGGTCACGGAATTGGGCAATGGCCACCCAGTGACATCTCCCCCACAATACATTGCCCGGGACCAAGTACCCCATAGCCCTGGGGCGTCACAGTTACTGTAGGTGACACTTGCTGGGTCACACAGGGGATAACACATAAGCCTGCGAAGTGTGACGTGCAGTGATGTCAGTGAGGTTACTCGCTCCCTGTGTGATCCAGCGTATGTGATCTGCAGTAACCTCACTGTCGTCACAGCACGTCACATTCACAGCTTTTTCAGAAAGCTGCGTGGTTGTCGGAAGTGCCTGCTCTTCCAGCCTATTGGTTGATGCATTCACTGAATGTGCCTCCATATGCAGAGGAATTGTTGAGGGACCTCCATAGTCATCTTATACTGACTGCAAAGCTGTCCTCTCTGGCAGCCGAGGAGATCAGTGCCGCCATGCAGGTGACGTCATTGGTCCCTGAAGGAGATAGTGACACTGCTGCTGGCTTATTTTGCTATTCAGAAGCCACCAACACTCTAGATTTTGCACTCATACAAAGGCCATGGAGGGGGAGACACAGCACACCGTGGGCCTGGGGAGACAGGCACAGGGAGAGAGAGACAGCACACAGAAGGGAGACATGCACAGAAGGGACACAAGGGCCACAAGCACAGGGGGGAGACTTAAATAAATTTGAACAAAAACAACGTGGTCTCTCCCCTCTTTTTTAGTCAGCCAAGACATGCCTGGTTTGCCTTCCCTGTTTCTCAAAAATAGAGGGGACTCCATTTCTTTTTTAAAAAAATATAAAAATAAATAAATATTTATTTATAAACAAATAATGTTAAGAAAACAACATGAGTTCCCCCCAGTTTTTGAGACCCAGCCAAGGTAAAGCAGACACCTGAGGCCTGGTATTTACAGGATGGGAAGGTCCATGTTTTTTGGTCTCTTCCCAGCCTTAAAATAGTGGGCCGCAGCTGCCTCAAAACTGACGCCTCTATTAAATGCGCCAATCCTGGCGCTTCACCCCGGCTTTTCCCATTGCCCTGGTGCACTAGCAAAAGGGGTAATGGTATTTGCGGTTGATGCCAGCTGTGTAATGTCAGCTGGAATCAAGCCCAGGGGTTAGTAATCTTGAGGTGTCTATCAGATACCCCACATTACTAACCCAGTCAGTAATAAAAATAAACAGATCAAAAAAATATTTTATTTGAAAAAACACTCCTCAACACATTCACTGTTTCACCAATTTATTGAAAAAGCTACCCTCCCCCCCCCAAAAAAAATCCACACTAGTCCAGGAATTCTGATGTAGTCCACCAAATCCAACATAGTCCACAAAAGCAAACTTGCAAGACATAAAAAGAGAGAATTTGTAAAAAAAAGAAAGACAAGAGACACCCTTGTTCACCAATTTGTTCTCCATCTAAATCCCAGGAAAGTATGGTGTAGTCCCGGAAAGGGAGCTACTGTGCAGGCTCTAGCTATGTGCTCCTGAGAACCTGGTCATTGATAATGAAAACTCCATACTAATGAGCACCAAAGTAGAGATAACACTGGATAGCCATACTGCAATGCCCTGCATGTGAGGTAAATTACTTATGAGAACTGTACTATATTTCTAATTCAAGGTATTCGCTAATATTATTATTATTATTATTATTATTAAACCTACTAAATAATGGGATGGAATCATTGAGATAGGAATATCCCTTTAAGTCTGTACCGTTACGGAGACGTCCTGGCTTTTAGCTATCTTAATTACACTGTCCCTCAACTAAGCTTCTGTCGCGGGCGGAGGGGACGCGCTCGCCACGCTCGGGTCCGGGGCTTCTGCTGCTGCTGCTCGGTGGCTCGAGCGGTGGGCCGGACCCGGGGACTCGAGCAGCGCTCCTCACCCGTGAGTGAAAGGGGATGGTTGGATTGGGGAGAGAGTTCGTGACGCCAAGCACAGGACGTGGTGATGAGGGCACCACCGCTGCTGGTGACGGGGATCCCGGGAGAGATGGTAGGGAGCAGCTAGGATGTTGTCCCCTCCGTGGGTAGGGTTTGGTGATCCCGGGACCCGGAGGTGTGACGGGGAGGCTGGATGGCTGGGGTGCAGGGTTGCAGGGACAGCGCGGCGCGGTGCCGGACGGCACTGGTGTACTCACTCAGACAGTCAATGATAGAGTATCTGGTAAACCAAACGGCCGGATGGACGGGTCCCGCAGCCGGCTGCAGTGTTGTTGTGCTCTCCCCGGATGGTGTGATGGTGGCTGCCTTTCCCTGCACCTGTTAGAATGTTCTGACTCCTGTGGTTGCCTACCGGTAGTCCGCTCCCCGGCATATAGGTGCCGTAGAAGCCCGTTTTGCCCGCAGGCGCTGGCCCTTGGATCTCTAGCCTATGGCGGTGGCTGTATATCCTCACGGTGTGGACTGTTGCCTTCTGTCGGGTCTTGGTTGTTGGGAAACCCCTGGGGTTCCTGTTACACTCGGATTTGACTATTGTCAGCGGCTCCAAGCCTGGTCGGGGTCCGATGGCCCTGCCTGTGTGCTTAGCTTCACTCCGCTCCCTGGTTCGGTACCGGCGGGCCAACGCCCGACCCCGGTCCTACGGCTCTGCAGAGTTCCGCTAACTCCTGCAGACGGCCACCACCGTCTGCCAACCTTGCTGTCCAATCCAGATACTTGCAGTTTCTGACCTCTCACTTTCACCTCCAAACTCTAACTACTGCTTTTCCCGCCTCCAGGCCTGTTAACTCCTCGGTGGGTGGGGCCAGCTGCCTGGCTCCGCCCCACCTGGTGTGGACATCAGAACCTGGAGGGTGGCAACAAGGGTTTTTGGTTGACTGTTGTAACTGTCTAGGGTGGGGTGTGTGTATGTTGTTATGTCTGTGACTACCTGGCTAGTCCAAGGCGTCACACTTCCATATCTTTTCAGCTCACACAGTCGTTCTCTTCGGTCACTCCCTCTTCCGTCACTCGGTCTTACCGCTCAGTCAGTTGTCCTCTTCGGTAATTCTGTTCTTTCAGCTCACTCACAGAAACTGCACTCACTCTTCAGCCTCCGAGTGTGGCTATAAGACAGCTCAATTTACCCAGCACATTTGACTTGCTACAAGTCTGGCCGATCACTCCTCTTCTGCTATGGCCTCAGGAGTATTTATATTTTCCATCTGCATAACAGATAGTCACATGTTCTGGCCCCGATCTTGACATAGTTTCCTCTTATCTTGGTGTCTGTCCTAATTTATGAGTTCCTAATAGTAATAATAATAATAAGTTCATAATAATGAGGTAATAACTCTGGAACGATTCAATGGATCCCAGAGTGATTCTGTGACTTTTTTCATGACATATTGTACTTCATGTTAGTAATAAATTTAGGATGATATTGTTTGCTTTTATTTGTGAAAAAAAATCGTCAATTTGGCAAAAAATTTGAAAATGTAACAATTTTCAAACTTTTAATTTTTATGCCAATAAACCAGATTATGCAACACAAAATAGTTACTAAATAACATTTACCACATGTCTACTTTATATCTGCACCATTTTTTAAACATATTTTATTTTATTATGAAATAAGAAGTATTAAAAGTTTATCAATAATTTCAAATTTTTCCAACAAAATTACACAACCATATTTTTAGGGGCAATATCACATTTGATGTTGTGCTAATGTGACGCCCTGGCAAAACCAGGTAGTCAAACAGTTTAGGCCCCCGCACAACACCTCTCCCACACAGGGTTAAAGCAGCCGACCTGAAATCCTAGTCACCCCTCTCAGGGCAGGACAGACACACCAGTGGGCGGGACCAGGTGGATGGAGAATGCCCACCTAGGGGTCTGGAGAACCTGAGGCGGGGAAAACAAGCAGTTAAGCTCAGGGAGTGGAAGTGTGAAGTTGAAGTGAGAAGTTCAAGCTGACAGATGTGTGGGTTGGAGCCCCGGCGTACTGACTAGGTGGCAGACGTTGATCAGTGTCAGGAGGAGACGGGAAGACGGCTGCCGGAGATCCGAGGTGGAACGGGGCAGGGTTGTAGCCCGCTGGTACCGACACCGGAAAACCGACCCAGAAACCGTGCACAAAGGGGATACTTGGACCCTGAAGCCAGGACCGGCACTAACGGCCTAGCTAATTAACCAATTGATGGCAGGATTATAGGTCCTGTCCCAACCTAAGTCCCGAAAAGTAAACAACCACCCACAGAGAGGGAAAGGGCATCCGCCAGGGCCCAGTAGATCCCACGTGTCAGCGTCAGACGGGCACGGCTCCCAACCAAAGGACCGGGAGCTGACTCCCGTATTACACACCGGGAAGTCCATCACAGAAAACATAAAGTGCAAAGGAAGGAGACATTGATCATCAGCCGGGGTGTGGGACCAGAAATACACCCCCAGCCGTGGCAACCGGCCACCATCACCTTGGTTTACCACAGGACTTGTGTGCTTTATTCAACCGTGAGTAACATCCCCGGTCTGACCGGGTGCGCCGGTCCCTGCCGTCACCATCCCCAGCACAGAGACATTGGGCCCCGGGGCGTCCATCCCTACCCACGGAGGGGTTATCATCCAGCTGCCAGCGCATCATCCCTGTGAGCCCCACAGTAGCAGCGGTGGTGCTACACCTCACCATACACCGTGGGTGGCGTCACAGACAGTTTTCAACAACACCCGTACAAATACGTCCCCTTTTATTTGAAGGGTCCGCGCAACCCCCAGGTCCGGTAGAATCCCTTGAGCCACACTGCGGATCCGGATCCGAGCAGCACAGGCTGCTGGCGTGGGGGCGGCACACTAAGTTCACATGTCCTATAATCATCCATTAGAATAGATCCTGCAGAGATCCGTTGTGAATGTGCCGGTTCCGTTTTTTTTTTTAACATGGGAGTCTACGGACAATGGCTCCGTGAATAGATTGCTATTTATCTTCTATTTGTAATGGATCTGGTAAGAAAACAATGTATCCCTTACAAATGCAAGTAAAACAGATGGCTAAATAGCAATCCGTTAACGGATCCGTTATCCATAGACTACACATGTTAAAAACTGATCCAGCCATCATCTGTTATTTAACAACGGACAAAAAAGATGTGTTTGCACAACTTTTTTGCCAAGGGATCTCTAACAGATCCATGGTAACGGATAACTACAGAACATGTGAACCCAGCCTTACTTTGGGGGCCTGTGTGACAGAACATACCAAAAGTTACACCATTCTAAAATGCTCAAAATCATATTCAAGGAGTTTATTAACCCTTCATGGGCTTTACTGGAACTAAAGCAATGTGTAAGGAAAGAATGCAAGTTTTAATTTCTCCCACAAAAATGTTAATTTAACCTATAAAGTCTGCATTATCACAAGGGTAACAAGATAAAATACACTACACAATGTGTTTTGCAATTTCTCCTGAGTTTATCGATACCTCATATGTGGTGTATAACTATTGTTTGTGTGCATTACAGGGCTCGAAAGGGAAGAAGCGGCATTTTACTTTTAGAACACAAAATCGGCAAGATGCCATGTCGCGTTTGCAGAGGCCATGATGTGCCTAAACAGTGAAAAGTCCCCTTAGGGTCTGTGCCCACAATCAGGACTCACTGCGTCCTTCACGCTGTGGGTCCTGACTTGTGGGGCTGCGAGTCTCCTCCGCATGAGAACGCAGGAGACTGCAGCTGCTTGTACCTGTGACTACACAGCTGCATAGTAATCAGGTCTCCCACATGGACCTTTGAGTGGACCCCTGGGGAATCCAGGAGGGGGCTTGGCCTCCATGTCCACTCAAGGAGTGTGGTAGAGAGCCTGGTTGCTAAGTTGCGTAGGCAGGCACAGTGGGGAGGAAGTAGTGAGCCAGTCTGAAGTGGAGCTCAGGGAGAGCAGACGCTAAGAGGAGACCTGAGACTGCCACTAGTCAGACAACGTACGTGCAGTGACTATCGACGGGGGAGATCGGTCACCTGGTAGTGCCACCTGAAATCCACCCAAGGCTACAGAGAGCAAAGGGGTGGCTGAGTACGGGGACTGCCAGGGAGGTTACGGGTCCCAGTGCAGAGATTCATTCAATTTTTCCTGCAAAACCTGCCTGAGGGGGCACTTTAGACCCCCAAGACAACACCACAGAGTCCGCAGCCACGTAGTAATGAGAGGGCTCATAGCTCACAAGAGGCAAACAGCCGGAGTGACCTGGTCCAGGCTACAAGCAAACGGGCCGAAAAGAGGGGAGAACAGGCAGCAGCAACTTCCCTGGGTGACCCCCGTAGGGACTTCAAGTCAGGGGTCACCACAAAAACATCAGGGCTAGAGAAGGCGAGTCGGTAGTCACCCTCAAAAGTCAGCCTGACGGAATGCCTGGTTTCCTCTGGTTAATCCCAGCTATGCCTGGGTACTCACCCTGCCATCTATTGTGAGTAAAAACCCTGAAAGACTGTCTGGACTGTGCCTGAGTCATTCTGCAACCTGTGGTTCCACACACCTACACAGGGTCTTGGGGCCTGCCTCACTCTTGGGAGGCCACTACATTTAGCTGCATCCAACATCAGCCCCAGGCGTCCCCTAATCTGCAGTGGCGGTCCCCTGACCGCAATACCGAGAGTGGCGTCACGAAATTCCTAAAGAAGCAACCTACCTGTGACCAGACCTTCCCACATGGAGTCCCTGAAGGTAATGCACCGACACAACACCTGTGGGGCTTCACATGTTCTCTCTACGTCGGACGCATGCGATTCCGCAGCAAACAATTAACATGCTGTGGTCTGGAAAGACGCACAGCAGGTCAGTGTTTGCTGGGAAAAAAACAAGCACAATGGGTATGGGATTTCAAGAAATCCCATCCACTCTGCTTGTTCTGTACCACGCTGTGTTTTGGACACAGCTGAAGCATGCTGCGTCCAAAATGCTGCAAAAACTGATCATGGCAACACCCTTAAAGTGAACCTGAGCGGTCAATATGTACCCAGACCCACGGGCAGTTCTAGGTGCATATTGCTAATCCTTGTCTAACCGTCCATGTATACACTAGTATGGATAAAGAGATCTTTAGAAAAAGTATTTCTAAAGATTCTTGTAATATGCTAATGAGTGCAGCAGCTAAGGGCGTTATTTCCCCTGACTAGTCCGCCCTCTTAGCATGTTAGTTTGTCCACAGGGGCATGCTAACAAGCTATTTGATGCAGCGTCACCAGCGGCGATGTGCGTACCTGTGTCCATGGTGAACGCTGGAGCTGAATGCCCCTCTCTTCTGATCATGCGCACTAGACCTATCATAATGCGCATGACCGGAAGTGCCGGGCGTTCTGCTTCAGCGTTCACCACAGACACAGGTACGCGCGTCACCGCTAGTGATGCTGTATTGAATATCATGCTAGTACGCTGAACTCATTAGCATTTAATGAAGGATCTTTAGAAATACTTGTTCTAAAGATCTCTTTATCTAGGCTAGTGTATACAGGGACGGTTAGGCAGGGATTAGATATATGCACCCAGAACTGCTCGTGGCTCTGTGTGCATATTCCACCTGACAGGTTCACTTTAAACTAATAGATTATACCAGGGAAGAAATGAAAATATTTTTTTTGGTGCTTCTACTATGGATCCTGTAACCAGTGATGTCATGACACCAGTGTGAATAGGCCAAAAATGAAATGTGCTTGAAATAATAAAGAAATTTGCCTTGTTATTGTATTTGTATCCTACATCAAATTATGACCCACATGCACTTCAGAGCAATATGTCTAAATTATGTAACGTTCTTTTTAACTTAAGCATTATTGATCTTTCACAAAATTCTTTCTTGTGCTACAGAGTTTACAATAAATTTGATGGCGTCTGGTCAGACATTTACAATTAATGGAACCGTGTGTATTACAAGACCCTGAGTAAATCCCTCTGCTCCAGGAGAGACCATGGCAATCAATTACAGGAATCAACTTCACATAACCAAAACCCAGGAGAAAAGAAATGATTGATTCATTGACCAGAAAGTCAACCGTGCTCCTAAGTAAAGATGTCCCATCGAAAAAGCTTCAGGGCCAAGGGCCACCCAAGAAAATAATAGATGTAATTTCATGTATGTTCTGTTACTCTTTAAGAATTGTGGCTATAACAGGACTTTATTAACATAACATTGCTTTATTACTTCTTATTGTTACTTATTGTTACTGTATTACTTATCAAACAAATAGCTTTCTTATACACCTGTATAATATGATTTATAAATTATGATGTAGTCCAATCATTGCAAATTCTTACCACTCTCATTAAATATAAAGTCTACTAGTTAAAATTAGATAAGAATATTTTGGATATATTTCACTAACTGAAAGTTTCATGACTGATATTACCTTTACTTACAGTATATCACAAAAGTGAGTACACCTCCACATTTTTGTAAATATTTTATTATAACTTTTCATGGCACAACAGTGAACACTGATGACACTTTGTTACAATGTAAAGTAGTCAGAATACAGCTTGTATAACAGGGAAAATTTGGTGTGCCCTCTAAATAACTCCACACACAGCGATTAATTTCAAAACTGCTAGCAGGAAATGTGAGTACACCTCTAAGGCCGGAGTCACACTTGCGAGAGACACGCGCGAGTCTCACATCGCATCACCCGACATGGCCTGCAGCTCTCCTGACAGGAGCATCTCAGTTGCATAGAAATACATGCAGCTGACCTGCTCCTGTCAGGAGAGTGTGTGGCCATGCCGGGTGATGCGATGTGAGTGAAAAAGGCCAAATTCTGCCCAATTGTGTTATTTTCTCTTCCAGGTGTCATGTGACTCATTAGTGTTACAAGGTCTCAGGTGTGAATGGGGAGCAGATGTGTTAAATTTGGTGATATCGCTCACACACTCTCTCATACTGGTCACTGGAAGTTCAACATGGCATTTCATGGCAAAAAAATCCTCTGAGGATCTACATAAAGATGGCTTAGGCTGTAAGAAGATTGCTAGCACCCTGAAACTGATCTGCAGCATGGTGGCCAAGAGCATACAGGGGTTTAACAAGACAGGTTCCACTCAGAACAGGCCTCGCCATGGTTGACCAAAGAAGATGAGTGCACGTACTCAGCGTCATATCCAGAAGTTGTCGTTTCAAAATAGACACATGACGGCTGCCAGCCTTGCTGCAAGGGTTAAAGGGGTGAGGTGTCAGTCAGCCAGTGCTGAGATCATATGTCACACACTGCCTCAATTTGGTCTGCATGACTATCATCCCAGAAGGAAGTAGCTTCAAAAGATGATGCACAAGAAAGTCCACAAACATTTTACTGAAGACAAAAAAACTAAGGACGTGGATTACTGGAATCATGTCCTGTGGTCTGATGAGACCAAGATAAACTTATTTAATTCAGATGTTGTCAGCATATGTGGCAGCAACAAGGTGAGGAGCACAAGGACAAGTGTGTCTTGCCTACAGTCAAAATGGTGGTTGGAGTATCATGGTTTGGGGTGGCCTGGGTGCTGCTGGCTGTGGGAAGCTACAGTTCATTGAGGGAACCATGAATGCCAACATGTAGTGTTACATGCTGAAGCAGAGCATAGTTTCCTCCCTTCAGAAACTGGGCCACAGGGCAGTATTCTCACATAATAACGACCCCAAACACACCTCCAAGATGACCACTACCTTGCTAAAGAAACTAAGGGTAAAGGAGCCGGACTAGCCAAGCATGTCTCTAGACCTAAACCCTATTGAGCATCTGTGGGGTATCCTCAAAGGGAAGGGGGAGGAGTGCAAGGTCTCTAACATCCACCAGCTCCTTAATGTTGTCTTGGAGGATGGAAGAGGAAAATAATTGTGGAATTGCAGTTGTTTCGTAATTTCAATGCCATTGGGGTTTTTTTCCCCCACTTTCCAATGTGTGCATCACATGGTAAAATGAATTGGGCAATTCTAAAGTAGAACTCGTCTCACAATAAAAAACCCTCATATGGCTATGTGGGCAGAAAAATAGTAAAGTTATGGCTCTTGGAAGAAGGGAAGGAAAAAGCGAAAATGCAAAAACTGAAAATCGCAAAGTCATGAAGTCTTTAAACTGTATATCAGGAGAAGTGTGTGCCTTAGTAAAGTATATAAGAAGTTGTGTGGCCATCATACTATATATAAGAATAAGTGGGGACATAGTAAAGCGTATGAAGTTGTGGGGGGAGGAGTCATCATATCCTATATAAGGAGAAGTATGGGCTGTAATAAAGGATATAAGAGGTTGTGTGCAACAAAATACAGGATAAAGGGGAATTAGGGGGCCGTCACAAAGTATATAAGGGGCATGGCCAAAATATAGTATACTAGGTGCTGTCGGTACCATTATACAGTGTATAGGGAGCTGTGGGAACATCATACAGTGTACAGGGAACTGTAGGGACCATCATACAGTATATAAGGAGCTGTGGGGACCTTCATACACTGTATTGGGAGCTGTGGGGACTATCACACAGTGTATAGGCAACTACAGGGACCATAATACAGTGTATAAGGAGCTGTGTGGACCATCATACTGTTTATAGGGAGCTGTGGGGCCCATCATACAGTGCAAAGGGAGCTGTGAGGACCACCAAACAGTGTATAGGGAGCTCTAGGGACAATCATGTGGCGCCCTGGACTAGCCAGGTCATCACAGGTACTGCAACACACACCCCCACCCCGAGACAGGCACATCAGCCAGACACAAAATCATTGTTGCCTCCCTCCAGGGGCTGATGTCCACACCAGGTGGGGTGGAGCCAGGTGGTTGGCCCCACCCACTGAGGAGTTCACAGTCCTGGAGGTGGGAAAAGGAAGAGAGTTCAGTTAGGGAACTACAAGTGAGAGGAGTGAAGTAGTGGTGAAGGAGTAAACTGATCGTGTCCGGGTGCGTGGCCTGGGCACTAAGAGCAAGGTTGGCAGACAGTGGTGGCCGTCTGCAGGAGAGGCGAATCAACGCGGAACCGTAGGACGGGGTTAGGCGGTGGCCCGCCGGTACCAAACCGGGGAGCGAAGTGAAGCCAGCATACACAGGCAGGGCCTGCGGACCCCGACCAGGCTTGGAGTCTGCCCCGTTAAGAGGTCAAATCCATCAGTGACCGGAACCCCAGGGGTTTCCTAACAGCCAAGACTCAATAGATTTTAACTGTCTGACCAGTAGAAGGAAATACAGCTCCCGCCACAGCTAGAGTTCCAAGGGCCAGAGCCTGTGGGCAAAAGGGCTCCTCCGGCACATATATACGCTGGGGAGCGGGTTACCGGTGGGAAGCCATCGGGACTGAACATACACAAAGGTTCAGGGAAAGGCAGCCACCACCAACCATCCGGGAGAAGCCACAGCAGCCGGCTGCGGGACCCGTCCATCCAGCCGTTTGGTTTACCAGAGACTCTGCGTACATTTGTGGCTGAGTACAACCGTGCCATCCGGCACCGCGCTGCGCAGCCCAGGCGACCCTGCACCTTGCCAACCCTGCCTCCCCGTCACCTCACCGGGCCCCGGGACCACCAACCCCTACCCACGGAGGGGGAAAACGACATCCCAGCTGCTCCCTACCATCGCTCCCGGGATCCCTGTCACCAGCAGCGGTGGTGCCCAACCTCACCACAACCCGTGGGTGGCGTCACGGACCAAATCCCCAAACCAAACTATCCCCTTTCACTCACAGGCGAGGAGCGCCGCTCGAGTCCCCGGATCCAGGCCCACCGCTTGAGCCACCGAGCAGCAGCAGCGCCAGACCCGAGCGCTAGCGAGCGCAGCGCCTCGACCCCCGCGACAACTTGGCGTCACGAACAGGATCTTACCGTTCTACCGGCTGGTAGAAGTGCGCCTTGTGCCCCGCCGGCGGTGTCCGGCTGAAAAATTTCAGAATCCGTCATCTTGGGCGCGAAGATTTTCCCGCTCGAGCGTCTTCTCGAGCAGTGGAGGCGCAAAAGTCGAAGCCCCGCCCCTGAAGAGGAGGTGCCAAGAAAAGACCAAGGGGGGGCAGGTGAAGAATGGCGGCATATAACTAGCGCTGCGGAGTGCAGGGACACCAGGACTCTGCCGAAACACGTTCCTGGACGCCAACGTGGAAGGATGTGTCGGAAGATCCAGGCCCAGGCTGATTCCCTGATGGAGCGGTGGATGGCCGAGGTGGAGGAACCAGCTGCGGCTGTGCGAGCACGCGAAGTGGAAGCAACCATGGAGGAGCGGGTAAGCGACCCACACCCCTATATCCCTCAGGGACCGGCCACTGCGGCTGAGGGACCCGGTCTGCCCCTGCCCTCTATATTGCCTCCCCCGCCACCCGTACCGGTTGCCGCTGCTCCCCTGCTTGGTCCGCTGCCACCAACACCGGCAGCGGAGTCCGTTCTACCAGCCTGCAAAGACCAGCCTGCAGAAGACACGAGCAGTCAGCCCGTCATCGCTCCGACACCCGTACCAGCCCCACTCCGCGCCTGCGTCCAGAAAATACCTCATCCCAACTTGGACGCACCAGAAATCCCAGAGGAAGCCGCGCTCCAGATGACAACGGCCCCAGCAGTCCGCCCGGCCAAGATGGAGGTGACCGTCGACCGGAAGCCAGCCCAGCAGGTAAAGCTGGCCGCTCCCAGAATCCAGGCCTCGGCTGAGGCGTCGCGGGGTTGCTGCTGCAAGGCATCCGAGCAGGCCACGACACAGAGGGGTTCCCCAGTGCAGAAGGTGCCGGTCGTAGCCGGCACGGGGGAGCTCCGGCTGGGCCCGACCCCCGCACAGAGTGAGACGGAGCGGGTAGACGCTCCATACTGGGAGCGGCAGCAGCGCCAGCTGGGCCGGGAGATCGCTGCCCGAAAAGGGTGTAAAGTGGATGTGCATGCCCGCATGTATGTGGAGAAAGATCATCTGCAGCGAGCTACCATCGGGGTCCAGAGCAGTGCGCCATGTGAAGGTGTAACTGGAGCCCCACAGTTGAGAATGGACTGTTGAGTAAGGCAGCGGTCCACCGTTGCATACAGTTGTCCCCCGTTGGGACCCTCAGCAGTTTGAATGAATGACAAAAATCATCCCGAAAGATCATCTGATTATCTACTGTGATTATTCCAGCCGTTGCCGGCAAGTTGTCCCCGCAGGGACCCTTTGTTACCGTTGGCATGAGCAACTCTTCATGGACATGCCTGAGAACTTGCAGGGCACCCACGAACTGGTGGGATTGTAAATAAGTTGGGGGCATGTTTTCCGTTGCCGCCTCCAGAGAGGCAGATTTGGAGGATGGGCCTGGAGGGAAGTGATGTCCCAGGCCCGCCACTACCGCAACCGGTGGCGATCCTCCGGTGGTCAGGGGTCCCCCATGGACATGGGGTCCCCTGAAGTGACAGCCGGGTGCGAGTCACCGTACCCGTTCCCGCTCGGGCAGCCTGGATCTGGACTGGGGTCAAGGGGTGCTGCCCACTTCTTAGGGGCAGCATCAGGGCTAGGTTGCTTGGGTGGGAGAGCGGAAGCCGTCCGTCCGTTATTATTAAAAATGTATATATATATATATATATATATATGTGTTTTGCAAAGTTTAAGTGACATGCCTCCCGTAAGGGAAGATTTGAAATGCATACTGTGTTGTTGTTTTTATATCTTTACAGTTGAAAAGAAAAATAAAACCGGTGATGGACGGGCAGCCCGCGGACGATCTGCATTTAACCAAGGGGGAATGTGGCGCCCTGGACTAGCCAGGTCATCACAGGTACTGCAACACACACACCCACCCCGAGACAGGCACATCAGCCAGACACAAAATCCTTGTTGCCTCCCTCCAGGGGCTGATGTCCACACCAGGTGGGGTGGAGCCAGGTGGTTGGCCTCACCCACTGAGGAGTTCACAGTCCTGGAGGTGGGAAAAGGAAGAGAGTTCAGTTAGGGAAGTGCAAGTGAGAGGAATGAAGTAGTGGTGAAGGAGTAAACTGATCGTGTCCAGGTGCGTGGCCTGGGCACTAAGAGCAAGGTTGGCAGATGGTGGTGGCCGTCTGCAGGAGAGGCGAATCAACGCGGAACCGTAGGACCGGGGTTGGGCGGTGGCCCGCCGGTACCAAACCGGGGAGCGAAGTGAAGCCAGCACACACAGGCAGGGCCTGCGGACCCCGACCAGGCTTGGAGTCGCCGTTAAGAGGTCAAATCCGTCAGTGACCGGAACCCCAGGCGTTTCCTAACAGCCAAGACCCGATAGAAGGCAACTGTCCGACCAGTAGAAGGAAATACAGCTCCCGCCACAGCTAGAGTTCCAAGCGCCAGAGCCTGTGGGCTAAAGGGCTCCTCCGGCACATATATACGCTAGGGAGCGGGTTACCGATGGGAAGCCATCGGGACCGAACATACACAAAGGTGCAGGGAAAGGCAGCCACCACCAACCATCTGGGAGAAGCTACAGCAGCCGGCTGCGGGACCCGTCCATGCAGTCGTTTGGTTTACCAGAGACTCTGCGTACATTTGTGGCTGAGTGAGTACAACCGTGCC
The DNA here is from genome assembly GCF_048569485.1 of Anomaloglossus baeobatrachus. NCBI lineage: Eukaryota > Metazoa > Chordata > Amphibia > Anura > Aromobatidae > Anomaloglossus > Anomaloglossus baeobatrachus. Next base: position 608,459,324 of record NC_134353.1, on the reverse strand, counting down.
ATCCAGCACCGCACTGCGCAGTCCAGGCGACCCTGCACCTTGCCAACCCTGCCTCCCCGTCACCTCACCGGGCCCCGGGACCACCAACCCCTACCCACGGAGGGGGAAAACGACATCCCAGCTGCTCCCTACCATCGCTCCCGGGAGCCCCGTCACCAGCAGCGGTGGTGCCCAACCTCACCACAACCCGTGGGTGGCGTCACGGACCAAATCAAACTATCCCCTTTCACTCACGGGCGAGGAGCGCCGCTAGAGTCCCCAGATCCGGGCCCACCGCTCGAGCCACCGAGCAGCAGCAGCGCCGGACCCGAGCGCTAGCGAGCGCAGTGCCCCGCCGCCCGCGACAATAATACTGTATTTATGAAGCTGAAAAGTCCATCATACACTATAAAGGGAGCTGTGAGGACCATCATACTGTATATAGGGAGCTGTAGGGACCATCATACTATATATAGGGAGCTGTAGAGACCATCAAACTGTGTATAGTCAGCTGTAGAGACCATCAAACTGTGTATAGTGAGCTGTGGGGACCATCATAAGTATATTGGGAGCTGAAGGGACCATTATACAGTATATAGGAAGCTTTAGGGACATTATACTGTGTATAGCGAACTGTAGGGACCATCATACTGTATATAGGGAGCTGTGTGAAACATCATGCAGTGTATAGGGAGCTGTGGGGACCATTATACAGTATATGGGAAGCTGTGGGGAGCATCATACAGTGTATAGGAAATTGTAGGGACCAGCATTCAGTATATTGGGAGCTGAAGGGACCATAATACTGTATATAGGAAGCTGTAGGTACTATTTTATTATACAGTGTATAGGGAGCTGTGGGGGCACTTGTAATTATTTGATTTAAATGTGTGCATTATTGTTTTGATTGGGGCTTTCAGGGGGAATTCTTCGTTTTTTTTGGGAGGGAAGGGAAATTGTTACTTAAAGGGGATATTCAAGGGTGTTTGTTGCTTGAAGGGGGCACTTGGGATATTATAACTTTCAAAGTAGAATATTGGACATTAGTACTTGCTATGTAGAACAGTGGGGGCTTTACTACTTTCTATGGGACACTATTTTTAGAGACCCCCACTATCTGGTGCACTGTCTTTGTAGCATTAATTGGTAAAGGGATCATCATAGTAATGGCATAACATTTGAATTATTGGGGTTACTGTTGCACGCCGGAAGTGCAAGCAGGATGAGGAGTGTTTTCAGGTTGGGAATAGATGGGGGATGGTGTTAGAAATGTGAGAAGATGTGTCTTTATTGTAATTTCTGCAGATGAGTCCTAGCTGGAAGAGTTTGTTGTGTTGATCCAGATGAGAAAGACAAAAAAAATGAATGACTCCGCCAGAAAGAACGTCAGCTGTAAGTCACTATACTGTATATGTCTGTACTGTAATATCAGTTATATGGTTGGCATAACTAATAGTGATGAGCGAGTATGCTTGTTACTACTCGGTACTCGCACGAGTATCACTGTACTCGGGCTACTCGGCGGGGACCGAGTAATCTCGCGATACTCGTGCTGTACTCGTGGTCTTCATCCCTGCATGTTGGCGCTCTTTTGAGAGCCAGCCCTCATGCAGGGATTGGCTGGCAGACCACTGCAATGCCACAGCCCTGTTAGTTGTGGAATTGCAGTGATTGGCCAGCCTGCACAGCGTGACCGAGCCTTTATACCGGCGGGCGCGCTGTGCTCTGCACACAGCCATCCAGACAGTCAGAGCAGGGAGAGTGTTGCTGCTTCAGGGAAAGGTTTGCGGCCCTTTATAGTTATTTCCGTAGCAGGGCTGCAAACAGTGTGACCAGAAGTCCTTCTCAGGACTATTATAGTTGTATACAGGTGTGTCGCCCTGGGCAAGCCAGGGGACACAGGTCATCACACCACCACACCCTACATCCCAGTTAGGAACACCAAAGCTAACCAAAAATCCTTGTTGCCTTCCTCCAAAGGCTGATGATTCACACCAGGGGGTGGGCCAGGTGGTTGGCTCCGCCCACCGAGGAGTTCACAGCTCTGGAGGCGGGAGAAACCAGGCAGTTCAGTTAGGGAGGTGAAGGAGTAAACATGAGTTGACTTAGGGAAGTGAAAGTAGAAGGAAGTAAAGTGGTAAAGGAGGAAAGCAAGAGTGGTGACAGGAAAGAAAGAGAGTGAAAAGCCTGAAGTTAGTCCAGCTGTGTGCAGGACGGGTCAGCAAGGTCAGCAACGACGGTGACTGTCCAGAGGGGTGACTGTTCGGGAGTTCCTGGAAGGACCGCGTACGGGTAGTGACCCGGCGGTCTGGAGCAGCGTGCAAAGGACAGTCAGCACCAGGGCAGGGGCCTCTCGGACCCCGGCAAGGCTAGGAGTCGCCATAATTTGCCGAATCCGTCAGTGAAGGGGACGTCGATCCCCCAACAACCAAGTCCCGATTGAAGGCAACAGTCCAACGATTAAGGAGGAACACCGCCACCGCCAAGGCACCAGTTCCTCAGGGCCAGCGTCTGCGGGCAAAGTAGAGCTCCTCCGGCCCAGCTTGAAGCCGGGGAGCGGGTTACCGGTGGGGACCCATCGCTACCAACTTAGAAACATCAGGTGCAGGTCAGAGGGACATCACCGTTACCTACTGGGAGAGCAAGTGCAGCCGTCCGTGGGAACCGTCTTTCCAGCCGTGTGGTTTACCGTAAAACTGTGTCAACATCTCAGGCTGAGTGAGTACCACAGTGCCGCAAGGAACAGCGCTGCCCCCGCGTCCCTGCGCCCACCAGGCCCTGCACCTCCCATCTCATCACCGGGCCCCGGGATCACCAACCCCTACCCACGGAGGGGCAACACAACACCTGGCTGCTCCGCATCACCATCCCCGGGATCCCCATATTGAGCAGCGGTGGTGAAATCACCACAACCGTGGGTGGCGTCACGGACAATAAACAATTCCCACACCCAACAACCCCCTTTCACTCACGGGCGAGGAGTGCCGCTCGAGAACCCCCGGGATCCGGCCCACAGCTCGAGCCACCACTGAGCAGCAGCCGCCGGACCCGAGCAGAAGGGGTGAGCGTAGCGTGCTGACACCCTCCTCCCCGCCCGCGACAACTTGGCGTCACGAACAGGATCTTACCGCTCTGCCGTTTGGTAGAGGTGCGCCTTGTTACCGCCGGAGGTATCCGGCAGGAAAATTTCAGAAGCCGCCATCTTTGGCGCGAAAAGTTCCTGCTCGAGCGTCTTCTCGAGTAGCAGAGGCGCGAAGGCCGAAACCCCGCCCCGAGAGAGGAGGGGCCGGAAAGAGCTAAGGGGGACGCGATGGCGGCTGGCTGCATGTAGCTGCAGCTATAAAAGCAGGGACGCCAGGACTCTGCAGATATACCGTTCCTGGAAGAAGAAGTCACCATGTGGATGCCGTCCCGCGACACCGTAGCCCCCGCGCCTGGATTCGCGGCGTGGGTGGAAATCCGGACCGCGCAGCTCTACCAACGGCTGCAGGTCAGGATGCAGCTCCTCATGGAGGAGTGGGAGACCGACATGGCGGACGTTATAGCCACCGTGCGGAGACGCGAGGAGGAAGCGGAGAAAGGGAGGGTGAGTGACCCACGTCCCGATGCCCTGGAAGGGCCGGTCATCGCGGCTGCGGGGCCCGGTCCAAGCCCTCTCCCCCCGTTGCCTCCCTCGCCACCCGTCTCGGGGGCCGTGACCCCGCCACTAGGCCTGCTACCACCGCAACCGGTAGCAATACCCAGCGTCCCCGCCCAGGCGGACCGACCTGTAGCCGGAGCCCGTAGTAGACCAGAGGTGTTGCCGTGGAAGGTCCTGAAGGATGAACCGGAGGCATCCCCTGAAAAGTCCCCCGAGCCGGAGCCGATGACCCGCTCCGAGCCGAAGGCCCAGCAGCGGAAAGCCCCTATGCCCATCCCCCACACCTCGGCTGAGGTAGCGCCGGGTTGTTGCTGTAAGGCAGCGCCCAAGGCCAAGACACCGCGGGACACGCCGCCCAGATTCCTGACAGTGGGCAACGTCCAGAATGTCCCGCGGGGCCCGACCCGTGCACCGGAGCTCACAGCAGCGCCGTATTGGGATAGGGAGCCGGTACCGCTGGGCCTGGAGATCGGAGAGAGGGAGAGGAAGAAGGCCGAGCTGGTGGCCCGAGCTATCAAGGAGAAGGAGAATCTCCGCCAGGCCACGTTCCGTGTCCGGGGACCGCTGTACGTGGGGCAGGTGAGGCGGTTTGATGTCCGCCGGGGCTACGGGTTTATCTATGAACCGGGCCTGGAGGCCGAAGTGTTTGTAGCCCGGCGGGATGTGAATGCCCACCTGCCTGAGGAGCATCCCGGCCGCAACCTAATGCCGGGAGACATCGTCCAGTACACCCGGCACTGTGGAGAGAGGGGGTGGTTTGCCCTGGATGTGAAACTGCGGGGCAGCCAGGAGAGCAGAGTGAGTCCTGCACCCCCTCCCTCGGATGAAGCTGAAGGCCTGGAGTAGGGCAGCGGATGCCCGCTGCAGCAGTCCCCGTTGGGACCACCAAAGAGTTGTTTGTTTGTTTGAAAGTTCTGCTGATGATAAGAAAATGATGATTACCGAGTACTTCACCTGATTGTCTGCTTGATTTGCAACCGGCCGGAGCCGGCACCGTTGTCCCAGTGGGGACCGTTTAAAAAGTTTGCATGGGAACTATCCATGGACAAGCCCGTGAACTTGCAGGGCAACCACAAACGTTAAGTGGCTTGTAAATAAGTTGTTTGCCGTTACCGTTTTCCGCAATGCCGCCTCCGGAGAGGCAGGTTGGAGGGAGGGCCCTCAGCAGAGCAGGCTGGGGCCCAGCCACCAAAGGAACCGGTGGCTACCCTCTGGAGGGAAAGGACAGATCCCGCTCGGGTAATTTGTGCTGGACTGTGGGTCAAGGGGTGCTGCCTGGGCTTTAGGGGCAGCATCAGGGCCAGGTTGCTTGGGTGGGAGAGAGCGGAAACCGTAACCGTAAACCGTTTGCAACGTTTAAGAAATGTGCCTCCCGTTATGGGAAGATTCATTAAAAATGTAAATATGTTATTTTACCCTGTTATCTTTTACAGAAAAATAAAACCGGTGTTGGACGGCAGCCCGCGGACGGTCTGCATTTTGCTAAGGGGGAATGTGTCGCCCTGGGCAAGCCAGGGGACACAGGTCATCACACCACCACACCCTACATCCCAGTTAGGAACACCAAAGCTAACCAAAAATCCTTGTTGCCTTCCTCCAGAGGCTGATGATTCACACCAGGGGGTGGGCCAGGCGGTTGGCTCCGCCCACCGAGGAGTTCACAGCTCTGGAGGCGGGAGAAACCAGGCAGTTCAGTTAGGGAGGTGAAGGAGTAAACATGAGTTGACTTAGGGAAGTGAAAGTAGAAGGAAGTAAAGTGGTAAAGGAGGAAAGCAAGAGTGGTGACAGGAAAGAAAGAGAGTGAAAAGCCTGAAGTTAGTCCAGCTGTGTGCAGGACGGGTCAGCAAGGTCAGCAACGACGGTGACTGTCCAGAGGGGTGACTGTTCGGGAGTTCCTGGAAGGACCGCGTACGGGTAGTGACCCGGCGGTCTGGAGCAGCGTGCAAAGGACAGTCAGCACCAGGGCAGGGGCCTCTCGGACCCCGGCAAGGCTAGAAGTCGCCATAATTTGCCGAATCCGTCAGTGAAGGGGACGTCGATCCCCCAACAACCAAGTCCCGATTGAAGGCAACAGTCCAACCATTAAGGAGGAACATCGCCACCGCCAAGGCACCAGTTCCTCAGGGCCAGCGTCTGCGGGCAAAGTAGAGCTCCTCCGGCCCAGCTTGAAGCCGGGGAGCGGGTTACCGGTGGGGACCCATCGCTACCAACTTAGAAACATCAGGTGCAGATCAGAGGGACATCACCGTTACCTACTGGGAGAGCAAGTGCAGCCGTCCGTGGGAACCGTCTTTCCAGCCGTGTGGTTTACCGTAAAACTGTGTCAACGTCTCAGGCTGAGTGAGTACCACAGTGCCGCAAGGCACAGCGCTGCCCCCGCGTCCCTGCGCCCACCAGGCCCTGCACCTCCCATCTCATCACCGGGCCCCGGGATCACCAACCCCTACCCACGGAGGGGCAACGCAACACCTGGCTGCTCCGCATCACAATCCCCGGGATCCCCATATTGAGCAGCGGTGGTGAAATCACCACAACCGTGGGTGGCGTCACGGACAATAAACAATTCCCACACCCAACAACCCCCTTTCACTCACGGGCGAGGAGTGCCGCTCGAGAACCCCCGGGATCCGGCCCACAGCTCGAGCCACCACTGAGCAGCAGCCGCCGGACCCGAGCAGAAGGGGTGAGCGTAGTGTGCTGACACCCTCCTCCCCGCCCGCGACACAGGCAGGCAGGGTATAGCCAGGTCGGAGTACAGTAGCAGAGTCCTTCTCAGGACTATTGTTGCTGTATACAGGCAGGGTATAGCCAGGTCGGAATTCAGGCTAGTGACCAGAAGAGTCCTTGTCAGGACTATTGTAGCAGTATACAGGCAGGCAGGCAGGGTATACAGCCATTCCTAGTGGTGACCGTATACCAGCCTTCATCACCATATCTGGGGCTGGTGTACACAGTCTAAAACAGTCCTGATAGTGTCAGACTTCTCAGTTATTGTCGCTCCTAAAAACCTGTTAGGTTCTTAGTGCGTCCGTGCTTGCATTTAAAAACCGCATGTGTGTGCCTGTCGGTGGCAGCATACAGGTGCACGTTTTGCACAAACTTGGATATAACGCACAAGTCTAGTGTATAATACACGTCAGTCAGCAGTGTCTGATAGTGTCAGACTTCTCAGTAATTGTCGCTCCTAAAAACCTGTTAGGTTCTTAGTGCGTCCGTGCTTGCATTTAAAAACCGCACGTGTGTGCCTGTCGGTGGCAGCGTACAGGTGCACGTTTTGCACAAACTATTATATAACGCACAAGTCTAGTGTATAATACACGTCAGTCAGCAGTGTCTGATAGTGTCAGACTTCTCAGTAATTGTCGCTCATAAAAACATGTTAGGTTCTTAGTGCGTCCGTGCTTGCATTTAAAAACCGCACGTGTGTGCCTGTCGGTGGCAGCGTACAGGTGCACGTTTTGCACAAACTTGGATATAACGCACAAGTCTAGTGTATAATACACGTCAGTCAGCAGTGTCTGATAGTGTCAGACTTCTCAGTAATTGTCGCTCCTAAAAACCTGTTAGGTTCTTAGTGCGCCCGTGCTTGCATTTAAAAACCGCACGTGTGTGCCTGTCGGTGGCAGCGTACAGGTGCACGTTTTGCACAAACTATTATATAACGCACAAGTCTAGTGTATAATACACGTCAGTCAGCAGTGTCTGATAGTGTCAGACTTCTCAGTAATTGTCGCTCCTAAAAACATGTTAGGTTCTTAGTGCGTCCGTGCTTGCATTTAAAAACCGCACGTGTGTGCCTGTCGGTGGCAGCGTACAGGTGCACGTTTTGTACAAACTATTATATAACGCACAAGTCTAGTGAATAATACACGTCAGTCAGCAGTGTCTGATAGTGTCAGACTTCTCAGTAATTGTCGCTCCTAAAAACATGTTAGGTTCTTAGTGCGTCCGTGCTTGCATTTAAAAACCGCACGTATGTGCCTGTCGGTGGCAGCGTACAGGTGCACTTGTGTGCGTTTTGCACAAACTTGGATATAACGCACAAGTCTAGTGAATACACGTCAGCACAGCATTGCAAAATGCGCAAGGGCGTTGGCAACGAACAAGGAAGTGGACGTGATGGTGGTGCAGGCAGAGACCGAGGTCGTGTGCAAGCTCTAATTTTGCCACAACAAAGGGCCACATCTACTCGCTCACACGTCCTGTCCCAAATTCTTGGGGACCGCAGCAGTACACCGCTCTTGAACCAAGACCAGTGTCAACAGGTTGTTAGTTGGATAGCGGATAATACTTCCAGTCAGATTGGCACCACCACAAACACTCTGTCTTCCACACGGTCAAGTGTCAGTAGCCGTGATACTGCACCGCACATTTCAGAACCTGATCCTCCTTCCTACCACAAGGCTGAGTACACGTCCTCGGACATTACTGATCCCACACTTGGACACTCGGAAGAGCTGTTCACGTTTCCATTCGCACATTCTGGCCTCTCGCCAGCTCATGTTGAAGTGGGTCATGAGGAGATCGTATGTACAGATGCCCAAATATTTGAGCAGCCACGTTCTCACGAAGTTGGCAACGTGTCTCAACAAGTGGTGGACGATGATGAGACACAATTGTCAGGAAGTCAGGAGGAGGAGCAGGGTGCGGAAGAGGAAGACGACGTGGTGGATGATCCAGTAACTGACCCAACCTGGCAGGAGGATATGCAGAGCGAGGACAGCAGTGCACAGGGGGAGGGAGGCATAGCATCCCAAGAGGCAGTAAGAAGCAGGGTGGTGGCTCCAGGCAGAAGTCAGGCAACCGTTCCCCGGAACAACAACACGACACAAGGTGCCTGTACAAATGTTAGGTCTTCCCGAGTCTGGCAGTTTTTTAAGTTGGCGCCAGATGATTCTAAAAAGGCCATTTGAAACACCTGCCATGCCAGTGACTCGCCCACCCCAGGGCTGTGGGACACCCGGTGCCGGGCCGGACTAGTCCGGTGGTAGTCAGTGGTGGCTGGCCCGGCTCCGTGGCCCTGGTGGGTGTCAGTAGAATATGTGGCTTGATGAATAAAGTTTGTGTTCGTGACGCCACCTGTGGTCTGCGGCTATTAAGCCGCCGCTGCTGTGTGAGGCCTCCGGGGTGATGTTATGGCAGCAATGGTGGTACTGCTCCCCACAGGTGGAGCGGAGCCCCGGGGACACTGTAGTGCTCGTCAAAGTCTATGGGGTTGTGTGGCTAACACGGTGCAGGGCCGACAGGCAATGAAAGAACCAGGCACAAACAAAAGTCTCTTTACCTTTTCCTCTTTTACTTTGGGAACAGTCCAGTCCTGGGAGACCGTTACAGGTGGTGATGGGGATCCGGTCGGCCTGGAAGTACTTGGGGTGATCTTTCTGGCCAGCTGAGTATGAGGCCTACTCCTGTGCTTTTCTTTGTTATGATAGGACCCTGCTTCTCTGAATCCAGCAATGGCCCTTTTTGCTGCTGGGACTGATGGCACGTCCCTTTCCCTCTGTAGCAGGCTGCGCAGGCCCTCTCTGGTGCTTCTCTGCTGGAGTCCACACTGGGCCCTGATGCTGCAGCTGTACCTTTGGGATGTTTATGGGCCAGGTGCTTGCAGCTCTCCTGCCCTTCGGATTCGGCTACCAGGGAGTATTTTAAGCCCTGGTGGCCACAGACTCCGATGTCCGAGTGTCTCCGCTGCCTCTCAGCTACTCCTGCTTCCCTGGGCCAAGCTACTCTAGCTCTAGGCCCCAGATCCACAGGACAGCTCACTCTGCGTCTGCTTCCTTCCACTTCTCTCTACAGACTGACCACACTTCCTCCCTCAGGCCAGACTTGAGGAAAGATCCCTGGAATTCCAGGTTCAGAGCTCCCCCTGCTGGCCGGAGGGAGAACTGTGTTGGGTGTTAAACTTGCTGGCCAATGGACCTCCCCATTACCTCCAGGCTCAGCATTAACCCTTTGGGAGGGCAATGCTGTTGTGGCGACCAGGTCCTGGGGCGCCACACTCCCCCTTAGTTAAATTCAGTACTCCCGGACTGTAGAAAACAAAACAAGACATACATGTTACAACCTTAAACAACTTTAAGAGTCCAGTGTGGCTCCCAGCCGGGTGTCCATTACACTGCTCCATGGGGGACCCGCCGCGATAAAACCCCCAACGTAGGCTCTGGGCGTGTGTCAGAGCATTGATGACCCCCCTCTATGCACGCCGGACGGGTTTTTCTTCAGGGGTGCTGAGCACACTGGTGCTAACTATGTACAGCTAGGTGTTGGCCACCCATAGTCCAGTGGCCCAATTGTCCATTTTCTCAATCAAAAAAGAAAAACATTTTATACACAACATTACAGACATTGCACATAACTATTTACATTCTAATAAGTACTCTTTCTTTTTACTCTCTATACCTTGGAGGGGGCATGTCCCCGAGTGCTGCGTTGAGACCTGCGTAGCTCTGGTGTTTGTCCCTGACTACTTGGTGTGTCTTCTACCTCAGCACTACAGGTAGGCCTAACCCTGATAGGTAAGCGTGACGATTGCCTATGTGGTCTAAGAGTCGCCAAGGGTATGACAGGTTCACCACTGACAGGGGGTTGATTCTCCTGTTCCACTGCTGGCGTGTCATCTCATGTTGGAGCGGACGGTTCTTTAGGTGGATCTGGAACCTCTTCCGTTTCTGGCTCGACCAACTGCGGGAACGTCAACACTGGTACCACTATGGCATTGTTTATTCGGGTCCAAGTTTTGGGGAATTTTCCCAGGATTGTTTGGATCATCTCTTCCTCTTTTTCTGGACTTTGGGGACTTTCTTGTACTTCTTCTACTTCTTTTTGGATTCTGCACCGTTCGGGGCATGCTTTCAGGCGGTCTCGAGAAACTGCTTGATAGGTCTTGCCTTCATCTTTGCTTATGAGGCATACCTTACTATTGTCAAAGTTGGAGGGGATAATGGTGTAGGGTTCATTCTCCTACTGATCATCTAATTTATGCGCCCTCCGCTTTTTCTTGAGGACCTGTTCTCCAGGTGCTAAGGGAGTTGCTGGAGCTGTTTGGTTGTAATGCTGCTCTTGTCTCATTCTTGCTTGAGACAGGCTCCTTTCTACGCATTCCTGGACCTTGCGGTACTGCTGTTGTCGCTCTGTATCCCAATCTTCTATCTCCTGAACCGCTTCAGGTGACACAGTCCCCATCTCAAAGTCTACAGGTAACTTGCCAGGTCTTGCTCGCATCAGGTAAGCAGGGCTGCAGTTGGTTGAATTTACCGGGATATGGTTGTACAGGTCTACCAGATCTGGTAACTTCTCTGGCCATTGGTTTCTTTCTTCCAGAGGTAGAGTCTTGAGCATATCAATAACCACATGGTTCATCTTCTCGCACAATCCATTGGTTTGGGGGTGGTACGGTGTGGTTCTGATTTTCTTAAAACCGTACATGTTACAGAACTCTTGGAACACTTCTGCCTCGAATGCAGGACCTTGATCGGTCAGTACCCTTTCAGGGTAACCGTGAGGTCGACAAAAGTATGCCTGAAATGCTCTAGCTGCTGTTCTGGCTGTCTGGTCCTTCATGGGCACCACTACCAGGAAACGAGAGTAATGGTCCACAATGGTGAGGGCGTACACATAGCCTGACCGGCTTGGTGTTAAAGTCACGTGGTCCAGGGCCACCAACTCCAGGGGCTGCTTCGTGACAATTGGCCGTAGGGGAGACCTCTGGCTGGCATCATCTTTCCGCCTCAGGTTACACGGACCACAGTCTCGGCACCACTTCTCAACGGTCTTTCTCATGTGCACCCAGTAGAACCGATCACGGAGTAGGGTCTCCAACTTCTTCCACCCGAAGTGTCCTGCGTTATCATGATAAGCTGCTAGGACCATTGGAGCATCCCTCTGTGGGACCACTATCTGCCAGACGAGTTCATTCGTTCGCCAGTTGACATATCTCTTGCAGAGCTTGCCTTGGTATGTGAACAGTCGTCCCCTCTCCTTCCACAGCTGCTGGGCTTCTTCTGGAGCATCTGGGCCAAGATGGGTCTCAGCTTGTGCTAGCTTTTCTTTGACCAATCGCACGGCCGGGTCACCGTTCTGTGTCTCTTCCCAATTATGGTGGAGTAATGGGTTGACCGAGACCTCGTGCTGGCTCGAGCGCTTCACTCCTACAGCATGCTCACACTGGGAAACACCTTGGTGATGGAAAGCCGGTAACTCTATCTCTTCGAGTTCATCCAGGTCTTCTCCAGACTCGGGTAAGTGAGGCATTCTGGACAGCGCATCAGCATTGTTATTCTTCTTGCCAGCCCGATACTTGATGGTAAAGTCAAAGTTAGACAGCCGGGCCATCCATCGCTGTTCCAACGCACCTAACTTGGCTGTTGCCAGGTATGTCAACGGATTGTTGTCCGTGAAGATGGTGAACTTGGCCGATGCCAGATAGTGCTTGAAGCGTTCAGTCACTGCCCAAACAATAGCGAGGAACTCCAGCTTGAAGGAACTGTAGTTTTCTGGATTCCTTTCTGTGGGCCGAAGCTTCCTACTGGCGTACGCTATCACCTTCTCTCTGCCTCCTTGCACCTGGGACAGAACTGCTCCCAGTCCCACGTTGCTGGCGTCTGTATACAGTACAAACGGCTGGCTGTAGTCAGGGTAGGCCAGAATTTCTTCTCCCGTGAGAGCCCCTTTCAGCCAGACAAAGGATGTTTCTAGTTGGCTGCTCCATTCAAATGGAGGGCTTTGCTTCTTAGCCTGCTTTGGCTGGCCCACCAGGAGATCTTGAAGGGGCGCTGCTATCTTGGTGAAACCATCAATGAACCTTCGGTAGTAGCCCACCAGCCCAAGGAACTGCCGCACTTCCTTTACCGTGGTGGGTCTTGGCCAGTCCGTGACTTTCTCCGGATCAGGTGCCACACCTTCTGCGCTGACCACATGACCCAGGTACTGTACCTTTGGCTTCAAGAGGTGACATTTGGACGGCTTTATCTTCAGGCCATATTTCGACAAGGACTCAAACACTTCTGCTAAGTGCCTCAGGTGGTCTTCATAAGTCTTGGAGTAGACTATGACGTCATCCAGGTACAACAGCACGGTTTCAAAGTTGTGGTGGCCCAAGCAGCACTCCATCAACCTTTGGAATGTCCCTGGGGCATTGCAGAGCCCGAATGGCATACAGTTGAACTCACAGAGGCCCATTGGTGTCGTGAATGCAGTCTTCTCCTTGTCCGCCTCTGCCACGGGAACCTGCCAATACCCACTGGTGAGATCCAAGGTGGAGAAATAGTTAGCTGACTTTAAGGCTGTTAGTGACTCCTCTATTCTGGGTAGTGGATAAGCATCTTTATGTGTAATGCGGTTAATTTGCCTGTAATCTACACACATTCTCATTGTACCATCTTTTTTCTTTACGAGCACTAGTGGAGCTGCCCAGGGGCTACAACTATCTCTGATAACCCCAGCCTCCTTCATTTCCCGTAACATTTCTTTGGCACGCTGATACTGTGCGGGGGGTACAGGGCGGTATCTCTCTTTAATGGGATGATGATCACCCGTGGGGATTTGATGTTTAACCCCTTTCACCTGCCCAAAATCTAGGGGGTGTTTGCTGAAGTCCCGCTCGTACTCCTGTACCACACGGTAAACCCCATGCTTTTGGTGTGAGGGGGTGGAGTCGGTGCCCACATGTAATTTTTGGCACCAGTCTTCCAGCTGCCCCTTGGAGCCATTGTCTTCCGCCTGGTCGGACGGGATCAAGGGTTCAACTGCTTTGATGGTATTGTTGCTGACAGTGTACAGTTTTGCTACAGTGGCGTACCGGGGCAATTTGGCTTCCTCCTCCCCACAATTCAGGACATGGACGGGCACTCTCCCCTTGCGAACGTCTGCTACCCCTCTGGCTATCAGGACTCCAGGCCTACTGTCTGAATACACCGGTTCTACCAAGGCATGGTAATCCTGACCCCTGAGGCCTATTGCTGCCCGACACCATATCAACATTTCACTTCTTGGGGGTATTGCAATGGGGAGGGGGTCACTTACCCTCACACTGCCAATTTCTTCTCCGGCCAGCTCTACCTGCTGCCTCCTCATCAGAGCTCTGATCTCCCTCTGTAGGGCACGCTGCTGCCCGGAGCTGGCAGTTTCAGACGCCTGTTGCAACAAAATTATCACTTCGGCAATACAATTTTCTATCACATTTGTACCAATGGTTAGCAGTGGGTCAGATTCTTTGCGATCAATATCTACAATTATCATCCCCTGACATGGCAATTCTACCCGCCCCACTTTAATGGTTACTTCTTTATACCCAATTTGAGGTAAGGGCTGACCATTACTGGCCACAATTGTTAAATCATCATCTGGGCCATGGTCAATGTCTGAATCAGCCCAATATCTTTTGTACAGTTTATAAGGGATGGTTGTTACCTGGGACCCCGTATCCAGGAGGGCATTCAAAGGGATCCCATCCAGCACAATAGGAAGGACCGGTCGTCCTCCCACATATTTGCTACGGCTGGGGGTTGAGCCGGGCTTCCTTACACCTGGGGGTTGGCTCCTGGCCCCAGGCTCGGCCCATTTAAAGGACAGTGTCGTGCAATGTGGCCCGCCTGGCAGCAGCGGCGGCAGATCGGTTGTCCTGTTGAATCATACCGGTCTGTGTCTTTGCCTCGGGTCGGCGGAATCCTCCTCCGTCGCATCCATGGGACGTCATCTGGGCTGGAGGCCAACTCGATTCTTGCAGGCGATGGGGTCACTTGTAGAGACTGCACGGTCTTGGCAAGGGCAGCTACAGTCTTGGTCAGCTCCTGGACCTGCTGTCTGAGCTCTGCAGTGGGATCCTTATCCAGGGACTGCGCCTCAGCCCCTGCAGCAGCTCGTGTTGCAGGCTCCACCCCGGGGTACGTGATAGCAAGAGGCCGGAAGGGTACTGGGTCATTCGGTGTAGATTCTCTCAGTACCCGGATGGCCTGGTCCTTAAACTTTGCAAAGTCCAGAGCAGGGTTCTGCAGGACCATGATACGCAGCTGGGTCCTGTGGGCATCTGACAGGAGCCCCTCTATGAACTGCTCAGTTAGGAGTTTGTGTTCTTCACGTACACTCTCTGGGTCCACCTATTTAATTGCTCTCAGGGCCTCCTGCAAGTTTAAGGCATAGTCCCTTATGCTGTCTGTGGCCCGCTGCTTACACCCAAAGAATCTCATCTTTATTTCTGCTGCGGAGCCGGTGTCAAAAGTACTCTTTAGCTTGGCCAGTATCTGGGTTGCTGTCCCTTTATCTGTATCAGGCCAGGACTTCACTTCACGCTGGGCCGCGCCGGCTAGCTGCCCCATTAATATGCCCACCTTCTGGCTCTCAGTCAGCGGATACACCCGGAACAAGCTGTGCAGACTTTCTCTGAAGTCGCTCAAGGTATGGGACTCCCCGGAGTACTGCGGCAGCCATTCCGCTCCCGGGATGTACGGCATTGTGATCGGCATTACCGGCGCTACAGCGGGGGCTGGGGCGACGGCGACTGGGATTGCTTTGGCTGGCGCCGCGGCGTCTCGGGCTATGGCAGCCACCTGCCCTCCCTCCGAGTCGGACATCTTCCTCCCCCTTAGTGAACCTTACCAGGCTCCGTTCACTTTTCAAATTCCCTTCTGGGTCGCGCGGGGTTAACAGCGCTCTGCTCTGATGGCACGCTCCCTTCGCGCTCTTTGTCAGGCACGCCCCTCTTCTTCCTGCGATCAGCGAGGCTAATGGCGGCGGCAGTTTGCAACCAGTAACACAGTCTTTTAAGCACAGTTTCTGCAGGCGCACAGTACCCGGTGGGACCTGGCACGAAATCCTGTTCGTGACGCCAAAAGTTGACTCACCCACCCCAGGGCTGTGGGACACCCGGTGCCGGGCCGGACTAGTCCGGTGGTAGTCAGTGGTGGCTGGGCCCGGCTCCGTGGCCCTGGTGGGTGTCAGTAGAATATGTGGCTTGATGAATAAAGTTTGTGTTCGTGACGCCACCTGTGGTCTGCGGCTATTAAGCCGCCGCTGCTGTGTGAGGCCTCCGGGGTGATGTTATGGCAGCAATGGTGGTACTGCTCCCCACAGGTGGAGCGGAGCCCCGGGGACACTGTTAGTGCTCGTGAAAGTCTATGGGGTTGTGTGGCTAACACGGTGCAGGGCCGACAGGCAATGAAAGAACCAGGCACAAACAACTGTCTCTTTACCTTTTCCTCTTTTACTTTGGGAACAGTCCAGTCCTGGGAGACCGTTACAGGTGGTGATGGGGATCCGGTCGGCCTGGAAGTACTTGGGGTGATCTTTCTGGCCAGCTGAGTATGAGGCCTACTCCTGTGCTTTTCTTTGTTATGATAGGACCCTGCTTCTCTGAATCCAGCAATGGCCCTCTTTGCTGCTGGGACTGATGGTACGTCCCTTTCCCTCTGTAGCAGGCTGCGCAGGCCCTCTCTGGTGCTTCTCTACTGGAGTCCACACCGGGCCCTGATGCTGCAGCTGTACCTTTGGGATGTTTATGGGCCAGGTGCTTGCAGCTCTCCTGCCCTTCGGATTCGGCTACCAGGGAGTATTTTAAGCCCTGGTGGCCACAGACTCCGATGTCCGAGTGTCTCCGCTGCCTCTCAGCTACTCCTGCTTCCCTGGGCCAAGCTACTCTAGCTCTAGGCCCCAGATCCACAGGACAGCTCACTCTGCGTCTGCTTCCTTCCACTTCTCTCTACAGACTGACCACACTTCCTCCCTCAGGCCAGACTTGAGGAAAGATCCCTGGAATTCCAGGTTCAGAGCTCCCCCTGCTGGCCGGAGGGAGAACTGCGTTGGGTGTTAAACTTGCTGGCCAATGGACCTCCCCATTACCTCCAGGCTCAGCATTAACCCTTTGGGAGGGCAATGCTGTTGTGGCGACCAGGTCCTGGGGCGCCACACCAGCATCAGCAGGGGTACCAAAACTAGCAGCCTGACCACCACCAGCATGATCAGGCACATGTCAGCCAAGCACCCGACTTTGTGGGAAGTACAACAGAGTCGAGGAGCAGTGCTTGCTGATGTCACTGCTACGTCTTTGCTTGTTGTGCATGTGAGCCAATCCCCTGTCCATGCTGCCTGCGAACAAGCCTCCTCCGGTCCTGCACCTGCAGTTGCCTATGCAGAAATAACACCATCATCAAGCACGTCCTTGTCCCAGCGCAGCGTTCAGTTATCCATTCAGTAAACCTTTGAACGCAGGCGCAAATACACTGCCAACGCCCCACATGCCACAGTTCTAAATGCTAACATTTCGCGACTGCTTGCGCTGGAAATGTTGCCTTTTAGGCTGGTGGAGACAGAAGCATTCCGCGACCTGATGGCGGCAGCTGTCCCACATTACTCGGTCCCCAGCCGCCACTATTTCTCCCAGTGTGCCGTCCCCGCATTGCATAACCAAGTGTCACAAAACATCACACGTGCCCTGAACAACGCTGTTTCACCCAAAGTCCACCTAACCACAGACACGTGGACAAGTGCTTGTGGGCAAGGCCGCTACATCTCGTTGACGGCACACTGGGTTAATATTGTGGAAGCTGGGACCCAGTCTGAGCGAGGGACGGAACACGTCCTTCCCACACCAAGGTTTGCAGGTCCTACCTCAGTCAGGGTTTCACCCACACTCTACAGCTCCGGAATGTCATGCTCTTCAGCCTCCTCCTCCTCCTGCGCATCCTCATCCACTTTACCCTCCACACCAGTCCCAAGCTGGAAGCACTGCAGCACTGCCTCGGCGAAGCGGCAACAGGCTGTGCTGAAGCTAATCTGCATAGGTGACAAACCCCACAATGCAGAAGAGGTATGGACAGCTCTGAAACAGCAGGCAGATCACTGGCTCACAGCTCTGAACCTAAAGCCAGGAAAGGTCGTGTGTGACAATGGCCGGAACCTGGTGGCAGCTTTGAGGCGAGACCAGCTGACACATGTTCCATGCGTTGCCCATGTGCTCAACCTCGTGGTTCAGCGGTTTCTAAAGTCATACCCAGAGCTGTCTGATCTGCTGGTAAAAGTTCGCCGCCTGTCTGCACATTTTCGAAAGTCACCTACTGCTTCAGCCGGCCTTGCCGGCTTTCAGCGCCGTTTGCATCTTCCGGCTCACAGACTGGTGTGTGATGTCCCCACGCGTTGGAATTCAACTCTGCACATGTTGGTCAGGATATGTGAGCAGAAGAGGGCAGTTGTTGAGTACCTGCATCACCTAAGCCGTCGGGAAATGGGTCAAACTCCACACATAACACCTGAGGAGTGGAGATGGATGTCCGACCTATGTACCATCCTCCAAAACTTTGAGGACTCCACCAAGATGGTGAGTGGTGATGACGCCATTATTAGCGTCACCATACCGCTACTCTGCCTTCTAAAACGGTCTCTGCTCAAAAACAAACATGATGCATTGCAGGCGGAAACAGTAGTGGGTGTCGATGATAACACACAGCCAAGCCTCGTCTCATCACAACGTGCAGTGGAGGACTATGACGAGGAGGAGGATGAAGACATGGAGCAACTCTCCGGCCAAATTGAGGATATGACATGCACACCAGTCATATCCTCGGTTCAGCGTGGCTGGCCAGAGGACAGGGTAGATGAGGAGGAGGAGGAGGACAGCATGTTCAGTCATCGTGTTGGTCAGGATACTGAAGTACTGGCTGTTAAGAGTCTGGCGCACATGGCTGACTTTATGGTAAGCTGCCTGTCTCGTGACCCTCGCGTTAAGAACATCTTGGCCGGCAATCATTACTGGTTGGTAACACTGTTAGACCCACGCTACAAGGAGAACTTTTTGTCTCTTATTCCCGAGGCGGAGAGGTCAGCCAAAATGCAGCAGTTCCGGAAGGCCATAGTCACGGAAGTAGGCAAAGCATTCCCCTCACAAAATGCTAGCGGCATAGGTCAGGAATCAGTGGACAACCAAGGCGTACAGCCGAGAGGGGCACAAGTCCAATCCGCCAGAGGTAGGGGAACAGTCTTTAAGATGTGGGACAGTTTTCTCAGCCCCTCACGTACCACAGCCCCTGAGGTGCGGGGTAGTGCCACAAGAAATCCTAAGTTTGCCCAGATGCTCAAGGAGTACCTTGCAGATCGAACAACTGTACTCCGACATTCCTCTGTGCCTTACAATTATTGGGTATCCAAGCTGGACACGTGGCATGAATTGGCTCTCTACGCCCTGGAAGTCCTGGCCTGCCCTGCCGCTAGCGTTTTGTCAGAGCGTGTTTTTACTTCCGCAGGTGGAATCATTACAGATAAACGCACCCGCCTGTCAACTGAAAATGCTGACAGGCTGACTCTGATCAAGATGAACAAGGGTTGGATTGGGCCAGACTTCACCACACCACCAGCAAATGAGAGCGGAATTTAAAGTTTGTAACGGGAATTTGCCATGTACCTCCACTCACCCATGGGTACACACTTCTGGACTTTGGATAATCGCTGGACTGCTCTTCCTTCTCCTCATACGCCACCATGGTGACCGTTACAATAGTTAGGCCTTTGTTTGAGGTATACCCCCAGTGATAAATTTTTTCGCCCATTCTTTCAGAATGGACATTACAACGACAGGAGACCCGCTCCTTTGCAATGGGAACAATGTTTTGAGGCCCTCATGCACGTCTCTATCCAGGGACAATGTGGAGCCTCCCAATTTTTGGCTGCCCTGCCTAAGGGCTATACTACAATAGGCAACGTGGAGTGAAAAGAAAAGGATGATCCGGCACAAAATCTCCTTTGGTAAAAACATCCAAAATTTATTGAAACATCATTAAAAATAGCGTGAAGACCAAGTATCCCCTCAGATTGAAAGCATGGAGGTCATGATAACTTTACGCGTTTCGGACAGTTATAAGAGCAAAAAAAGTCTTTTATGATTAAGGACTTTTTTTGCTTTTATAACTGTCCGAAACGCGTAAAGTTATCATGACCTCCATGCTTTCCATCTGAGGGGATACTTGGTCTTCACGCTATTTTTAATGATGTTTCAATAAATTTTGGATGTTTTTACCAAAGGAGATTTTGTGCCGGATCATCCTTTTCTTTTCACTCCACGTTGCCTGTTACCGGTTGGGATAAACCGAAGGATCCTAGGCACCCGCTAGGCTGAGCAGTCTGGGCAGCAGGTGAGCTGAAGTTTTCTTCCCCTATACTACAATAGACCCACTTCCTTACAATGGGCACTTCAGGTTTACAGGCCCTCATGCACGTCTCTATCCAGGGACAACGTGGAGCCTCCCAATTTTTGGCTGCCCTGCCAAAGGGCTATACTACAATAGACCCACTTCCTTACAATGGGCACTTCAGGTTTACAGGCCCTCAGGCACGTCTCTATCCAGGGACAATGTGGAGCCTCCCAATTTTTGGCTGCCCTGCCAAAGGGCTATACTACAATAGACCCACTTCCTCAAAATGGGCACATTAGACTCAAGAGGCCTTCATGTACGTCTCTTCTCAGGGACATCGAAGTGCCACACAATGTTTTCACGTAAAATCTTTCATGTAATCTCCAAAAGTAACATACACCAGCTCTATCTCACTATCGGGTATGTGCCCTTAACATTTCCGCCATGAAAATTCATTTTGGTAGGTTTTCTGGTGAGTCCGTAAAAATGGCGTAAAACGCGGACAATATTGTTCACAGCTGTCACTTTTGAGTGATAAATGCTTCAAGGGATCTTCCCCATGCTGTTGCCATGTCATTTGAGCACTCTTCTGAGACTTTTGTGACATTTTTAGGGTTTCTACATGCTGCTGGGGGTCATTTCATAAAAATACTTGGGTCTCCCATAGGATAACATTGGGCTCGGTGCTCGGGCCGAGTACATGAGTATCTTGGGATGCTTGGCCAGAGCCTCGAGCACCCGAGCTTTTTAGTACTCGCTCATCACTAATAACTAATATCTACCACTCAGGGCTGCCATGAGGGCATTACAACTGAGACTGGTGTACCGGGCCCAGTGCAGATGTGGGGGGCCAAACGTGCCTGGGCTAATTATTTAGCTTTATTATGCCCCAGCTGGGCCCCCCTCTTCACTGAGCCCCAGTCACAGCCGCATCAGGGGGCCCAGTGGTGTCGCTTCAGCCACTACATATGACTATGGTGCATGTGAAGCCATTCTAGGGCATTGTATGCAAATCAGCCATGTTGCCAGAAGGAAGGCGAGAAGAGCAGAGCAAGGAGACGGCGCAGCCCAGTGTAATGAGGTCATCACTCTGTGGGCAACGCAGCGAGGACGCGGCATCCTGTGAGGAATGGTAGGCACTCAAAGAGCTGAAGATCGCCAAAGGTGATGGGGGGGCCTTCAGTCCCCAGCCCTTGCCTTGCTTTAGCTGGATGCACGTCGCAGGGTGCATATCCAGCCTAAATGCAAAGCAGCTCAGAGAGGACGCCACGCAACGTGGGAGCCGGGGAGAGTGAGTAAAATGTTTTATTTTTTCTTTTTGCAGCAGACAAATATAAAAGGAGAAACCTAGAAGGGGATGTATAGAAGAAGAAGGGCATATATTCCAAAAAGGGGACATGAACCGGGATGGGATAACATTATACCAGAATATGCCCAGGAGGGGGCTATATATACACACTAGGAGAGGCTCTGGAAAGGGACACATATATGAGAAGGAGGACATATATCCAAGGAAGGGGACAAAAACCAGGAATGAGACATATATACCAGAATGTGCCCAGGAGGGGGATATATATATATATATATATATATATATATATATATATATATATATATATATATATATATATGAAAAACCCAGGAGGGGCCATGGAAGGGGATATATATACAAGAAGGAGGTCAAAGATACCAGGAAGGGGACAAAACCAGGATGGGTACATTATACCAGAATGTGACCAGGAGGGGAATATATATACACCAGGAGGGGCCCTGGAAAGGGGCATATATACAAGAAGGAGGACATATATACAGGGAAGGGGACAAAAACAAGGATGGGGATATTATACCAGAATGTGCCCAGGAGGGGGATATATATATATATATATATATATATATACAAAAAACCCAGGAGGGGCCATGGAAAGGGGCATATATACAAGAAGGAGGACATATATACAGGGAAGGGGACAAAAACAAGGATGGGGATATTATACCAGAATG
This sequence comes from Anomaloglossus baeobatrachus, assembly GCF_048569485.1. Lineage (NCBI taxonomy): Eukaryota > Metazoa > Chordata > Amphibia > Anura > Aromobatidae > Anomaloglossus > Anomaloglossus baeobatrachus. The sequence continues at coordinate 608,437,592 of NC_134353.1, read as the reverse complement.
TGCCCAGGAGGGGGATATATATATACGCCAGGAGGGGCCCTGGAAGGAGTCATATATACAAAAAGGAGAACATATATACAAGGAAGGGGACAAAAACAAGGATGGGGACATATATATCAGAATGTTCCCAGGAGGGGGATATACATACCAGGATGGGGTATATACAGTGCCTACAAGTAGTATTCAACCCCCTGCAGATTTAGCAGGTTTGATAAGATGCAAATAAGTTAGAGCCTGCAAACTTTAAACAAGAGCAGGATTTATTAACAGATGCATAAATCTTACAAACCAACAAGTTATGTTGCTCAGTTAAATTTTAATAAATTTTCAACATAAAAGTGTGTGTCAATTATTATTCAACCCCTAGGTTTAATATTTTGTGGAATAACCCTTGTTTGCAATTACAGCTAATAATCGTCTTTTATAAGACCTGATCAGGCCGGCACAGGTCTCTGGAGTTATCTTGGCCCACTCCTCCATGCAGATCTTCTCCAGGTTATCTAGGTTCTTTGGGTGTCTCATGTGGACTATAATCTTGAGCTCCTTCCACAAGTTTTCAATTGGGTTAAGGTCAGGAGACTGACTAGGCCACTGCAACACCTTGATTTTTTCCCTCTTGAACCAGGCCTTGGTTTTCTTGGCTGTGTGCTTTGGGTCGTTGTCTTGTTGGAAGATGAAATGACGACCCATCTTAAGATCCTTGATGGAGGAGCGGAGGTTCTTGGCCACAATCTCCAGGTAGGCCATGCTATCCATCTTCCCATGGATGCGGATCAGATGGCCAGGCCCCTTGGCTGAGAAACAGCCCCACAGCATGATGCTGCCACCACCATGCTTGACTGTAGGGATGGTATTCTTGGGGTCGTATGCAGTGCAATCCAGTCTCCAAACGTCACGTGTGTGGTTGGCACCAATGATCTCGATCTTGGTCTCATCAGACCAGAGAACCTTGAACCAGTCTGTCTCAGAGTCCTCCAAGTGATCATGAGCAAACTGTAGACGAGCCTTGACATGACGCTTTGAAAGTAAAGGTACCTTACGGGCTCGTCTGGAACGGAGACCATTGCGGTGGAGTACGTTACTTATGGTATTGACTGAAATCAATGCCCCCACTGCCATGAGATCTTCCCGGAGCTCCTTCCTTGTTGTCCTTGGGTTAGCCTTGACTCTTCGGACAAGCCTGGCCTCGGCACGGGTGGAAACTTTCAAAGGCTCTCCAGACCGTGGAAGGCTAACAGTAATTCCATAAGCCTTCCACTTCAGGATGATGCTCCCAACAGTGGAGACAGGTAGGCCCAACTACTTGGAAAGGGTTTTGTACCCCTTGCCAGCCTTGTGACCCTCCACGATCTTGTCTCTGATGGCCTTGGAATGCTCCTTTGTCTTTCCCATGTTGACCAAGTATGAGTGCTGTTCACAAGTTTTGGGAGGGTCTTAATTAGTCAGAAAAGGCTGGAAAAAGAGATAATTAATCCAAACATGTGAAGCTCATTGTTCTTTGTGTCTGAAATACTTCTTAATACTTTAGGGGAACCAAACAGAATTCTTGTGGTTTGAGGGGTTGAATAATAAATGACCCTCTGAATAAACTTTTCACAATTTAAAAAAAAAAGAAAAAAAGAAATAACAGTCTTTTTTGCTGCAGTGCATTTCACACTTCCAGGCTGATCTACAGTCCAAATGTCACAATGCCAAGTTAATTCTGAATGTGTAAACCTGCTAAATCTGCAGGGGGTTGAATACTACTTGTAGGCACTGTATATATATATATATATATATATATATATATATATACATGTGTATATGTACCAGGATGGAGACATATATACCAGGAAGGTCCCAGGATCGGTACATATATATCAGGATGCAGACATATGTAGCAGAGGATATTATACGGAGGGAGGATATATATATATATATATATATATACACTGGGTGCAGACTTATTAGGCAAGTTGTATTTTAGCGGATTTTTTTATTATTGATCAACAGCTATGTTCTCAATCAACCCAAAAGACTCAGAAATATCAAAGTTTAATATTTTTGGAAATTGGAGTGGGTTTTTTTTAGATTTGGCTGTCTTAGGAGGATACTGTTTGTGCAGGTAACTATTGCTGTGCAGACTTATTAGGCAACTTAATAAAAATCAAATATTACTTGTTTATTTTCACAAGGTAAACCAATATAATGGCACAAAATTTAGAAATAATCATTTCTGACATGCAAAAACAAAACCCCCCAAAATTAGTGACCAATATAGCCACCTTTCTTTATGATGACACTCAGCAGTAGAGTTGAGCGCGGTTCGAGGTTCTCCAGTTCGCGGCTCGAGTGATTTTGGGGGCTGTTCTAGATCGAACAAGAACTCGAGCTTTTTGCTAAAGCTCGATAGTTCTAGATACGTTCGAGAACGGTTCTAGCAGCAAAAAGCAGGGCTTTTTACAGCTACAGTGTGCAGGAGCCATCACTGGCAGCCTGCCAGAAGCTGGTAACCAAGATAAACATCGGGTATCCAAGCAAAGCGCTTTGGTTAGTAACCCGATGTTTATTCTAGTTACGTGCAGGAAGCCCACACTTCCCTGCTCAGCTCACTCCGCCCCCTCCTGCACGCAGCATGTACACACACACTCACACACACACACACGTCCCCAGCCATGCAGTCCACGACACTGACGTCCTCCTGGAACTCTGCACACATGGTCCCGCTCGGCTTACCTGCGGTGATGAAGTCCCGACCTCAGTGCTGTCAGTGTCCTCCATGGCCGCCGCTTGTCACATCACCTTCTTTCGCTTCCGACCCGAGACTGACTAGCGGTGACGTCACAGGCCTCTCGCGATACTTGGCTGTGAAGGCGGCGGTCATTAAACTCAGTGACAGGTGCTGTCAGCAGTGCAGGAGATCAGCGCAGGTAATGTACCTCGCTGACAGCAGCACTTGTCATCCCCTGCAGTGACCTGGGCTGACCCATTGATGTTAGCTCAGGTCACTGCACTGCTCTCCCAGCCAATGGGGAACATCCTGCTCTTCATTGACTGGGACAGTGTGGATCGTCATGGCAACCCCTTGGATTACACCAGACCTGGATTTGTTTTTCTTTCTAATAAATTGGTTAAAAAGGGAATGTATTGGGGAGTGTTTTTTCAAATAAAAATGTGTTTGTCGTCTATTTTTTTTATTACTGACTGGGTTGGTGATGTCGGGTATCTGATAGACGCCTGACCTCACCAACCCCAGGGCTTGGTGCCAGGTGACATTACACATCTGGTATTAACCCCATATATTACCCCGTTTGCCACCGCACCAGGGCACGGGATGAGCTGGGGCAAAGCACCAGGATTGGCGCATCTAATGGATGCGCCACTTCTGTGGCGGCTGAGGCCTGCTATTTTTAGGCTGGGGAGAGTCCAATAACCATGGACCTCCCTAGTCTGAGAATATCAGACCCCAGCTGTCTGATTTACCTTGGCTGGTGATCCAATTTTGGGGGGACCCCTACGTGTTTTTTTTTTTAATTATTTATTTAATTTAAAATAACAGCGTGGGGTGCCCTCAGTTTTGGATTACCAGCCAAGGTGAGGCTGCCAGCTGTGGTCTGCAGGCTGCAGCCGTCTGCTTTACCCTAGCTGGCTACAAAAATAGGGGGAACCCTACGTCATTTTTTTTTTCATTTTTTTGGCTAATTACAAAGCTAAGCACCCCTTAGTGCCACATGAAAGGCACCAAAGGGTGCAAAATTACAAAATGCAGGAGAGTGGGACATTATGTGTCTTTCTGCCATTATAATGTCAGAAAAGACTGATATGAAGTGTACAAGCACAGGAAAATCACCAGAGCGCTCTACACTGTGAAAAGCAGTAGAAAATGGCACTGGAGTGAACATGTGACCGCCTCATGTAGGTTGAAGCTAAGGATCCTGGGTAAATTTATGTATTTTCCCTCCTTCAGTTTTTTTGCAGTACACAAAAAAAACGGAAGGCACACGGATGACAAACAGATGACATACGGACCGTCTACGGAACGGAAACGGATGCCACACGGATGCACCCGTGAAAAAAAACAGACTGTTTTTTGCAGACCACAAAAATGGATCGCTCGTGTTACTGTAGCCTTATTCTGATCTGCCGTTTATAAACAGCAGGCAGAAATAAGTGAATAGCGCCCCCCAGCATCAGAAAATCTCCGGGGTTTCAGGACTAGGTGAGACCCTGGAGATCATGATTCAGGACGGTTTTTCCGGTCCCCGCTCACTTAATCACAGGTATACACCGTATACCGATGATCACGTTACAGTAAATGACAGCGTCGGTAAAAAATTATTTATCTCCCATCTGGCATGAACAAACATGATAAATCTCCTCCCCGGTCCCCTCCGATCCCCCGGTGTCGCCAAAGTGCCCCCCTGATGCCCTCCCAGAAATCCAAGATGGCCGCGCGCACAGCAGTGCGCCGACCACATTCACCCTACTCCTCTGATTTCATGCGACAGAAAACTCCTCCCCAGGCCCTGCTAGGTCACCCCCTATAAACCCACCAGTGTTCCCCGGTGTCCCACGGTACCTGTGCAGCGTTGATCCCCCCACGGCCCTCTCCTTCACAATAGACGCTGCCGCATGCACAGAGCGGCTGTCAGCTCAGCTTCCTGTGTTCAGACACAGTGAGTGGTGGTTATGCATCTGTAAGCTAAATGGGCGGCACGGTGGCTCAGTGGTTAGCACTGCAGTCTTGCAGCACTGAGGTCCTGGGTTCAATTCCCACCAAGATAACCATCTGCAAGGAGTTTGTATGTTCTCCCCGTGTTTGCGTGGGTTTCCTCCGGGTACTCCGGTTTCCTCCCACACTCCAAAGACATACAGCGCTATGGAATTAATAACGCTATATAAATGAATAAATTATTATTATTACTGCAATGCCCTGCTCATGAGGTAAGGAACATAATTGATCAGGAGAGCTATATACTACATTTCCAAATGGAGGGATTTGCTTTTATAGTTTCCCTGCTGAATGACTACCAAACATGAGAGTCCGTTATACGCCACAAGAAACCACATCTAAATAGCGTGCTCTGTTGTTAAGTATTCATTCAGCTGGATAACTGGACTTAAAGGGGTATTCCATCTCCAAGATCCTATCCCCAATATATAGTAGGTGGAATAGCAATAATATCAGCAAATACCAATATTTGGAAATGTAGAATAGTTCTCCTGATTAGGCATGCCCTTACCTCATGAGCAGGGCATTGCAGCTTTGGTAGCAACCATTATGACATGGACTCTGCTTCTGTGGACCCGGGGAGAGTGAGTGCAGATTCATTGCACCCACACTCCTCACATGAAGGGTCTGCACTCCTAGAAAATGGGGGATACGTTTCCTGAGTGTCTCCCCCCCATATTCTACACGGTCCAGAGTCGTCGTGGGACCCCTTTATTTTTTTTCTTACTATAAATTGGTGAAAGAGGAAATGTTTTGGGGACTGTTTTTTCAAATAAATTTCTTTAGTCGATTTTTTTTTGTTAGTACTGACAGTTTATGATGTTGGGTATCTAATAGACGCCATTACATCACAAACTGCTGGGCTTGATCTCAGGTGACTTTACAGCTAGTATTAACCCGATTTATTACCCCGTTTGCCACTGCACCGGGCGCGGGATGAGCTGGGGTAAAGCGCCAGGATTGGCGCATCTAGTGGATGCGCCACGTCTGGGGTGCCTGCGGCCTGCTATTTTTAGGCTGTGAAGGCCCAATAACTATGGACCTTCCCACCCTGAGAATACCAGACCACAGCTGTCCGCTTTACCTTGGCTGGTGATCCAATTTGGGGGGGACCCTACTTTTTTTGTGTAATTATTAATATTTATAAAATAATTATAAAAAAAGAGCCTGGGGGGACCTCCACATTGGATCCCCAACCACGGTAAAGCTGCCAGCTGTGGTTTTCAGGCTACAGCCGTCTGCTTTACCCTAGCTGGCTATCAAAAATGGGGGGACCCAACGTCATTTTTTTTTTAACAATTTTTTTAATAGAAAAAATTAATGGGCTTCCCTGTATTTTGATTTGCCAACCAAGGTAACGGCAGGCAGATGGGGGTGGCAACCCATAGCTGTCTGCTTTATCTGCTCTGAGAATCAAAAATACCGCGGAGCGCTACGTCATTTTTTTTAAAGACTTATTTTTACAGCACTGTGATGTCCAGCAATCAAAATACAGGGAAGCCCATTTTGTTTTTAGTTATTTCAATAAATAATTAAAAAAAAAATATATGGGCTCCCGCTGCATTTTTTGTATTGCTAGCTAAGGGTAATCCAAGCAGCTACTCGCTACTAGGCCCCACTGCTTGGTGTTACCTTCACTGGCAATGGAAAATCCAGGGAAGCAATTTTTATTTTTTTTGCCAAAAAACTACAAAAAAAGGACGTGAGCTTTGCCATATTTGTGTATGCTAGCCAGGTGTAGCAGGCAGGTGCTGGAAGAGTTGGATACAGCGCCAGAACATGGCGCTTCTATGAAAGTGCCATTTTCTGAGGCGGCTGCAGACTGCAATTCGCAGCAGTGGGGCCCAGAAAGCTCAGGCCAACCTGTGCTGCGGATTCCAATCCCCAGCTGCCTAGTTGTACCTGGCTGGACACAAAAATGGGGCGAAGCCTACGTCATTTTTTTTCTAATTATTTCATGAAATTCATGAAATAATAAAAAAAAGGGCTTCCCTTTATTTTTGGTTCCCAGCCGGGTACAAATAGGCAACTGGGGGTTGGGGGCAGCCGTACCTGCCTGCTGTACCTGGATAGCATACAAAAATATGGCGAAGCCCACATCATTTTTTCAGGGGGCAAAAAACTTCTGCATACAGTCATGGATGGAGTATGCTGAACCTTGTAGTTCTGCAGCTGCTGTCTGTCTGTATGGAGAAGAGCAGACAGCAGCTGCAGAACTACAAGGCTCAGCATACTCCATCCAGGACTGTATGCAGAAGTTTTTTGCCCACCAAAAAAATGACGTGGGCTTCGCCATATTTTTGTATGCTAGCCAGGTATAGCAGGCAGCTACGGGCTGCCTTCAACCCCCAGTTGCCTATTTGTACCCGGCTGGGAACCAAAAATATAGGGAAGCCCGTTTTTTTAAATTATTTCACTTATTTCATGAAATAATTAGAAAACAAATGACGTGGGCTTTGCCCCATTTTTGTGTCCAGCCAGGTACAACTAGGCAGCTGGGGATTGGAATCCACAGCACAGGTTAGCCCGAGGTTTCTGGGAGCTGCGAATTGCAGTCCACAGCCGCCCCAGAAAATGGCGCTCTCATAGAAGCGCCATCATCTGGGGCTGTATCCAACTCTTCCAACAGCCCTGGAGCCGGGTGGCTTGTTGGGTAATCATGAGTTAATACTGGCTTTGTTTTACTAGCCAGTATTAAGCCAGAGATTCTTAATGTCAGGCACGTTTGACCCAGCCATTAAGAAACTGCAATAAAGGGTTAAAAAAAAACACCACACAAAGAAAAAATACTTTAATAGAAATAAATACACAGACACATTAGAGACTCCATCTTTATTACCCCCTGTCAGCCCTCCACGATCCATGGTCTTCTGTCTTTCTCGTTCAACAAATGCAGCTCTGCTCCATCACTGCTGCATGGGGGAAGACGCTGCTTCCCGTGCAGCCTTCAGTCCGTGAAGGCTGCACGGGAAGCAGCGTGCAGCCTTCACTCTGTGAGAGATCAGTGCTGCTGGCGGTGACAGACGTGTTACCATAGTAACAGGGCTCCGATCATGTGATTCCCGGAGCCGCGGTTAGCGGTGACGTCACCGCTAACTGCGTTGCTATGGCAACGGTGATCTCCGTTAATGACCGGCTGTGTCAGCCGGTCCCTAACGGAACGGGGAGTCGACCGTGTGCTAGAGCATGTCGCCGGTACACGGCGATACACAAATGTGCACCGTGTACCGGAGAGGGCAATGACAGGTCCTACATGACGCGTCATAGTCATGTGACCAGTCTGTGGCCAATGAGATAATAGCCACGTGACTGGTCACATGGCTATTTTGACGTCACGATAGGTCCTGCATCACTGCTGGCAGTGCTGGTCACCGGGAGGATTCAGCGATCATCGGATGGAATAGCGGCAGGAGACAGAATGCAGGAGGGATCGCAGGGACCGGTAAGTGTTATGGCAATGTTTATTACCTGTATGTGTACATTTATAATGCGTTTTTATGTGTTTGTGATTGCCTCCCATTATATCCTATTGGTTCGAGTTCGGTTCGTCGAACGTTCGCCGAACTGAACTCGAACGAGACCTCCGTTCGTCGAACCGAACTCGAGCCGAACTACGGCCAGTTCGCTCATCTCTACTCAACAGCCTACCATCCATTGATTCTGTCAGTTGTTGATCTGTTCACGATCAAGATTGTGTGCAACAGCCACTACAGTCTCCCAGACACTGTTCCGAGAGGTGTACTGTTTTTCCTCCCTGTAGATGTCACATTTTATGAAGGACCACATGTTTTCTATAGGGTTCAGAACAGGGGAACAAGGGGGCCATGTCATTATTTTTTCATTTTTTAGACCTTTACTGGCCAGCCACGCTGTGGAGTAGTTGGATGCATGTGATGGAGCATTGTCCTGCATGAAAATTAAGTTTTTTTGAATGATACCGACTTTTTCCTGTACCACTACTTGAAGAAGTTGTCTTCCAGAAACTAGCAGTAGGTCTGGGAGTTGAGCTTCACTCCATCCTCAACCCGAAAAGGTCCCAGAAGTTTATTTTTGATGATACCAGCCCATACCAGTACCACACCTCCACCTTGCTGGCATCTGAGTCAGAGTGGTGCTCTCTGCCCTTTACTGATCAGCCTCTGGCCCAACCATCTGGCCCATCACTCTCATTTCATCAGTCCATAAAACCTTTGAATAATCATTCTTAAAATATTTTTCGGCCCAGTCTTGACGTTTTATCTTATGTTTCTTGTTCAAAGGTGGTCGTTTTTCAGCCTTCCTTACCTTGGCAATGTCCCTGAGTATGGCACACATTGTGCTTTTTGATACTCCAGTAACGTTGCAGCTCTGAAATATGGCCAAACTGGTGGCAAATGGCATCTTGGCAGCTTCACGCTTGATTTTCCTCAATTCATGGGCAGTTATTTTGCGCCTTTTTTGCCCAACACATTTCTTGTGACCCTGTAGGCTATTTGCCATGAAACGCTTGTTTGTTCGGTGATGATCACGATTCAAAAGTTTGGCACTTTCAAGACTGCTGCATCCCTCTGCAAGACATCTCACAATTTTGGATTTTTCAGAGCCCGTCAAATCTCTCTTCTGATCCATTTTGCCAAATAAAAGAAAGTTGCCTAGTAAGTATGCACCTCTCATATAGGGTGTTGATGTCATTACGCCACACCCCTTCTCATTACAGAGATGCACATCACCTTATTTACTTAATTGGTAGTTGGCTCTCAAGCCTATACAGCTTGGAGTAGGACAACATGTATAAAATGTATCATGTGATCAAAATACTCATTTGCCTAATAATTCTGCACACAGTATATATATATATATATATATATATATATATATATATAAAAAGTGGGGCCCCTTGTGTGGGGGATAGTATACAAAGGAGCAGTGTACTCGAGGATATTATACAGAGTGGCAGTGTGTGTGGGGGGATAATATACCGAGAGGTAGTGTGTGTGGGGATATTATACAGAGGGGCAGCAGTGTGTGTGTGGGGGGGTATTATGCAGAGGGGCAGTGTGTGTGTGGGGGGGAATATTACACACGTTTGAATCTGACAAAAGTAATAATAGATAAAAAAAACTATGAAAATGAAAGTCAGATTGCTCTTCAACCATGCTTCCACAGAATTTTAAAAAAAATAAAACTCATGAAATAGGACTGGACAGAAATGATAGTACCCTTAACTTAATATTTTGTTGCACTACCTTTTGAGGCAATCACTGCAATCAAACGATTCCTTTAACTGTCAATGAGACTTCTCCTCCTCTCGACAGGTATTTTGGCCCACTCCTCAAGAACAAACTGCTCTAAATGTCTCGTGTTTGAATATTGCCCTTTAAAGACGGCATATTCCAGCTCTTTCCAAACATGCTCAATAGGATTTAGGTTAGGGATCTTAGAAGTCCATTTCAGAATAATCCAATGTTTTCCTCTTAGCAATTCTTGGGTATTTTTAACTGTGTTTTGGGTAATTATTCCGTTGCAAGAACCATGACCTGTGACTAAGACCAAGCTTTCTGACACTGGGCAGCACATTTCTCTCTAGAATCCCTTGGTAGTCTTGCGATTTCAATATACCCTACACAGATTCAAGACACCCTGTGCTAGATGCAGCAAAGCAGCCCCAGAACTTAACAGAGCCTCCTCCATGTTTCACAGTAGGGACAATGTTCTTTCTTGATATGCCTCTTTTTTCCATCTGAGAACATAGAGCTTATGTGCCTTGCCAAAACATTCCATTTTTGTCTCATCTGTCCATAGGACATTCTGCAAGAAGCTTTAATTCCAGTCTGGCTTTTTTATGATTTTTTTTTACAACAACGGTTTCCTCCTTACTCATCTCCCATGAAGTCCACTTTGGCTCAAGCAACGATGGATGATGCGATCTGACACTGATGTTCATTGAGCTTGAAGCTCACTGTTAATTTCTTTAGAAGTTTTCCTGGTATCTTTTATTACCATTCGTATTATCCATCTTTTTGATTTATCATCAACTTTCCTCCTGCGGCCATGTCCAGGGATTTTGGCTACAGTCCCATGGATCTTAAATTTCTGAATAGTATGTGCAACTGTAGCCACAGGACATCAGGCTGCTTGGAGATGGTCTTATAACCATTACCTTTAACATGCTTGTCTATAATTTTATTTCTAATCTCCAAAGGCAACTCTTTCCTTCGCATCCTCTGGTCCATGTTGAGTGTGGTACAAACCATGTCACCAAACAGCACAGTGAGTATCTGTAGCCTTATATACAGGCCTACTGACTGATTACAAGATTGTAGACATCTGTGATGCTAATTAATAGACACAACTTGATTTAACATGTCACTTTTGTCACATTATTTTCAGGGGTACTATCATTTCTGTACAGGCCTGTTTCATGAGTTTTATGTTTTTAAAAATTCTGTGGAAGCATGGTTGAAAAGCAATGTCTGACTTTCATTTGCTCATTTTCATAGATTTTTTATTTAGTATTACTTTTGTCAGATTCAAGTTATTTCTGTAACCATTGTGGGGTTTTCTTTCATTAAACGAGGGTTACCAACAATTTTGACCATGTGTCTATATAGAGGACCAGTGTGTGTGGGGGTAATATTATATAGAGGAGCAGTGTGTGTGGGAGATATTATACAGAGGAGCAGTGTGTGGAGGGATATTATACAGTGGAGCAGTGGTTGTGTGGGGGGGATATTATACAGAGGAGCTGTGTGTGTTGAGGGGGATATTATACAGAGGAGCAGTGTGTGTGGAGGGAATATTATACAGAGGGACAGTGTGCGTGTGGGGATAGTATACATGAGCATTGTGTGTAGGTATGTTATACAGAGAGACAGTGTGTTTAGGGGGATATTATACATGGGGCAGTGTGGGCTAGACATTATGGAGATAGGCGGTGTAGAGGGTATATTATTAATTTTCTGAGGGAAATACTTCATTTTCTGGAATAACTTCAAGGATACTAACACTTTTGGCAATGACTGTGTGTGTGTATATACATGCACATTTTTCGAAGCATGGCGGTGAGAGTGTGGAAGATTTGAGTGGTGGAGGCGGAGCTGGGGTGGAGCCTGGGCAAAGTCTCAAGGGGGCCCAAAATGTTGCTAGCATGGAGTCCTGAAATTTCTAGTGGCAGCCCTGCTACCACTATATGGTCACCATATAGTGGTACTAGCAGTCTTTTTAATAACACTTTCTTTTGTTTGTTTTTTCTTCAGTTTAGTAACAATAAAATGCATTTCAGTCATGATGTAGTGGTAGGTGTATGGTGGTATTATTGTTCTTTGTATAATGTGTGCTTTGTAGAGGTAATGGTCATATTATATTATTATGTACTCCCTATGTAGTGGTAGTGGACATTGTGTAGTGGTTAGTGATAGGTGAGCAATATAATGTTTGAGTGCTCATTACTTTAATCAAGCAAATTGGAATAAGCCATGTGTGGGGAACTTCTCTAACTGACAAGTCATTGTCCATTTATTCACAAAAAATTTCATTTGGACCTTTCTCCCACTCTATGAATGCATCTTTATTTATATACTAGCTGTAGTACCCCGGAATTACCCGGGATAGTAAGTGTCTCTCTGTTTCTCTCCCAGTCTCTGTTTGTCTGTCTGTCTTTGTCTATATCATACGCATATATAGCCTGGGTCTCAGCTTACCAACACGGTAAGTTTTTTAACTGCGTGAGAGGACACACACTAGCTAGGGACCCCAACGTAGAGAAATACTTTGGCGTAGTGTTGGGGCTCTGTTGCATTGATCAATTCAATAGCTAAATTTCTCTTTATTCATATGTTCATGGCAGTAAAGCAGATTCCATTTTCATATTTTCATTCTTACATATAGCTATTGGATTTTTCATGTCAGTATTCACACAGCAGTTTCTGCTTTTCATATATTCCCCTTACATAGGCCCTGGTGTGCATACCTTCTCTCCATATTGTGTCTATCTCTCTGTCTGTCTCTGTATCAGTCTCTCTGTCTCTTTCTATCTCTGTGTCTTTGTGTCTGTCTGTCTATCTGTGTCTCTGTATCTGTCTGTCTCTATCTCTGTGTCTGTGTGTCTCTCTCTCTATCTCTGTGTCTGTGTCTCTCTCTCTCTAGCTCTGTCTGTCTCTTTCTATCTGTGTTATTAGGATAAGACCCTGCTTCACCTTATAGATGCTCTGGAGAAAAATATTTTAGCAATAATAAAAAGATAACTCCGGCACCCTACCCCAAAATTGAAAAAAAGAGGCAAAGTCCTTGTAGTCACAAAACGTTTTTATTGGTGTATAAAAAAAAAAGAAGAAGCTAGTCCATCACAAGTCCTGATGTTTTGACCTATTCGGCCTTCATCTGACTGGACTATCTGTGTTGTTCATGTGAATTAAACGGGAATGGCAAGTCCCTCGCCAGAGGTGCAATATAGCGGGCTCCAACGAAAATAACACCCGGATGAATGGTTTCAAATCCAGGCACAAAATGGTATCAGGATTTCTCACGACTGTATCCGTATAGGATGTATATAGTCGAAGTGTCCTATATGCTTCTTAATGGCATGGACCAATAGTGTCCAAACTGTGTCCAGGACTGGGGAATGTAGGTTATTCAAATTCGCATGTACAGGAAATAACCAGCTATCAACACTACTGCAGCCTGCACGTGAGTTATCAAATTAATGAGGTAGGGGCCCAATATTTCAATACATAGTTAATTCATAGTCCATAGGGCTTCTAGTATATAAATAAACATTTTTTTCATGCTGGTAGTCTGATACGCACTGGAGATGCATACTGTTATAATAGGGAATGCCCAAAAGGACAGTGTGTGAGCACTAGCCGTGTGCGTCTCACAGTGCGTCTCGCATGTATCTGGCTGCAGTCGTATTGGTAGCTGGTTATTTCCTTTACGTGCGAATTTGAATAAACTTATATTCCCCAGTCCTGGACACAGTTTGGACACTATTGGTCCATGCCATTAAAGCCTGCTTTACACGTTTCTATTTCTCAAGCGATCGCATTTGCGATTGCACCCGCCCCCATCGTTTGTGTGGCATGGGCAATTTATTGCCCGTGTCGCACAATGCTGTAACCCCCTGTCACACGTACTTACCTTCCAAACGACCTCGCAGTGGGTGGCGAACATCCACTTCCTGAAGGGCGAGGGACGTTCGGCGTCACAGCGACGTCACACAGCGGTCGGCCAATAGAAGCGGAGGGGCGGAGATGAGCGGGACGTAAACATCCTGGCCACCTCCTTCCTTCAGCATTGCCGGCGGCCGCAAGTAAGCTGCAGTTCATCGTTCCCACGGTGTCACACGGAGCGATGAGTGCTGCCTCGGGTACGATGAACAACAGGACGTGCGATTTTTAGAAAACGAGCGACGTGTCAGCGATGAACAAGAAGATGAGTATTTCTGCTTGTTCATAGCTGTCACACACTACGATATCACTGAGGCCGGATGTGTGTCACTTACGACGTGACCCCGCCGACATCTCGTTAGATATATCATAGCGTGTAAAGCCCGCTTAAGATGCATATAGGACACTTCGACTATCTACATCCTATATGGATGGTGCCTTGAGAAATTCTGATACCATTTTGTGCCCGGATTTGGAACCATCCTAGCTTCTTCTTTTTTGTTTATATACCGATAAAAACATTTTGTGACTGCAAGTACTTTGCCTCTTTTTCTCAATTTTTAGCGTGCTGGAGTTACCTCTCTCTATCTCTGTATCTGTCTGTCTCTTTCCCCGTCTGTTTATTTCTCCGTATGTCTCTTTCCCTGTCTGACTCTTTCCCTGTCTGATTCTTTCCCCGTCTGTCTCTTTTCCCGTCTGTCTCTTTCCAGGTCTGTCTCTTTCCCTGGTCTGTCTCTTTCCCCGGTCTGTCTCTCTCCTCTTCTGTCTCTTTCCCCATCTGTCTCTTTCCCCATCTGCCTCTTTCCCCGTCTGTCTCTTTCCCCGTTATGTCTTTCCTCAGTCTGTCACCATCTCTCTTTCCCCATCTGTCGCTTTCCTTGTCTGTCTCTATCTGTCTCTTTCCCCATCTGTCTCTTTCCCCAGCTGTCTCTTTACCCGTATGTCTCTTTCCTTGTCTGTCTCTATCTGTCTCTTTCCCCGGCTGTCTCCGTCCCCGTCTTTCTCTTTGCCCGGTCTGTCTCTTTCCCCGGTCTGTCTATTTCCCTGTCCGTTTCTTTCCCCATCTTTCCCTGTCTGTCTTTGTCTCTCTCTCCATCTGTCTCTTTTGCTATCTGTCTCTTTCCCTGTCTGTCTCTTTCCAGGTCTGTCTCTTTCCATGTCTGTCTCTTTCCACGTCTGTCTCTTTCCTTTTCTTTACCTGTCTGTCTTTGTCTGTTTCTCTGTCTGTCTCTTTTGCTGTCTGTCTCTTTCCTTGTCTGTCTCTTTCCAGGTCTGTCTCTTTCCCCATCTGTATCTTTCCAGGTCTGTCTCTTTCCCCATCTGTCTTTGTCTGTCTCTTTCCTTGTCTGTCTCTCTCTGTCTCTTTCCCTGTCTGTCTCTCTCTGTCTGTCTCTTTCCTTGTCTGTCTCTTTCCCCATCTCTTTCCCTGTCTTTCTCTGTCTGTCTCTTTTGCTGTCTGTCTATTTCTCTATCTGTCTCTTTCCAGGTTTGTCTCTTTCCAGGTCTGTCTCTTTACCCGTCTGTCTCTTTCCACGTCTGTCTCTTTCCTTTTCTTTACCTGTCAGTCTTTGTCTGTTTCTCTGTCTGTCTCTTTTGCTGTCTGTCTCTTTCCTTGTCTGTCTCTTTCCAGGTCTGTCTCTTTCCCCATCTGTATCTCTCCAGGTCTGTCTCTTTCCCCGCCTGTCTCTTTCCCCGTCTGTCTTTGTCTGTCTCTTTCCTTATCTCTCTCTCTGTCTCTTTCCCTGTCTGTCTCTCTCTGTCTGTCTCTTTCCTTGTCTGTCTCTTTCCCCATCTCTTTCCCTGTCTTTCTCTGTCTGTCTCTTTTGCTGTCTATTTCTCTATCTGTCTCTTTTCAGGTTTGTCTCTTTCCAGGTCTGTCTCTTTACCCGTCTGTCTCTTTCCCCATCTGTCTTTGTCTGTCTCTCTGTCTGTCTCTTTCCTTGCCTGCCTTTGTCTGTCTCTTTGCCCATGTGTTTTTTTCCTATCTGTCTCTGTCTGTCTTTGTTTGTCCCTGTCTCTTTCCTTGTGTGCCTCTTTCTCTGTCTGTGCCTGTCTGTATCTGTCTGTCTGTCTCTCAGTCTGTGTCTGTCTGTGTCTGTCTCTCCACCGACATCATAATGCCTCCCACATAAGCTTCTTATACTATGAATGTCCTTCGTTCCTATAGCAACCAATCACAGCTGCTATTAATAACCTGTAGCTCCCAGCTCCATTCACTATAATGGAGGCAGGTTTTTTTGGAGAGTAACTGTAAAGCGCGGGGTTAAATTTTCTTGGCAAAACATAGTCTATCTTGTTCCCTGAATCACATGATGTGTCTGTGCAAAATTTTGTGATTGTAAATGCAACGGTGCGGATTCCTTTAGCGGACATACATACATACACATACACTCATCATTATATATTAGATTTTTACATGGAGTTGAGGAAAATCTGAGGCATGCAGGCCGCATTCCCAGCTCCTTTCCTGCTTAAGTTGATTCTGTTTGTTTTTAGTGCCCCTAGGGGCATAATCACTAATAGCTGCATCCGCCTCGCAAGTCGCAACTGAAAATGCTGACAGGATGACTGTTCTGAAAATGAACAAAGCCTGGATTGACCCTGACTTCTTATTACAAGCGGATGACATTGGCAAAACATAAAGCCAATTCAAATGTTTTTATTTTTTTTCTAGTGTATTCCCATGCACTCATTCCAACTCCAAAAAGGTATACAGTTCATGGTTTATTATGTTTCTTGTCCTCCTTCTCCTACACCATATCAACATGGTTATCTTGCAGCTCTCACTCCAAATTTTTGCAGGGCCATCACGCAACCCTTACTTATAATTTTACTCGCCACAGACCTGAGCCAAATCAGAATTTCTCAGGCTGCATTCACAGTTCCCTCCATGATTCCTAGAATTCCAAGAATTTTTAGTGTTGCCAGGGGCATAATAACTGATAGGTGGATCCGCCTGTCAACTGAAAATGCTGACAGGCTAACTTTTCTCAAAATGAACATGGCTTGGATTGTCCCCAACTTCTCAACCCCAGCGGATGACATTTGTGGAACATAAAGCCAATTCAAATCATTTTTTTCTGGTGCATTCCCATGCACCCTTTCAAACCCAAAAAAGGGTATACAGTTCATGGTTTATTATTTTTCTTGTCCTTCTCCTCTTCCACTATATCCACAGTGTCATTATGCGGCACTTGCTCATAATTTTTAGAGCCTCAGCAGTCGGCCCTCATGCATAATATTTCGAGCGCCAGCAGGCGCCCTCAATCAATTTTTAGAGGGCCAGCAGCTGGCCCTTAATAAAAATTTTTAGAGGGCTGGCAGGAGGCTCTCACCCAATTTTTAGACGACAATAATAGGCAGTGGGGTGGCCAGATGGTGAAGGCAGTCAACTATTCCCAAGAGCACTCACACATGTCAAGTTTTGATGCCAAGTGTTAAGTGTTCCCTAGTATGGCACTGTTTTAAAGAAAGTGTGGCCAATAAAAGAATGGTCATTTGCAACCTGTCCCGTACTAGGTTCAACAAGGGCCTGACCATTATCAGTGTTACCACCACCAACATGCTCAGGCACATGTCATTAAAGCACCCGACTAGTTGGGTTGAATGCCTGGGTCCACAATCAATGTCGTTGGGCAACACCACTCCCTCTTCCCCTTTGCTATGCGCTTGACAATTCACTGTCCAGGATGCAGGTGTTGATACCTTCCCCTTTGCATGTGTTGTTGCACATTTGCAAGCACCATCAGCAATGTTCTCCTATTTTTTATCCCAGGTCAGCTTTCAGCTGTCCTTACCCCAGCCCTTGGAATGCAAACATAAATACCCATCCACCCACCCATCCACAGGTCCAAATACTAAAGGGGCACATTTCCTTACTGTTTGACCTGGAAAAGTTACCATTTAGGCTTGTGGACACTGAGGATTTCTGACACTTCATAACAGCAGCTCGGTACTTGTTCCTCAGCCGCCACTATTTTTTGCTGTGTGTCATCCCCACCAGCATGTGTCCCATAACATCACCTATTCCAAAAATGCAGTTACTGGAAAGGTCCACTTAACCACCGATACGAGGACAAGTACTTGTGGACAGGGGTACAACATTTGCCTGATGGCATACTGGGTGATCCTTCTGGAGGAAGGGACAGAGTCAGACCCAGGGACGGCACATGTGCTCTCGACTCCGAAGATTGCAGGCTTTAGTTTTATCAGTATTTCCCCGCCTCCTGCATCAGTTGCTGCACATCCTCATCCTCCATCTCCGAATAGTAATCTCTGAGCATGTTGTCCATATCAGTCACAAGCTGTAAGAACTGCAACCCTGCCATGGGGAACTGCCAACAGGCTATGGTGAAACTAAATACAGCACACTGTTGCACAGTTGTTGAAAGGTATAACAGAGCAGACAGAACTGTGACTCTCGCACCTTAATCCACAACCAGGCATGGTCGTTCACATTCTAATTGGTGTAAGGGTTTAAGAATTACAGCTCTTTATCATTTAGCTGCCTCTTTTTCAAAAGATCAAAAGAAATTGAACAATTATCTTAAAAGCATTTTAATAGACTGCATAGGCTATTTCCTTATTAATCCATCATCAATTAAGCATTTAAAAGGACTGGAGCTGATTCCAGGTGTGATATTTGCATTTGGAAGCTTGTTGTGAATGTTAGTTATGTCTTGGCTGCTGGGAGGCTCCCTCTGGTGGCCAGGAAGGGTTTGGATAGAGACCAGGTGTGTTGTGCAGTGGGTGTTTCCTTTCCTAACTCTCTGCCTATTTAAGTCCTGGTCTGATTGCAGGCTGTTGCCGGATGTCAGTTGTTCTTTGTATCTCTAGCCTGCTTAATCCTGCTCTACACCACATCCACTCCAGATAAGTTCTTGCTCTTTATTTATTGTCTGGTTCTTTGCTTATCTGGGTTTGTCATTTGTTGTGGTTGGTTTCAGTTTATTTCCTTCCAGGGATTTTCCCCCTCAGTGGATTGTTCAGGAACTCCCTGCAGTTCTGTGTGGAGTATAGCTCCTTTGGGTTCATGTGTTTATGGCTTGTTGAATTTGTTATAATTCTTGTTTTCTGTTCATTGGTATGACAAGGGCACCTGGTATAGGACGGAGTTCAGATCGAGCGATCTGAGGGCCTTTTTTGTACTATCAGGAAGTTGGTATTTTGCAGGGTTTTTCTCTGGTTACCATCAGTCCCTTTCCTGTCCTTTCCTATTTTAGTCAGCGGGGGCCTCACCTTTTGCTAATCCTGTCATCTACCTGTGTATTGTGTTTTTCCTATATCACCGCAGTCTTTGCATGTGGGGGGCTTGCTATTCTTGTCTATTTTCTGAGGCAGAGAGTTATTCATCTTTCCTACCTTTAGGATAGTTAGTTCTCCGGCTGGGTTCGCGGTGCACAGGATGTTAGTTCACCCCTCGGCTACTTCTAGTTGTGTTGGTTAGTAAGGGGATGGCGGCCAGATTAGTTGCCAATGCTCTTGTCACCTTTTTGCCAATGATTTGTGGTGGTCTTCCATGGTTCCGGATCATGACAGTACATCCGGCCAAACAAATTTAAAGGGTACTCTTAAGAAGGAAAAAAAGAAAAAGCTGCTGAGAATTTTATTTTTTTTTTTTGGGTGTTTTTCCTCTTCTTCTTTGGGTTCTGTGGAAGATTCCTTTTGTCTAGCATGGATGAATTGGGTGAGCGTGTTGCTCATCTTGATGCTAAGGTTCGTCGTTTAGAGTCTTATCTTGCACAGATTCCCCTTGCAGAGCCTAAAATTCCCGTTCCTGAATTTTTTTCGGGGATAGGTCGAGATTTTTGAGCTTCAAAAATAATTGTAAATTATTTTTTGACCTGCGCCCTAAGTCCTCAGGGAATCCCATACAGCAGGTTAAGATTGTCATCTCCTTGCTGCGTGGTGACCCTCAGGACTGGGCCTTCTCTTTAGCGTCTGATGATCCGATTCTCAATGATGTGGACTCCTTTTTTCAGGCCTTGGGATTATTATATGACGAACCCAATATTGTGGACCAAGCAGAAAAGGTCTTGTTGTCCTTAACTCAGGGTTTAGATTCTGCAGAAACGTTTTGTCAGAAATTTCGTAAGTGGGCGGTCCTTACCAAATGGCTCTTTTTCGCAAGGGTATTGCGGATGCTGTGAAGGATGTAATGGTAGGATTTCCCGTCCCTTCTGGTCTTGATGCCTCTATGACCTTGGCCATTCAGATTGATAGGCGTTTACGTGAGCGCAGGAAGATACCTGCTGGTTTTGTGCCTGTGGAACAGCCTTTGGAGCCTATGAAGTGTGATAGGGTCCTTTCTAATGCTAGTCGGCAGGGGTTCAGATGGAAGAATAGACTGTGCTTCTATTGTGGAGACGCTTCTCATAACATCTCTGTCTGCCCTAAACGTGAAAGGAGATTGGCTACTTCTGTTACTGTGGGTTCTTTGCAACCAAAGTTTCTTTTGTCTGTCACATTGATTTGCTCATTGTCTTCCTTTTCTGCATTTGCCTTTGTGGACTCAGGGGCAGCGCTCAATTTGATGGATTTTGGGTTTGCTAGGGATTGTGGTTTTCCCATGGTTCCTTTGCAAACTCCTATTCCTTTAAGAGGCATTGATGCTACCCCTTTGGCAGAACATAAACCCCAATTTTGGACCCAGGTGCCTATGAGAGTTGCACCAGCGCATCAGGAAACTTGTACATTTTTAGTATTGCATAATCTACAGGATACCTTGGTACTGGGATTTCCGTGGTTGCAGACCCATAATCCGGTTCTTGACTGGAGATCCTTGTCGGTAGCTAGTTGGGGTTGTCAAGGTTTGCATCAGGACCTTTCCGTGTCGTCTATGTCTGCTAAGGCAGTTGATGTTCTGGCTTTCTTGTCTGATTTCCGTGATGTATTTAATGACCAGGAATCTGATTCTCTGCCCCCACACCGGGACTGTGACTGTGCCATTGAGTTGGTGCCCAGTTGTAAATTTCCCAAGGGGCGAATTTTCAACTTGTCTGTGCCCGAACATAATGCCATGCGGTCATACATCAGAGAATCATTGGAGAAGGGGCACATTCGGCCCTCATCTTCTCCTTTGGGTGCTGGCTTCTTCTTTGTTGCTAAGAAAGATGGTTCGTTGAGGCCTTGTATTGATTACCGTCTTCTTAATAAAATTACGGTCAAATATCAGTACCCTTTGCCTCTGATGTCTGATCTGTTCTCTAGAGTGCAGAGTGCCAAATGGTTTACGAAACTGGATCTCAAGGGTGCGTATAATCTCATCTGTATTAAGGAGGGTGATGAATGGAAGAAGGCTTTTAATACTCCTGAGGGGCATTTTGAGTACCTAGTGATGCCTTTTGGGCTGACTAATGCACCCTCCGTCTTCCAGGCCTTCATGAATGATATTTTTCGGGACCTTATTGGTAAATATTTGATTGTGTATTTGGATGACATCTTGATTTTTTCTGATGATTGGGACTCTCATGTGGGGCAAGTACGGGATATTTTTCAGATACTTAAGGATAATGCTCTGTACGTTAAGGGGTCAAAGTGCCTCTTTGGGGTGCAAAAGATTTCCTTTTTGGACTTCATCCTGTCTCCCTCCGCTATTGAAATGGACCCGGTTAAGGTTCAGGCTATTTATGACTGGGTGCAACCGACTTCTCTAAAATCCCTGCAGCGATTTTTGGGGTTTGCTAATTTTTACCGTAAATTTATAGCCAATTTTTCTGCCATTGTCAAACCTCTGACAGATTTGACAAAGAAGGGAGCTGATGCTGAGCATTGGACCCCTGAGGCTATTGTGGCCTTCCAGGAGCTTAAAAGGCGATTCACTTCTGCCCCAGTTCTGCAGCAACCTGTGTCTCGCCCATTTCAAGTTGAGATCGATGCCTCAGAGATCGGAGCAGGTGCTGTTCTGTCTCAACGAGACGCTACTTCGGGTAAACTTAAGCCCTGTGCCTTTTTCTCTCGGAAATTTGCTCCTTCTGAACGGAATTATGATGTGGGGAACCGGGAATTATTGGCTATGAAGTGGGCATTTGAAGAGTGGAGGCATTGGTTGGAGGGGGCTAGGCATCAAGTTGTGGTGCTTACGGACCACAAGAATCTCATCTATCTGGAATCGGCCAAGAGGTTGAATCCTCGGCAGGCCAGGTGGGCTTTGTTTTTTACCCGGTTTAATTTTGTGGTCTCTTTTTTGCTGGGCACCAAGAATGTTAAGGCCAATGCCCTTTCCAGGAGTTTCTGCACTGACTCTTTGGAGGTTGTCGAACCGTCTACTATCCTGAATGATGGTGTAGTTTTCTCGGCTATTTCGCCTGATCTGCGGTTGGCACTGGCGGAATTTCAGGAGGATAAACCTGAGAGATGTCCTACATGGAAACTGTTTGTCCCAGACCAACGGAGAGACCGAGTTGTCTCTGAGGTTCATTGCTCTGTTTTGGCGGGTCATCCTGGCATTTTTGGTACTCGGGATCTTGTGAGATGCTCTTTTTGGTGGCCTTCCCTGTCCCGAGATGTCCGTCGTTTTGTGCAGTCGTGTGGAGCTGTTCTAGGTCCAAGCCCTGTTGTTCACGTTCTAGTGGGCTATTATTGCCTTTGCCTGTACCTAAGAAACCTTGGACGCACATCTCTATGGATTTTATTTCAGAGCTTCCCGTCTCTCAGAAAATGACTGTGATTTGGGTGATCTGTGACAGATTCTCCAAGATGGTCCACTTGGTTCCCCTATCTAAGTTGCCGTCTTCATCAGAGTTGGTGCCTTTGTTTTTGCAACATGTTGTCCGTTTGCATGGTATTCCCGAAAACATTGTTTCTGACACAGGGGTGCAGTTTGTATCCAGGTTTTGGAGGATTTTTTGCTCCAAATTGGGCGTTCAGCTGTCTTTCTCCTCGGCGTTTCATCCTCAGACCAACGGTCAGACTGAAAGGGCTAACCAGACCCTGGAGACCTATTTACGGTGTTTTGTTTCTGCGGATCAGGATGACTGGGTTTCGTTTTTGCCTTTGGCCGAATTTGCCCTTAACAATAGAGCTAGCTCTACCACGTTGGTGTCCCCCTTTTTCTGCAATTTTGGGTATCACCCTAGGTTCCTCTCAGGGCAGCTTGAGGCGTCTGACTGTCTGGGGGTGGATTCGGTGGTCAACAGAATGCAGCAGATTTGGGGGCAGGTAGTGGATAAATTGTTTCAGTCCCAAGAAACTGCCCAAAAGTTTGCCAACCGGCGTCGGACTGTTGGTCCCCGGTTTAAAGTAGGGGACATGGTGTGGTTGTCCTCTAAAAATATTCCTATGAGAGTTCCGTCTCCTAAATTTAAGCCCAGATTTATTGGACCTTATAAGATTTCGGAGATTATTAATCCTGTATCTTTCCGTTTGACTCTGCCTGCGTCATTTAAGATTCACAATGTCTTCCATAAGTCCTTGTTGAAGAAACATGTGGAGCCGGCAGTTCCTGCAGCAGCGCCTCCTGACCCTGTTTTGGTACAAGGGGATCTGGAGTATGAGGTTGAAAAAATTCTGGATTCCCGTCGCAGTAGGCATCAGCTTCAGTACCTTGTGAAATGGAAGGGTTATGTTCAGGAGGATAACTCTTGGGTTGTGGCTTCTGACATTCATGCGGACAGGTTGGTTCGCGTCTTCCATCATGCTCATCCTGAGCAACCCGGTGGCGTGGGTGAGGGTTCGGTGACCCCTCCTCAAGGGGGGGGTACTGTTGTGAATGTTAGTTATGTCTTGGCTGCTGGGAGGCTCCCTCTGGTGGCCAGGAAGGGTTTGGATAGAGACCAGGTGTGTTGTGCAGTGGATGTTTCCTTTCCTAACTCTCTGCCTATTTAAGTCCTGGTCTGATTGCAGGCTGTTGCCGGATGTCAGTTGTTCTTTGTATCTCTAGCCTGCTTAATCCTGCTCTACACCACATCCACTCCAGATAAGTTCTTGCTCTTTATTTATTGTCTGGTTCTTTGCTTATCTGGGTTTGTCATTTGTTGTTGTTGGTTTCAGTTTATTTCCTTCCAGGAATTTTCCCCCTCAGTGGATTGTTGAGGAACTCCCTGCAGTTCTGTGTGGAGTATAGCTCCTTTGGGTCCATGTGTTTATGGCTTGTTGAATTTGTTATAATTCTTGTTTTCTGTTCATTGGTATGACAAGGGCATCTGGTATAGGACAGAGTTCAGATCGAGCGATCCGAGGGCCTTTTTTGTACTATCAGGAAGTTGGTATTTTGCAGGGTTTTTCTCTGGCTACCATCAGTCCCTTTCCTGTCCTTTCCTATTTTAGTCAGCGGGGGCCTCACCTTTTGCTAATCCTGTCATCTACCTGTGTATTGTGTTTTTCCTATATCACCGCAGTCTTTGAATGTGGGGGGCTTGCTATTCTTGTCTATTTTCTGAGGCAGAGAGTTATTCATCTTTCCGACCTTTAGGATAGTTAGTTCTCCGGCTGGGTTCGCGGTGCAGATTATGTTTGTTCACCCCTCGGCTACTTCTAGTTGTGTTGGTTAGTAAGGGGATGGCGGCCAGATTAGTTGCCAATGCTCTTGTCACCTTTTTGCCAATGATTTGTGGTGGTCTTCCATGGTTCCGGATCATAACAGAAGCTGTTGTTGTGAACCCACAACATGCGCTCAAAGGAGCTCTAAATGGGGGGAAAACGGACCATAAATGGGTTGAAAAAATTAAAAATTCCTCACAAAGACAACAATGATGTTAGGGATTGCTAAATCAAGAGTTGGAACTCTTCTGGAAAAAAATGAGCACACTGGAGAGCTTGCGAACGCAAAGTTGCCTGGATGTCCAAGGAACATAATAATGATGAATGATCACAGAATCCTTTCCTTAGTAAAGTAAAACCTCTTCACAACATCCACCCCACAGCACTCTCTTGGAAGTGAGGGTTTCAGTATCTAAGTCTACCATAAAGAGAAGATTTCACGAGAGCAAATACAGAGGGTTCGCTGCAAGGTGCAAACCATTAATCAGCCTTAAACATAGAAAGGACAGATTAGACTTTGTCAAAAAGCATCTAAAGAAGCCAGTCCAGGTCTGGTAAAGCATTGTATGGACAGATGAAATGAAGATTAACCTGTAATAATGGAAGAAGTAAGTGTGGAGAAAGCTGGACGTCTCATGATCCAAAGCACATCACATCCTCTATAAAACATGGTGTAGGCAGTGTGCTGGCCAGGCATGAATGGCTTCCAATGGTACTCGGCCACTAGTGTGATGATGTGATTGAAGACAAAAGCAGACGGATAAATTCTGAAGTGTACAGAGCTATACTTTCTGCTCAGATTCCACCAAATGCAGCAAGGTTGATTGGACGGTGATTCACAGAAGAGATGGACAATGACCCAAAACATGCTTCAAAAGCAACACAGGAGTTTTTTAAGACAAATAAGTGGAATATTCTGCAATGGCTAAGTCAATCACCAGATCTGAACCCCATCAAGCATGCATTTTATATACATAACTCAAAACTTAAGGCAGAAAGACCCCCAAACAAGCAACAACTGAAGTCAGCTGTAGTAAAGTCCTGGCCAAGCATCACAAAGGAAGAAACATAGCGTTTGGTGATGTCCATGGCTTCTAGACTTCAGGCAGTCATCGCCTGCAAAGGATTCTCTACAAAGAATTAAAAATATGTACCTGCACATTCAACTTAAACTAACAGGTGTGCTGGCCCTTGCTTTTGGTTTGGCATATTTCTTTTCTGGGCTGTTGGAGGCTTTGTAGTATTGTGATTTGGGATAAATGAATTGGCTGTCAATCAAATTTTTGAAAACTTTGGCAAATTCGAATCTCAAAAGATTTGTTCCTCCCTAGAAAAAGACATTCTATGCCACAGCCTGTCCTATTGCTATATGTTATTGGAAATCTCAAAATAATGACGTTTCTTGAAAGTGCAGCTTGCAATCTTTTTAAAGTTCAAGATTTCTCAGTGTAGTTAATAGCGTAGGTTCCAGACACTTTATGAAAGAGTTTTTCAACTTCTGAGAATGGTTATATCCTCTGCGAGCCTTATCACTTTGTGCCATACACAGATTAACATTCCTTCCCATGCAAGGCAAATCTATCATCTCAATAGACCCCATTATTCTGTGGACCTGAAACACGACGTAGTTAACCGTTCGTCTGTCATCAGAATGGATTTTTCACTGCTCAATTATCATCAAGGGAACAATTTGCTGACCTCTTTTTAATCGAAATGAAAATTTGGAACTGTCAAAATATAATGGCTTGTTAAAAAGCATTGAGGATATCTGATTTGGTAATCAACCTTATATCTTAAATAATGTAGTTTTGATTTATAAAAAAGACTCCAAAAAAGTATAATAAAACATTTTGTTCTGCTAATTTCCTGTATAACACTTGAAATGGTAAATGGCGAGTTATACAACTATATCTAATCAGCTGTGTAAGAGAAATATCTGGAATTTATACATATGCACTTGATGCTGGATGTTTCACTTACTAAATATTAAACAGTTATAGCTTCATATACTATGTTGCTGTAAACACTGAATAATAATGGTCTAAAGGAAATAAAAGATTTTTTATTGACTATCAGCATGTGAGATTGGACCAATATCCATTTCCCCTTTTTCCCACCATAGTCAAAAGGTCAACTAAATCTCAATGGGTATATCAAATATGTGGGCAGCGGTGAGCTCCTAGTGTGAACTCTGGTTGACTTGACTGCCGGATTGCCGGACTGCTGTGCCGCCGGGTCCCGCAATCCAACAATCCAGCAGTCAGGTCACACTCAGGGCTCCCTGCTGTCTTCAGTCAAAGTGGAACCCATTGCTGGATTGCTGTGCATCTATGTCCCACAATCCAGCAGTCTGGCAATTCAGCAGCAGGTTCCACCTTCACTTAGAGCAGTGGGTTCAACTGTCATTGAGGGCAGTGGGGAGCCCCAAGTGTGAACTCCGGTGATATGACTACCGGATTGCTGTACTTTTGTGGTTCACTGATGGTCACACTTGGTACTGTGAAAACCAGGCTGATAACTCCAGTGACCTAACTGACATAACTGCTTCTCACAGCTGGGTCCCCCTGCTGAAAAAGTGTGATGGGATCTTCGTGGGACATCGCTTGGATTACATCAGACCTGCTGGGTGTTTTGGGGGTTAATAAATTGGTGAAAGAGGGTGTGGTTTGTTTTTTATTTAAAATAAAGGATCTTTGTGTGTTTGTGTTTTTTCTTTCTTTTTACTTACAGGGTTAGTAATTAAGGATCTCATAGACATCTCTCCATTACCAACCCAGGGCTTGATGGCAGCTGTGATTTTTGACAAATCACCGCTGACATCAATTCCATATATTACTCCAATTGCCACCTCACCAGGGCAATTCGGATGAGCAGAATAAAGTGCCACAATTGGCGCCTCTAACGAATTCCCCAATTGTGGGGCAACTGCAGGCTCCAATTTTTTAGGCTGGGGAAGGCCTCTCCAGCCTGGGAATACCAGCGCTCCATCTGTCTGCTTTATCTAGGCTGGGAATACAAAAATGGGGGGACCGCATGCCGTTTTTTAAAATTATTTAGCCATCTGCTTTAACTGCTCTGGGAATCAATATACAGGAGACCCTATGTCCTTTTTCTCCAATTATTTATTAATTTTTATATTCCACTTCTTGGCCCAGACAGTAATGCGGGCGTCACACGGTATGATCTATTGTGCGATCGCATGAGCGAACGTACCCGCCTTCGTTGTTTGTGCGTCACGGGCAAATCGCTGCCCGTGTCGCACAAAGTCGTTAAACCGCCATCACACGTACTTACCTGCTGAGCAACCTCGCTGTGGCCGGCGAACATCCTCTTCCTGAAGGGGGAGGGACGTTCGGCGTCATAGCGACGTCACACAGCCGCCGGCCAATAGAAGCGGAGAGGCGGAGATGAGTGGGACGTAAACATCCCGCCCACCTCCTTCCTTCCGCATTGCCGGCGGGTGCCGCGGGACGCAGGTAAGCTATGTTCATCGTTCCCGGGGTGTCACAATGTGTGCTGCCCCCGGTACGATGAACAACCGGCGCCATGAAAAATAAACGATTTTTTAAAAATTAAGAGACGTGTACACGACTCATGATTTGTGACCGATTCAGCGTCGCTCGAAGGTGTCACACGAAACAACGTCACAAACGAAAACCGTGACCCCGACGATGCATCGCACGATAGATTGTCTCGTGTGACACCTGCATTAGTGTGAGGGCAACCAATCACAGACTCTGGCGCAGAAGGTGGACGGGGAAGCAGTGCATTTTCATAAGGGTTAATGAGCAGACTAGGAAGTAGTGTGACAGCTGCGAGAAAAGTGTAATTCTCCTGCTTTAATGACTACAAGTCTTTTTTTTTCACTGCACCTCCCAATCACTGGAATGTCAGTAGCAAAGATAACTGTGGCATTACTGTGATTGGCAAGCAATACCAGCATATTTAGTGGCTGACAATCAGGCACCAAACATGCTGGGAGAGGACTCGAAACTCACGAGGCGAATACCAAAATACTCAATGAGTAACGGATATCATGAATACCTTAACCCCTTAACGACCGTGGGCCGTAATGGTACGTCCTAACCTATATAGTTGTAACCACCGGTGACTGCTGTGGGCAGCTGCTGATGATCTGCACATGTCAGCTGATTTGAACAGCTGACATGTGTGCCTCGCAGGTACATGTGTATCCGTGATCCATCTGCCTCTGTTAACCCCTTAATTTGTGATGTCAAAATGTCACATCGCTATTTAATCCACGCCGAGGTAAATATTCACTTACCCAGCCCCATCGGCGGTGCTGTGACGTGATCACATGTTAGCCAATTGTTGTCACGGTAGCACAGGATGACTCCTGTAGCTATCATGCCTCACTTCCTGTTTCACGTGGCCCAGTGCTGCCAGTAACAAGAGGTGAGTATTTCCGGTGATCATAGCTGTGTAGCTGTGATCAGCAGAAAAGCACAAGTGATCAAACTGCTGATCCTTATAATCCCCTAGGGGGACTAGTAAAATAAAAAAAAGTTTTAAAAAAATAAATAAATAAAAAAACCCTAAGGGTATGTGCGCGTGTCTTTGTGTTCTATTCCGCAGCATTTAGGTCACTGCATGTTCGGTTCAAAACGCAGCTGAAAAGCTGCATTTTTAAAGCATTGTGCATGCGAAATTCATACGTTCTGGATGCTTGCTCTGCCATAGACAGTGTGAGAAAAGCATCCGGAACGCACAAAAGAAGTGACATGTTACTTTTTAGAACGCAGTGTTTTGGCAAAATATTTCAGCAACTCAAACGCTGTGTCCTCAAATGCAATGTGCGGATGGAATTTGCACAATCTTCATAGATGGTGCTGGGGACGCAGGATGCATGCTTTTATGCTGTGGTCCAGAACGCAGCATAAAAGCATGAAAAAAGCACACGTGCACAGACAGTCTAAGGGCATGTGCCCACGGGAGCTTGTTTCTGCAGATTTTGCTGTGGAAAACATGCGGACTTTTCTGGATTTTCCAGATAAATCCGCAGGTTTTAGCATGTACAGACACTCCCCATGTTATCCTATGGGACATGGGGAGTGTCTGTGTCCACACTGCGGAAAGTGAGGCTGCGGAATATCCTGCGGATGTCCCGCAGCCGCACGTAACTGCATGTCAATTATTCATGCGGAATTACCTGCGGAAATCCCGGCCCTCCGCTATGGAGATAGAGGCCGGGACGTCCGCAGGTAATTTGCATGAAAGTCCGCAGGTTTACCGCAGCTATATCGCTGGAATCCCGCAGCTAAAAATAGCTGCGGATGCCGGCGAGCAGCTGCGGTAAACCTGCGGCCGTACCTGCGGATACATCAGTTACGTTCTCCCATGGGCACATAGCCTAAAAGATCAAATCACCACATAGGCCCCATTGAAAGTTAAAGGGTTAAAACAAAATAAAATATACACATATTTTGTATCATCACATTCAGAAATGTACGGTCTATCAAAATATAAAATCAATTAATCTGACCGGTAAACGGCATAGGGGCAAAAAAATTCCAAACACCAAAATTACGTTTTTTGGTCTCACAAATGTTTTGCAAAATACAATAACAGTCGACAAAAAATGTAGCATCTGCGCAAAAATGGTACCATTAAAAACTTCAGCTCAAGACACAAAAAAATAAGCCATCACTCAGCCATAGCTCCTGAAAAATGAGAACGCTACGGGTCTTGGAAATGGCGTAAAAAGGTTGCCACTTTTTTTGGACAAATTTCTGAATTTTTTTTAACCCGTTAGATAGTAGTAAACCTATACATGTTTGATGTCTACAAAGTCATACTGACCTATGGAATCATACTGATACATCAGTTTTACCATATAATGAACAAAATATGCCAAAAACTATCATGAAATCGCACTTTTTTTTCAATTTTTCTGCACTTGGAATTTTTTTGCAGTTTTCCAGTACACTATATGGTAAAACTTATGGCTTCATTTAAAAGTACAACTTGTCTAGCAAAAAACAAGCCCTCATATGGCAAGATTTACCAAAAAATAAAAAAGTTACAGCTCTCAGAAGAAGGGAAGCAAAAAAAAAGTGAAAAATGGAAAATCGGCAGGGGGTGAAGGGGCTAATATTCGTGCAAGCAACAAATAGTGCAGAATATTTTTGCTTATTATTATGATTATATTCTGATTATTATTTATATAGCACCATTGATTCCATGGTGCTGTACAAGAGAAGGGGCTATATCCAAAAACTAGATACAGGTTACAGTAAACAAATTAACAATGACAGACTGGTACAGAGGGAAGAGTACCCTGGCCCTGTGGGTTTACATTCTACAGGATAATAGACAAGGAGACAGTTGGTTGGGGGATTGCAGCAGCTCCAGTGATGTTCAGGTGGTGGCGTGGTTATTGCTGGCTGTAAGCCTTCTTGAAGAGATGAGTTTTCAAGTTTTTTCTGAAAGATCCAAACGTGATGGATAATCAGATGTGTCGGGGTGCAGAATTCCAGAGGATGGGAATATTTCGGAGAAGGCTTGGAGACGATTAGATGAGGAGCACATGAGTGTAGAGGTGAGGAAGACGTTATATGATTAGATATAAACTAGTGATTTTTGGCTCAAGGGAACACAGGATGTTGTTTTGAAATAGCAGACATAACAAATTAATATACATAAACTAGTGTGAATTTGGATCAAGGGAATGCAGGATATTGTATTGCAGTAACAAACATACCAAATGAATAGAGGAGTTATAATTAGTAATGAGGAGTGGGGCATGCGTATGCTGAAGACACACAAAGGATGCAGAGTGGAGAGAAGCACACAAACAGCGCATATGCAAGAAAGAGGAGCAGAACATGGTGAGCTGTTCCCCATTGGTAGAGGTTGGCTTTTGTGACTTGTGGAAGCACCAAGGTCTTAAGATAAGTGTGTCTAGACATGTGCCAACTCCAATGGGAATTCACTTGCTCAAGTTTGACAGGAGCTGGAGGGCTGACAAGAACAGGTTGAGAGGAAGGCACCAAATTCTACAATGTCACATTGCCACTTGCACTGGCCCTCAACGCCTAAAGGGGGCTTTACACGCTGCCACATCGCTAATGCGGAGTCGTTGGGGTCACGGACTTTGTGACACACATCCGGCCGCATTAGCGATGTTGCTGCGTGTGACACCGATGAGCGATTTTGCATCGTTGCAAAAACGTGCAAAATCGCTCATCGGTGACATGGGGGTCCATTCTCGATTATCGTTACTGCAGCAGTAACGATGTAGTTCGTCGCTCCTGTGGCAGCACACATCGCTTTGTGTGGCGCCGCAGGAACGAGGAAGCTCTCCTTACCTCCGTCCCGGCCGCTATGAGGAAGGAAGGAGGTGGGCAGGATGTTACGTCCCGCTCATCTCCGCCCCTCCGCTGCTATTGGGTGGCCGCTCAGTGACGTCGCTGTGACGCCACACGGACCGCCCCCTTAGAAAGGAGGCGGTTCGCCGGTCACAGCGACGTCACCGGGCAGGTAAGTATGTGTGACAGGTCTGGGCGATGTTGTGCGGCACGGGCAGCGATTTGCCCGTGTTGCGCAACAGATGGGGGCGGGTACCCACACTAGCGATATCGGGACCGATATCGCAGTGTGTAAGGGTAGCCTTTAGAGGGAGAAGCAAGAATGATTCTGTAGACCAAGGATTTCTACTATGTTTCCCAGATCTTGGAAGACATGCATGGGGACATTGTCACAGAAGGAGTGCTATTAAATAGCTTACAGTATAGCCTTAGGATAAAGACTCCCCTAATTAATACTTGGTTGCACACCCTTAGGCATTGATGGTAGCCTCCAAATATTTCTTGTAGCCATCTATAAGCTTCTTGCAATTCTCAGCTGGTATTTTCTCCCATTCTCCCTTTGCAGTTTGGTCAAGCTCTTGAACGTTTGCAGGGTTCTTTTTCCCAATGGCAGATTTCAGATCACCCCAAAGATTTTCAATGGGATTGAGGTCAGGACTCAATGCTGGCCATTTTAAAACAGTCCATGTTTTCTTTTTCAAACATTCCTGTGCACTTTTAGATGTGTGCTTTGGGTCATTGTCTTGCTAGAGGATCCGTGATTTTTGACTCAAACCAAGTTTTCTTACGCTGGGTAGGACATTTCCCTCTAAAATCTCTGGATAATTCCCCGATTTCATGATTCCTACCCTACATCTCACCTCTTGCTATCTGCCGCTATCTACATTTTAGTCAGTTTCCTAGAATTTAAAATAGGGGTAGGTTACAATTTTCTTTTCTACGTCTACCAATTATGATAACATAAGAAAAGTGATTACTTCTTGATCACTGGAGGTCTGACCACTAGAACCCTCACCAATCCCAAAAAGGTTCTCTGGAGACCCTGATCAAAATGGATCATAGGTCAACCATGTGTGCCACTCCTCCTTTCATTATCTATAGGACTGATGGAAATAGCTAAAAGAATGTTCATGCTCGACCACAGCTCTATTCAGAAGGGTATCTAAAGTGCCGAATTGGTAGGAGTCCCAGCAGTGAGAAATACAGCGATTAACATGTCATGCCATATCCTATGGGTTAATTAACCCTCACTCCTCAGCTACAGTCCATAAAGAGAGCACCAAAAAACTATTAATATTTTGGTTAAAACACTACCATTAGAAACAAGAATATCAGTTGACAGTATCTTTAAAAAAAATCTTACTGTCCACAGTTTACACCCCATCTTAATTTGGGAAGTAAGTAAAGCATGGTTCACAAACTTGACTGAAAAGGAAAAGCCAAAAGAAATGCTGAGGCACACCATTTACAGAAATAGCTGCTTCATAAATATTTGATATGAAATTGAAAATCTTCTGTTGACCTAAATTTCAGCCTTGTGCTATATTTCTTTTTAGTTGCAGAATGTAGTATACACCATCTGTGTATAAATCCCTTAAAATAGTCACAGTGTCTCTCCTCTCTCCTCAAGACACTATATCAATTCCCCCTTCAAGGACAGAGATCACAAATTAGTGTTAACTTGTAACATGCTACCGGTACTGAAGATGAAATAGTATAGTGTCGTATGGCTCTGGTTATTGTATATGCATGTATAGGAAAAAGGTTGTAGATGTTTTTGCTCTGTTTTGTTAGAAACCATGAGATTTATTCCTATTTTTAGTATTTCAGAACAATGTTATTCGCTTCTGTACTTTGGCAGTGTATCATGGGAACAGCCAGAGAGTTGTTTATAATACGGAAGCCACTGAAATGTCTTTCTATGTCAATTGAACATCTCGAGTTGAGTATGGGGAACTATTGCCAGCTTAATAATTAACTTAACTGCTTATGCCCAAACTCGTTGGAAGCGGCTGCGAAAACAAAAGTGAACAGTAGAAAAAAAAAAAAAAAGTTATACTCACCTGTCTGCAGACTCCCGGTGCCATGCCCGCTCCCAGCTCCTCTCACGGTATCGCCACCCCCGCTCCGGCTGTGTGCAGATGGCCGGGAAACCTCCGATGGATGCAGGACCTGGCGATGGATCACCTGATGCAGTCACCTGACGCATCAGGTGATCGTAAGTATCGCGGTGACGCGGGCGCCCGGCCGGTAGCAGCGGATGCGTCAGGAGACTTCATCCCTGATTACCGGCAGCTGCTGCAGCGATCGGACGGGATCAGACTCCCGCCCCATCGCTTCAGGAGCTGCCAGTAATCAGCACATAAGTGAGTATTTTTTTTTTTTTTTTTTTTTTTTTTGCACCGATGCATCTGCTGATTGTATAAACGGCTTTTATACAATCAGCTGATGTGTGATGGGATTCAGGCACTTGATCCTGACACATCATCTGATCGCTTTGCCTTCCAGAAAACCGATCAGATGATATTGGATCCGGATTGGACGGCGCGGGACCCTGACCCAGGATTACTGTGGAGGGGGGTTTATTTCAATAAAGATGGAGTCACTAATTGTGTTGTGTTTTATTTCTAATAAAAATATTTTTCTGTGTGTTGTGTTTTTTTTTATCTTTACTAGAAATTCATGGTGGCCATGTCTAATATTGGCGTGACACCATGAATTTCGGGCTTAGGGCTAGCTGATAATATACAGCTAGCCCTAACTCCATTATTATTACCCAGCTAGCCACCCGGCTTCAGGGCAGCTGGAAGAGTTGGATACAGCGCCAGAAGATGGCGCTTCTATGAAAGCGCCATTTTCTGGGGTGGCTGTGGGACTGCAATTCACAGCAGGGGTGCCCAGAAAGCATGGGCACCCTGCACTGTGGATTCCAATCCCCAGCTGCCTAGTTGTACCCGGCTGGACTCAAAAATTGGGCGAAGCTCACGTCATTTTTTTTTTAAATTATTTCATGAAATTCATGAAATAATTTAAAAAAAAAGGGCTTCCCTATATTTTTGGTTCCCAGCCGGGTACAAATAGGCAGCTGGGGGTTGGGGGCAGCCCGTACCTGCCTGCTGTACCCGGCTAGCATACAAAAATATGGCGAAGCCCACGTCATTTTTTTTGTTTGGGGGGGCAAAGAAATCCTGCATACAGTCCTGGAAGGAGGATGCTGAGCCTTGTAGTTCGACAGCTGCTGTCTGCTCTCCTGCATACACTATTGGATGGAGGATGCTGAGCCTTGTAGTTCTGCAGCTGTCTGCTCTTCTGCATACACTAGTGGAGAATGAAGAACACATTGAAGAAGGAAATGACATCAGACCTTTTTTTTTTGTTCACTGATAAAAAACGCATAAAGACGCAGTGAGCAAAAACGCAGCAAAACGCAGCAAAAAAACGCACCAAATTGCGGCAAAACGCGTGCGTTTTTTGTCGCGTTTTTTCGACGCAGGTGCGTTTTTGTGCGTTTTTAGCGGCCAAAAATGCACAAAAACGCAGCGTCAAAAAGACGCACTGTGTGCACATAGCCTAAGTTATAAACCAAGTGTAACATAAAAACAACAATAAATATACACGAAGTGCAAACAAGCAGAGGGTGAGACACAGGACTAGGAGCATATAAACGCAGTCTCACAGGAATTATGGAATCCAAGAAACTAAAAAGAATAAGAGAATACGTGACAACCCTCTCAAACGTAAATGAAACAAAATAGGAGATAACTGAGAAGGGATTCACACAAACAAACTGCAGGGAATAGCAATAACAAAGTCTCATGAGAAAACCTTAATCAAGGACCTAGGATTCCAGACAACTATTCATCCAGAAATATAGCCAGTACTGAGGCATGTCAGTAGAAAGTATAAATAGCGCCTCCCAAAATGTGATTGGGTAAACCAAAAGAGAAAGTGCAAACACATGAATAGAAGTGAAACAGGAAGGTACAGGATAAAAAAGACAAGTGATCCATCAGGAGTTCTACAAACAGGCTGTGGTCCAACAAAGATGGAAAGCCAACCAACAACCAGAGATCACCAGTTCCAACCCATGAACATTTTAAGGTGTTTTGGGTGGAAGCTGTCTCATTTGAGGTATGTGGGATGGTCAATTGGTTTCCTTTACACCAATGTCTGGATTGACCCATTTTAAATTTTTATGGTGGTATCCAGGAAATTTATTTTTGCATTTTGAGTAGTTCAATGTCCAGCTAATGGTGGGATGAAGTGTATTATATTTGTCATGGAATTTTAGAAGTTCTGACTCACATTCAGTCCAGATTTTTAAGATGTCATTGATGTAATGGAAATAGGTCAAGGGGTTGAAGGAGCAGTATGCTGAAAATTAATTTTCCAGATTAGCCATGGGTTACTGGGGTGTCATTTTGCTGCCTATAGCTCCTTGCCAAAAGAGAAAAAGCTAGGATAAATCTGGTGAGTCTTAATACAGGAGGAGGGGGAAGATGAGGAGGTTATGTTGCTGCTTTACGCACAAGCATGTAGTGATGCAACCACGACAAGCATAGCCACAACTTTGGCTGTTGCCAGCAGTGGTCGCGGGTCTGCAGTTCGCATGGGTAGCAAGGGTTGCCTAGCCTGGGCCTTTTTTGAGACCGCAAAGGATGACCCAACTTACGTTATCTGCCTACTTTATAAAAAATGACTCAGTAGAGGCAGACATTCCAATAATTTGACAACTACATGCATGAAACGGCACACGCGCAACCAACACGAGTTATTCTGGGAATCTTAATGCGCTAAAACGCAGCCTAGTGGGCCTCCCCAACCACTGGCCGCCACATCAACTGCATCTACTGCTTCTTTCTACTATATCACTGTGGCAATTGTTCTCACACAGGTCTCTAGCTGCAGAACCTCCACTTGTTTTCCCGCTACAGTCGAGGTGAGAGCTGATCAGCTGTTATGGAAGTGGATATACCTGGTGTTTTTGAACGATCTCAGACACCGAGCACACCCCATCTTTCCGAAACCACTATAATATCTCTGCCTACACCTCCCACACAGTCCACTAGTTTGTTGTGTACACCCTACTCCACCCTCTCAGCACTGCAGCCAGCCCTCGGTCTTGAAGTTGTGGTCAAGTAAAACATTATTTCCTTTTACACATGCAACCCTAAGAGCTTGAACTTCACTATATCTAAACTGTTGGCCACGGAAATGCTGTCTTTCTACCTGGTGGATACAGATGGTTCACCAGCACCAGCTGCCCAATCAAAATTGCTTCTCTAATAAAACTGTACCTGCACTACACCAGCATGTTGCAGACAACCTCTCCCATTTCTTTAAAAATTCTGTGTTTGGCAGGATGCATTTCACCATTGACACCAGGACTTATAAGCATGGAAATGGGTGTAACATTTCGCTGACTGGTCACTGGGTGACTCCGGTGGTTTGCATTGTGGTCTTCAAAAATTGAAGAGTGACCTGAGCTCACCAGTCTGGAAGTTTTGTCATGCCTGACTGCCAGCACTCCCTCAGAATGTGTCTTCATTGCTTAGATCTACAATGACTTTTCCACCTGAGTTACAGACTGCTAAGACTAGGGGATGGTGTAGTTTCAGTGTGCTGTATTGATCTTGCATTATTTTAGTCGTGACACCTATCTCGTGGTTTCTGTGGCTTCTCCTACTTACTAACAAGTGCTTTGGTGCCGCAACAATAAAATGGTGTGCCCACAACTGTTTGGCATTTTTAAATGTATGAAGCACCCAATATTCCTCCTCCTTTTGCTTCCACCCGAGTCATAATCAGCTTTGTCTGGTGCATAGCCGTGCCTCCTCACTGCTGGGCCAAAACACTACGAGTACTGTAGGGAAATTCATGCCACTGTTCTGGTGTCTGCCCCTAATTTTTGGAAATGTGCATGTCCAAGTTGTGCCTTGTCTGTAGTGGGTGGAGTCTCAGAGTAACAGGCCTACTCCTGTCACTTATCTACCTCTTCATTTGAAAGCTGTATATTCTGAGACAGATCCTGTCTGGTGCATGAACCAAGGCCTCACTGCTGGGCCACAAAGCTATGGGTACTGTGGGGCAATTGATGCCACTTTCCTGGTGTCTGCCTCTAATTTTTAGAAATGTGGAGACTCCAAGTTGGGTGTCCAATTTGTGTCTTGTCTGTAGTGGTGGCAGTCTTAGAGGAACAGGCCTACTCGTGTCACTCATCCACCTCTTCATTTGAAAGCTGTAAATTCTGGGCCAGACTCTGTCTGGTGCATGACCCATGCCTCACTGCTGGTGGGGCGCCCCTGACCTGGTCAGGCACCACTGAGTACTGAAGGCTGGAATAGGGTGTGTACGCACAGACACATAGCAACCAGGTCTCCCACACCTTGAGAGGGGACACTTGGGCAGACCCAAGAGGGGGCTTGCCTCCACATCTCATCAAGGGGGGGAGCGGAGGGGCTGGGAGCTAAGGTTGCAGAGGCTGTCAGGAAAGTAGGAGGAGAGACAGTCTGTTAGTGGAGCGCAGTGGTTGCTAGGAGATGCAGGCGCGCGCAGAGACTAGTCAGACCCTGCATGTGAAGTAGCCGTTAGCGGGGGAGAATGGTTACCAGTCAGTCCGTCAGAAAGACGTTGAGGGACTCAGTCGGTCAAGTATGGGGATTCCTGGTGACTAGGCATGCACGGGGAACAGGTCCCTAGAGTAGACGTCCATTATTGATCTGCTAAACCTGCCGGTGAGGGGAACTACAAGTCCCTCATTAACCATCTAGAGTCCGAGCCTCAGCAGCAACGAGGGGGCCTATAAGGGGGATCGAGCCTGGAGCCATCTCCCTTGGTCCACGCTGCCGGCAAACGGGCCAAAAAGGGGAGAAAAGGCAGTAGCGACTTCCCTGGATGAATCCCACGGTACTTCAAGTCAGAGGTTATCCGAAACAAGAAGTGCTAGGAAGGCGGTTACCCTTAGACCGGCCTAAAGGATACCTGATTTCACCTGGTTAATCTCAGCATTGGCCGGGTACCTCACAAAACCATCCAAAAGTGAGTAAAAGCAAGTTGAAAGACATTTTGGACTGAGGCTGAGTTATTCTGGAACCTGTTGTTCTACACACCCGAGCCCCTGGGGCCAGCCTCACTCAGGGGAGGCCACACCATCCGACTGCAGACCCATCAGCCCCAGACGCTTGTTAAAACTGCAGTGGCGGTCACCCATATCCCTGACCGCAAACTGTGAGTGGCGTCACGACTCATATTCATACAAAACCGACATACCTGTTGCCAGGAATACCAAAGTGAAGACCCTGTGGCGTCCCTGATGGTGGAGTGATGTCCCTGAGGCGACTGCTGCAGGTGGGCTCCACATCTGGCGTCACGAACAGGATCAAGGACTAGACCTGTTTAGACAGGTGACCGTGTGCATCAGCGGTCCAATCGAAAAATTTGAACCGCCGCCATTTTGTCACCGTTAAAACCGCGCGATTTTAAAAGCTGCAGCCGGCACAGAAGAAAAGGTCCCACGAAGAGGAGTGGCTGACCCAACATGGAAAGAGCGCTCTGACACAGTGAAAGGAGAAGATGGGGGAGGATCTGTCTCTGGACTGCGGGGACGTCCCAGTCCTATGGGAGGAAAACAACCAAAAACGAAACTAAGACAAAAGCGTGACAAGAACCTGATGAGCAACAATTGAGACAAGATGGCGTCAACGGAAGGTGACAAGGGATTGCAGGGATGGACCAGACCCATGACTGCAGAGGAGCTGGAGGCAGAAGTGGGAAGAATTGCCGACGATATGGAAGAGCAGAGCAGGCGAGAGATAGCCGCTTGGAAGAAGAAGATGATAATGGCAATTAGAAACCTACGGTTGTCGATGCAGCGAGGCCTGCCTGGAGGCACCGCCCACGCTCAACTGGAGTCATTGTCAGCAATAGCGACCCTGCTACGGGATGTCTCCTGCATGAATCTGAGTGAGTGCACAACCGCCCCTGTTCCACCTGGTA
The DNA here is from genome assembly GCF_048569485.1 of Anomaloglossus baeobatrachus. NCBI lineage: Eukaryota > Metazoa > Chordata > Amphibia > Anura > Aromobatidae > Anomaloglossus > Anomaloglossus baeobatrachus. The sequence goes on along the minus strand of NC_134353.1, from coordinate 608,397,936 downwards.
TGCTGACCCCATCGGCATTGTCATCAGAAGTCGGTGCGATGCCTGGTGCGATGCCTGATGCGATGCCTGATGTGACGTCTGGTGCGATGACCGATGCAATGTCCAATGCGACGTCCGGTGCGATGACGGTGCGACACCCAATGCAACACCTGGTGCGACGCCCGTGGTCAGACCAGACCAGGCCGCAACGCCTTCTGTCCCAGTTGCCCGACCAGAGGTGGTCACAGCGCCCCAGTCGCTGACTGGGGAACCAGCACCTGCGCTCCGAACTGAAGCAGACAAAGAACTGGTTCGGCTAAAGAGAGAACTGGTTGCTCGGTTCCCACCTGGTGGAGAGGCACCTGATCCCCAAGCTGCCATCCTGACCTAAAGCGGTCACAGCACCCTCTCCGCTGTAGAGGGATTCACCGTCCTACTTGGCTGATGAAAGCTCATTCCCAGAGCTGTTCCTTGCCCGACCGGAGGAAGTTGCAGCACCCTTTGAGAGAAAGGGAGGCCATGAGCTTGTGCTGCTGTTCCCCCAAAGACCAGAAGAGATCACAGGACCCTCCGCCGGGGAGAGAGAAGAGGTCCAGCCACCATCACTGCTGATTCCCAGCCGACCGGAGGAGGTCGCAGCACCCTCTGAGAGAGAGGGAGGCCAGGAGGCCGCGCTGCTGTTCCCCCACCGGTTGGAGGAGGTCGCAGCACCCCCTGCCAGGGAGGAAGAACTGGTAGCATATAGTCCCAGTATGTATGTTACCTGGTTGCCTGCTGATGACCAGGTGATGGTAATGTGGAGACCAGCCCGCAGAGAGCGGCGGCGAGTAAGAGCTAGACCCCCATGCCCCCTTGTAAATCTCCCCCTGGATCATGAGAGAGAGCAAGTGGAGACCCGGGAACTGCAGGACAAGCAGTCCCTGCGGCAGACCAGATTCCAGTCTCTTGGGTCCTTTTCACAGAGGAGTAGTGGAGGAGTTTAACTGCCGCACGGGGTGGGGCTTTATAGTGGAGGCCGGAGTGAAGGAGAGGATCTTCGTATCCAGGCGGGACGAACAGTCCCGCCTGCAGCGAGGTCACCCTGGTCGTGACTTGTATGTGGGGGATGTCGTGGAGTACACAAGGCATATGGGAGAGAGAGGCTGGTTTGCCTTGGACGTGGTACAGTGTCCAAGGGAAACCTTAGTGAGCTCAGACTCCACCCCCACTGCTTCTACCAGGTCCCCAGAGTCATCACCACTAGGGGACGCTCAAAAGCCAACCTCCAGGTATCAGAGCACTGAGAACATGAGCCCTGGTCTTGAGAGGAGGAAGTCTATCTAGATAATCAATTAAGAAAATCTGTCTAGTTGAAAAATGTTTTTTTTTATGACCAGTTAAGTAACGTTCAAGAAATTGTGCCCGCAAGGACTGTTGCGATAACTTGTTGAAATATTCTTTAGCACCTGGTTACGTGCACTTTAAAAATGGACCACAGGTTATGAACTGGCTATAACCACAAACTGTCGCATTGTAAAAAGTTACCTTAGTGGTACCAACTCTCAGAGTGTGCCTGTTTATGGGGCATGGCTCTGCACCACCAGGGAGCACGCCTGTTTATGGGGCCTGCTTTCCAACACTAGGGAGCACGCCTGTTTATGGGGCCTGCTCTCCAACACAAAGAAGTAGGTATGCCTGTTTATGGGGCCTACCCTACACCACCATCCTCAGAAGAGGAAGATTGGAGGAAAGGTCTGGGATACAGATGGCCCATACCTGGTCACCAAAGGGACCAGTAACCTGCCACCTGGGAGTTTCTGGGTGGTACCAGGACTCGTGGGTGGTGGTCGTGGTGGAATGGTACCTGGTATGTTTTCAATGTAAATAACTCCCCTGTGTGGGTAAAGTTGTATTTATTCTTTTCTTGTCTTTGCAGCCCGAGGATGTGCTCTTGATAACCAAGGGAGAATGTGATGCCCCTGACCTGGTCAGGCACCACTGAGTACTGCACTCATGCTGGGCAGTACTTTCAGGTAATCCCAAAGGCTGGAATAGGGTGTGTACGTGTTACGCCCTGGACTAGTCAGGTCGTCCCAGGTAGTCCCACACACACACACACCCCCTCCCCTTAGAAAGGTGAGAGCAGCCAAACTATAAACCTTTGTCACTACCCTCCGGGTTTGATGTTCACACCAGGAGGGCGGAGCCAGGCGGTTGGCTCTGCCCACCAAGGAGTTCACAGGCCCGGAGGCGGGAAAACAGTCTAGATGAGTCTTGACAGTGGAAGGAAGTGAGGAGGGTCAAGTTCAAGGGCAGACCTGTGCTCAGGCCTGCCAAAGTCTACACCAGGTGTCTGGATTGGAGCCCAGTCACCTTTGGTAAAGAGGCAGACTGTGGTGGCCGCCTGCAGGAGCTGGGATTACAGCCGGTGGAACCGTAGGGACCGGGGACGGGCGGTGGCCCGCCGGTACCGAACCGGGGAACCGATTGGAAACCGGAGCACCAGGAGGGGTATTCAGACCCAGTACGAGGCCAAGAAACAACTAGGCTAAGTCAAATCAACTGATTGAGGACTAGACTTTAGGACCTTTCCCACACAAGACCCGACTGAAGACAACAGCCCAACCATTAGGGTAAAGCCACTGCAAAGGCATAGAGACCCAAGGGGCCAGCGTCTGCGGGCAAACAGGACTCTCAGGACACACAGCAAGCCGGGGAGCGGACTAGCGTTGCTTAGGCATAAGAGTCATAACGTTTACACTAGAGAGGTGCAGGAAAAAGGCAGAAACCACCAACCTGTTAGGGGGAAGCTGCAGCCGGCTGCGGGCACCGTTCATCATCTTGTTTGGTTTACCGGATACTCCAGCGTGTTTTATCATATTGAGTACACCAGTGCCTTCGGGCCGCGCACCACGCCGCACCGCACCGACACCCCAGCACGCTTCCGTCCCTCGCCTCAGCACCTCCCTCGAGCCCCCGGGACCATCATTCCCCCTACCCACGGAGGGGGTCAACACCAAACTACGCAACACCATCCCCGGGAGCCTATTCAACGGCAGCGGTGGTGTCCATCCATTCACCACAACCCGTGGGTGGCGTCACGAACTTAAATCCCCCTACAAACCACTAGAGAAAAAGAAAGGGGGTGTTAACCCTTTCATGACATCTTACGTACCTATATGTCATTGTAGGATAGGGATTCCAGACCGATTACATATAGGCATGTCACAGTGATTATGCGGGGTATGGTATAGAAGTTGTGTCCATGCGTTTGCCACCAAGAGTTCAGTTTATGTGACAATCGAGCCCAGATCCAGCCAGGAGTGCGGCCTGCTCAGCTATGGGCTGTTTAACCTCTTCATGACCTATGACGTATTGGTACATCATAGGTCGTGCCCTTACCTTAGATGCTTGCACACCGAGCCTGTATTTTTCCACCACCTCATCAGTCAACATGTGACTCTAATAGTTAAATCCCACAGTCAATCCCTGACAGCAGGATTGACACTCCTTTTCTCGCTCCCATCAGCCACATGACTCTTGCCAGAAATACAGAAAAATTAAATCTCTCAAAATATGTCAATGTAAAAACTTTTTTTCTAAAAAATGTGTTACTTAGTATAGTATGTGATAGGAGCCAAACATAAAAAAAACCTAGATAAATCTGCTGTCACTGTAATCACACCGATCCGAAGAATAAGTTGTGTAATCACTTATACTGCAGAAGGAATGGCGTAAAATAGAAAAAAAAAAAACAATTCTTGACCTGATGTTGATTTGTTTATTCTGCCTTCCGATGATTGCAGAAAGGCTATGCTCACATTTATCTAGTTCAGACATAACTCATAGTGGAAAATTCCCTATAACGAGACAGATATAGACATTGTGGATGCTGTCTGACCTATGCTTCAGCAGTATTTCTCTTTTTAGGCATGCAGGTTTCTGGACTTCTGAAAAAGCCGGGCACCACCAATCAGAGACCAAACGGAGTCTGGCTTATATTATATATTTAGATGAAAACCTTGATTTAAGTGCTCAGCATACAGCACCGGATACATATGAACTGATTCAAAATGTTTTCTACCTCAAAATGCCACCAATATAAGCTTCAACTCAACCCACAAATAACAAGTCCCCACTCAGGTCCATCACTTCACATCACAGAAATCGAGGGGGTGTCCAAGGCTCTGGAAAAGTGACATATCTCCCACCAATAAAAATCTAGCGAAATCTGCGCTCCTAAATCCAAATGTCCTCTTCCCTAATGAGCCGCACAATTTGGCTAAACCACAGTTAGCAGCCACATGTTTGACATTAACATAGTGATGAGAGTCCACTTATTTTATGAGTAATTGGCTCAAGAAGCACAAGCTGGGCACAATGTATTGGGCTCTATAATGTATTGGGCACTAAGGGGTCACTTGAGTGGGTTTCAAATGTTTGGGTACATCAGGGGCTCTGCAAATGGAGTCCGCAAATTATTCTCTAAAAAACTGAGTCACAAAAGTCAAATAGCACTCCTTGTGGTCAAACAGAACTATAGAGCCTTATATGTGGTTGTGGCGCCCTGGACAAGCCAGGACGTTAAAGGTACTGCAACAACACACCCCACACCCCGGTTAGGCACACCAGCCACACACACACACACACAAATCCTTGTTGCCTCCCTCCAGGGGCTGATGTCCACACCAGGTGGGGCAGAGCCAGGCAGTTGGCTCCTCCCACTGAGGAGTTCACAGTCCTGGAGGTGGGAAAGAAGAGCAGTCGAGTAGGAGAGTTTGAAGTTGAAGGAGGTAGTAGTGGAGGAGCAGACTGACCGTGTCCGGGTACGTGGCCCGGGCACATACAGCAAGGTTGGCAGACGGTGGTGACCGTCTGCAGGAGAGGCAGATTGACGCACAACCGTAAGGACCGGGGACGGGCGGTGGCCCGCCGGTACCGGACCGGCGAGCGAAGAGAAGCCAGCACCATTTGGCAGGGCCTACGGACCCCGACCAGGCTAGGAGTCACCGTTAAACCGGTCAAATCCGTCAGCGACAGGAACCTCCGGGGTTTCCCAGCAATAAAGACCCGACTGAAGGCAACCGTCCAAACCGTGAGGGAGATAAAGCTACCGCCAGAGCTAGAGCTCCCAGGGCCAGAGCCTGCAGGCAACAAAAGGGGCTCCCTTAGCCAACACACCGCTGGGGAGCGGGTTACCGGTGGGAAACCATCGGGGCCAAGAACATAACACCGGTGAAGGGAGAGACCGTTACCGCCAACCGACCGGGAGTGACCGCCGCAGCCGTCTGTGGGACTCGTCCATCCAGCCGTTCGTTTTACAAGAGACTCCGTGTGCGTTACTGGCTGAGTAAGTACCACCATGCCGGCTGGCACTGCGCTGCCCCGCGACCCTGCACCTGGCCAGGCCCCGCAATCCACCAAACAGACAATAACTCCGGGCCCCGGGACTACCAAAATCCCCCTACCCACGGAGGGGAGAGAAACATCCCAGCTGCTCCCTGTCATCGCTCCCAGGATCCCCGTACAGAGCAGCGGTGGTGCCCCAACCTCACCACACACCATGGGTGGAGTCACAAACTAACATCCCAAACCCCAACAAACCACCCTTTTCACTCACGGGCGAGGAGCGCCTCTCGAGTCCCTGGATCCGGCCCACCACTCGAGCCACCGAGCAGCAGCAGCGCCGGACCCGAGCGTGGTGAGCGCAGCGTCCCCTCCCCGCCCGCGACAACTTGGCGTCACGAACAGGATCCTACCGCTCTGCCGTCTGGTAGAAATGCGCCTTGTGTCCCGCCGGAGGGTCCGGCCGAAAATTTTCAGTAGCCGCCATTTTGGGCGCTAAGAGTCCCCGCTTGAGCATCTTCCTGAGCAGCGGAGGCGCGAAAGCCGAAGCTCCGCCCCTGAAGAGGAGGTGCCGGAAAGAGACCAAGGGGGCACGGATGGCGTCTGGCCGCATGTAGACCGCGGCTATAAAGGCAGGGACGCCAGGACTCTGCGGCCATCTTCGGTTCCTGGAAGAGGCCGCTGCTAAGATGCTGAGACCGACCGACAACACCGTAGTCCCCGCGCCCGCGCCTGGCACCGCAGCGTGGGTGGAAATCCGGACCGTCCAGCTAAGCAGCCGTCTGTGCAGGTCCGTGTGCAGCTCCTACTGGAGGAGTGGGAGGCCGACATGGCGGACGTGGTGGCGGCCATACGGAGATGCGAGGTGGAGGAAGAATTGGAAGAGCGGGTAAGTGACCCACGCCCCTGTAGCCCTATAGGGTCGGCCATCGTGGCTGAGGAGCCCGGTCTGCGCCCGCTCGCCCTGCTGCCTCCCCCGCTGCCCGTGTTGGCTGCTGCCGCCCCGCCACTAGGCCCGCTACCACTGCAACCGGTAGTGGTACCCTGCCTATCCGCCCAAGCGGACCAAACTGCAGCCGAGGCCTGTGGCCGCCCTGAACCGCTTCTATGGAAGAAGCCGAAGGCTGAGCCCATCAGCGAAGATACACCGGAGGCACCTGTGACCGTGCCTGGCCCCGTACCAACTCCGGCAGCCCGTCTCGTGCAGGAGGAGGTGGAGGCTCAGTGGGAGAGGACCCCTGTACCCGTTCCCCACGCCTCGGCTGAGGCTGCGCCGGGTCGCCGCTGTGAGGCAGCACCCCAGGCCATGACACCGCGGGACCTTCCACCCAGATTGCCAGTGGTGGGCAGCGCAAAGGAGGTCTCGCGGGGCCCGACCCGTGCGCAGGGGCCCGCAGCAGCCCCTTACTGGGACAGGGAACCGACACCGCTGGGTCGGGAGATTGCCGAGAGAGAGAAGAGGAAAGTGGAGCTGGTGGCCCGCACTATCGAGGAGAAGGAGCGTCTCCGCAGAGCCACCTTCCGAGTGCGGGGCCCGAGATATGAAGGGCAAGTGAGGAGGTTCGATACCCGTAGAGGATACGGTTTCATCTACGAACCGGGCCTGGAGGCCGAAGTTTTTATAGCCCGGAGGGACATAAATGACCACCTGCCGGAGGATCACCCAAGCCGCAACTTACTCCCTGGCGACCTTGTCACCTATACCCGGCACTGTGGGGAGAGGGGCTGGTTTGCCCTGAACGCTAGGCTGAGAGGAGGCCAGGAACCTCAAGCACAGACCCAGCCCCCTCCCCCGCCAGGTGGAGTGGATCTGAAGTAAAGTCAGCGGTCCTCCGCCGCAAGTTGTCCCCGTTGGGACCATCAGCACCGTTAAATGTAACCGAATGATAAGTAAAGTATAACCAACCGAACTGTGACCAGATTACCACCGTGATTTAACCGGACGTTGCCGGCAACTAGTCCCCGTTGGGACTTTCTGCAACCGTTATGTAAGGAACTGCTTACGGACAAGCCCGAGAACTTGCAGGGCAACCACAAACTTGTGGAATGTAAATAAAAATGTTGGCTTGTTACCGTTGCCGCCTCCGGAGAGGCTGATTTGGGAGGATGGGCCTGGAGGAAAGGGATGGCCCAGGCCCACCACTACCGTAACCGGTAACAATCCTCCGGGGGTTCAGGGGTTCCCCGTGGACGTGGGTTCCCCTGAAAGAGACCGTACCCGCTCGGGCAATTTGGTTCTGGACTGGGGCAAAGGGTGCTGCCCACTTCTTAGGGGCAGCATCAGGGCCAGGTTGTTTGGGCGGGGGGAGAGCGGAAGCCGTACCGTTAATAAAATTGACTACCGTTTGTAACGTTAAAAGTACCGTGCCTCCCGTTATGGGAAGTTATAAAGAAAAGCTTATGTTGTGTTTTTACATGTTTTACCGTTTTTCTACCTTTTACAGTTAACAAAAATAAAACCGGTGATGGACGAGCAGCCCGCGGATGGTCTACGTTTAACCAAGGGGGATTATGGCGCCCTGGACAAGCCAGGATGTCACAGGTACTGCAACAACACACCCCACACCCCGGTTAGGCACACCAGCCACACACACACAAATCCTTGTTGCCTCCCTCCAGGGGCTGATGTCCACACCAGGTGGGGCGGAGCCAGGTGGTTGGCTCCTCCCACTGAGGAGTTCACAGTCCTGGAGGCGGGAAAGAAGAGCAGTCGAGTAGGAGAGTTTGAAGTTGAAGGAGGTAGTAGTGGAGGAGCAGACTGACCGTGTTCGGGTACGTGGCCCGGGCACATACAGCAAGGTTGGCAGACGGTGGTGACCGTCTGCAGGAGAGGCAGATTGACGCACAACCGTAAAGACCGGGGACGGGCGGTGGCCCGCTGGTACCGGACCGGGAAGCGAAGAGAACCCAGCACCATCCGGCAGGGTCTACGGACCCCCGACCAGGCTAGGAGTCGCCGTTAAACCGGTCAAATCCGTCAGCGACGGGAACCTCCGGGGTTTCCCAGCAATAAAGACCCGACTGAAGGCAACCGTCCAAACCGTGAGGGAGATAAAGCTACCGCCAGAGCTAGAGCTCCCAGGGCCAGAGCCTGCAGGCAACAAAAGGGGCTCCCTTAGCCAACACACCACTGGAGAGCGGGTTACCGGTGGGAAGCCATCGGGGCCGAGAACATAACACTGGTGCAGGGAGAGACCGTTACCGCCAACCGACCGGGAGTGACCGCCGCAGCCGTCTGTGGGACTCATCCATCCAGCCGTTTGTTTTACAAGAGACTCCGTGTGCGTTACTGGCTGAGTAAGTACCACCGTGCTGTCTGGCACTGCGCTGCCCCGCGACCCTGCATCTGGCCAGGCCCCGCAATCCACCAAACAGACAATAACTCCGGGTCCCGGGACTACCAAAATCCCCCTACCCACGGAGGGGAGAGAAACATCCCAGCTGCTCCCTGTCATCACTCTCGGGATCCCCGTACAGAGCAGCGGTGGTGCCCCAACCTCACCACACACCGTGGGTGGCGTCATGAACCGACATCCTAAACCCCAACAAACCACCTTTTTCACTCACGGGTGAGGAGCGCCGCTCGAGTCCCCGGATCCGGCCCACCGCTCGAGCCACCGAGCAGCAGCAGTGCCGGACCCGAGCGTGGTGAGCGCAGCGTCCCCTCCCCGCCCGCGACATGGTATTACCAAGTTCAGCAGAAATTGTGTAACTAATTATTGGGCCTTTTTTAACCGTTTTCCCAACAGTATCTTAGTGACAAAAATGCAAATATTAGTTCTTCACCACAGAAAGGTATAAAATTTGATGACACTCCTGTGTTTTCAATATCATCACTGCACCCCTAGTTGAATTCATTGAGGGGTGCAGTTTGTAAAATATGGTCACTTGTTGGAGATTTCTGCTGTTCTGGTGTGGCGCCCTGGACAAGCCAGGTCGTCACAGGTACTACACCAACACACGCTACACCCCGGCTAGGCACACCTAAGTCAAACACAAATCTTTGTTGCCTTCCTCCAGGGGCTGATGTCCACACCAGGGGGTGGGCCAGGCGGTTGGTCCCGCCCACCGAGGAGTTCACAGTCCTGGAGGCGGGGAGAGTTTGAGAACAGTTTTGGAGAGGGAAGTGGTAGTAGAGGAGACTGACCGTGTCCGGGTGTGTGGCCCGGACATACAGCAAGGTTGGCAGATGATGGTGACCGTCTGCAGGAGAGGCTGATTGGAGTGAACCGTACAGACCGGGGACGGGCGGTGGCCCTCCGGTACCAGACCGGGGAGTGAAGAGAAGCCAGCACCATTCGGCAGGGCCTACAGACCCCGACCAGGCTAGGAGTCGCCGTAAAACCGGTCAAATCCGTTAGCAAAAGGAACCTCCGGGGTTTCCCAGCAGGCAAGACCCGATTGAAGGCAACAGCTCACACCGTAGAGGGAAACACAGTCACCGCCAAGGCTACAGTTCCCAGGGCCAGAGCCTGCGGGCAAAAGGGGCTCCCTCAGCATCCATCCAAGCTGGGGAGTGGGTTACCGGTGGGAAGCCATTGGAACCGTAAACACAACACAGGTGCAGGGAAAGGCAGTCACCATCAACCTACCGGGAGGAGAACAACCGCAGCCGCCTGTGGGACCCGTCCATCCAGCCGTTTGTTTGACTAGAGACTCTGTGTGATTTACTGGCTGAGTGAGTACCACTGTGCCGTGCGGCACAGCGCTGCCCCCGCGACCCTGCACCTCACCAGGCCCCGTAACCCGCCTGCCATCCCTAAAGCCCTCACCGGGGCCCCGGGACAACCAACCCCCTACCCACAGAGGGGAGAACGAACATCCAAGCTGCTCCCTGTCATCGCTCCCGGGATCCCCGTCCAGAGCAGCGGTGGTGTCACAACTTCACCACAACCGTGGGTGGCATCACGGACAATATCCCCCAAACCACACACCAATCCCCCCTTTCACTCACGGGTGAGGAACGCCGCTCGAGACCCCGGGATCCGGCCCACCGCTCGAGCCACCACTGAGCAGCAGCAGTCGGACCCGAGCAGTGGGTGAGCGCAGCGTCCCCTCCTCCGCCCGCGACAACTTGGTGTCACGAACAGGATCTTACCGCTCTGCCATCGGGTAGAGGTGCGCCTTGTTACCACCGTTAGTGTCCGGCTGAAAAATTTGAGAAGCCGCCATTTTGGGCGCGAAAAGTCCCCGCTCGAGCGTCTTCCCGAGTAGTGGAGGCGCGAAAACCGAAACCCCGCCCCTGTAGAGGAGGAGCCGGAAAACGACTAAGGGGGACGGAAACAAGATGTCTGCGCCCGACGGAGCCGCTGGAGGAGCGGCGGTCGCAGCCGCGGTGGCACCCACGGATGGGAATTGGCCCGCCCAGGTCCCGGCCGCACTGGCGGAAGGTGCCGCGGCCCCAGCTCTCGCTCAGGTGATGCCGTTCTCCTTGCTCTACGTGCCCGGAGCTACCTGGCTGCCGCAGTACGATGGAAAACCTGATGCATTGCAGGTCTTTCGAAAGAAGCTTAGCCCGCTATTAGAACTATACCCCCTAACTGATAAGCAACGTGCAGCGGTAGTGCTGGGGCAGCTAACCGGCGCAGCTGAGCAGGAGGCGGAGACCTGGGCCGAGGGGGACCGGTCCTCTGTAGCCACCATCTTTGAGAAGCTACAGACTGCCTTTGAGACCCGTACGGAAGCCGAGCTGCGGATGCAGTTTTATCAATGCCGGCAACGGCCTGCGGACAGCATTCGGGACTACGCCTTGCGTCTGTAAACAGCCCTCCGCACACTGAAGCGGGTAGACACCATCAACGATGCGGACAGCAATAAAATGCTAGTGGAGCAGTTTGTACAGGGGATGAGGTCCTCGGAGGACCGCAAGCAACTCCGGCTGTGGGCCCTAGGACACCCCGATGTGGGCTTTGCCATGTTAAAGGAACGGGCCATTAAAGCTCTGCAGCCTCCAGCATCGGAAGTCCCTGAGGCAGCCCCATGGCCAGCTGAGACGGCTCCCGTCGTGGTGGCCCCTGCCCTTCCAACACCTCCGGTACCTACAGCCCCAAGCGGAATGATGGAGGAACTGGCTGCCCAAGTCCGCCGCATGGATGGGGACCTCGCCAAGATCCTCACCGCACTCCAGCCTTCGACCAGGTCCCAGCCCCTGGGGAAGCTGCAGCTCGCCGACTGCCCCGAGGACGTCCCCTGGATGCAGCGGAGAAGGGCCAATGACTCACGGTATGGACCTCCGATTTGTTACAGGTGCAGCAAGCCCGGCCACTACTCCCGACGATGTCCGTTAAACAAGCAACCCCTAGGGCCACGGGCCAGTCCTCAGGAGTCGAACCCAGTGGCCCCCCTGACTGGCGGGACCGGTACATCGGAGCTCGGCCCATCATCCCCCTGGCAGTGGATGGCATCCCGCTGATGGCTCTCCTGGACACTGGATCACAGGTAACCACAATACCATACACACTGTATCAGCGATATTGGGGAAAAGACGAACTAACCCCCCCAGATGGCAGTATGACACTGATTGCCACTGATGGACTCCCATTGACCCAAGTGGGGTACAAACAAGTGGCCATGACCGTGGGACGAGCTGAACTGCAACACCAGGGTTTGATTGTGATAATGAATGAACTCAGTGATCCTAACCCGAAGGTAGTGTTAGGGACTAATGTGATGGAGCACTGTATGAGTGACGTGCTGACCCTACTGCAGCAGCTGGCCGCCACGGCGGCGGGGAGCCGACAGAGAGCTGTGCAGCATGAGATACGGGCCCTGATGTATCGCCAGCATGTGAACTCGACAGGAGGAGAGATTGGAGGAGTGAGAGTGATGGATGCGGCCCCTTTGATTGTACCTCCCAGGAGTGAGATGATGATCTGGTGTAGGGCAGCAGTAGGGCCCCCAAGGACGAGACTACCCCGCCATGACAGAGCCCACAGTAATGGCCGCCCGAGGGGTGGTAGACGTCAAGAAAGGGAGAGTGCCGTACGAGTGCAGAACTGTGGGGAGGAAGAGGTTAGGCTTCCCCGGTACGCCACCCTTGCCAAATTGCTCACTCTAGATCCCCACACCATCCATGAAGCCATTTCCCCGATCACACCGCCTACTGCCGGTTCCCACTCATCTCTGGGGGAGTTAGACGAGTGGTGTCGAGAGCTACATGTCGGCACTGATGATACCCCCACACACCACAAGGAAGGGGTATACCGGGTGGTACAGGAGTATGAGCGGGTTTTTAGCAAACACCCTCCAGATTTTGGGTAGATTAAAGGGGTCCAACACCACATCCCTACCGGTACACACCCCCCTATTAAAGAGAGATACAGGCCTATTCCCCCCGTGCACTACCAATGCGCCAAAGACATGTTGAGGAACATGAAGGAGGCAGGGGTTATTAGGGACAGCTGTAGTCCCTGGGCCGCCCCGTTGGTGCTGGTTAAGAAGAAGGATGGCACCATGCGGATGTGTGTGGATTACCGGAAGATTAACCAGATAACGCATAAGGATGCTTACCCTCTGCCCCGCATTGAAGAGTCCCTGGCCGCGCTGAGAACCACTAACTACTTCTCCACCCTTGACCTCACCAGCGGGTACTGGCAGGTGGCCGTGGCACCGGAAGACCGAGAGAAGACTGCCTTCGCCACTCCTATGGGACTCTGCGAGTTCAATAGCATGCCGTTCGGGCTGTGCAATGCCCCTGGAACCTTCCAACGGTTGATGGAATGCTGTCTGGGGCATCTAAATTTCAAGACCGTCTTGCTGTACTTTGATGATGTGATTGTCTACTCACAGACGTATGAAGCCCACCTGGAGCACCTAGCCGAGGTGTTTGCATCCCTTGCCAAGTATGGGATGAAGTTGAAGCCGTCAAAGTATCATCTGCTGAAACCCAGAGTGCAGTACCTAGGACATGTGGTTGGTGCGGAAGCTGTCGCCCCCGACCCCGAGAAGATCACCGCCATCCAAGACTGGCCGAGACCGACCACGGTGAGGGAAGTGAGGCAGTTTCTGGGCCTGGTGGGATATTACCGTCGCTTCATTAAGGGGTACAAGTAGATGGCTGCCCCCCTGCAAGACCTCCTCATGGGACAGACCAAGGGTGGTAGACCCCTAGGAGCCCCATTGGTGTGGGAAGAAAAGCATGAGGAATCCTTCCGCCAGCTGAGAGCGGCCATGACCGGAGAGGAAATCCTAGCGTACCCTGACTTCAGCCGCCCATTCATCCTCTACACCGATGCCAGCAATGTGGGCTTGGGGGCTGTTCTATCCCAGGTTCAGGACGGAAGAGACAAGGTAATAGCTTATGCTAGCCGAAAACTCCGACCGACTGAGAGGAACCCTGAGAACTACAGCTCCTTCAAGCTTGAGCTCTTGGCACTGGTGTGGGCTATCACCGAGCGGTTCTGCCATTACCTGGCAGCAGCCAAGTTCACCGCGTACACAGACAATAACCCGCTGACCCATCTAGATACGGCCAAGCTGGGCGCGTTGGAGCAGTGGTGGGTGGCCAGATTAGCCAACTACGATTTCACCATCAAGTACCGGGCCTGTCGTACCAACGTCAATGCCGATGCACTCTCCCGGATGCCCCACCTGTCAGAAGAGGGGCCAGACAATGATGACCTCGAAGAGATCGAGTTGCCTGCATTTCACCGGCCGTTAACTGAGAAGGTCCACCAACAACGGGTGAACCTGGATCCACTGCCCCAACAGGAGTGGCAGGAAGCTCAGGACCAGGCACCTGCTGTCCGCCTGGTCAAGACCCTAGTGGAACAGGGTTCTGCTGGGATAGACCCTGCTGCCCCTGCCGAAGCCCAACGCCTGTGGCGAGAACGGACCCGGCTGTACCTACACCAGGGGAAGTTGTATCGCGAGCTGATTAATCCGAAGACTAGATCCGCCAGCTGGTGATTCCCCAGGCTAACGTGCCCACCGTCCTGCAGGCATACCATGATGGTGCTGGGCACTTCGGGTGGAAGAAGCTGGAGATGTTGTTGAGAGAGCGGTTCTATTGGAGTGGAATGCGGGAATCTGTGGAGGCCAGGCGCCGAGAATGTGGCCCTTGCGCATTGAGAAGGAAGGACGAGGCCAGCCAGAAGGCACCCCTACACCCGATCATTACGCACCAACCGCTGGAGCTGGTTGCCCTTGACCATGTAAAGCTCACCCCCAGCCATTGTAGACCATTATTAAAGGTTCATGGTGGTTGTTCCAGTTAAGGACTTAACCGGCCGTACCGCCGCCAAGGCTTTCCAAGCTTATTTCTGTCGACCGCATGGGTACCCCGAGAAGGTGCTTACCGACCAGGGTCCGGCCTTTGAAGCAGAGGTATTCCAGGAATTCTGCCAGTTGTACGGCTGCAAGAAAATCCGGACCACACCTTACCACGCCCAAACCAATGGCATGTGTGAAAAGATGAACCACTTGGTCCTGGGCCTCATCAAGATGTTACCGCTGGAAGAGCGGAACCTGTGGCCGGAGAAGCTACCTGACCTGGTCGATATGTATAACAACATCCCTTACAGCTCTATGAAATGCACTCCAGCATACCTGATGAGAGCTCGTCCCGGCCAGCTACCAGTGGATCTGGAAATGGGCTTGGAAGCTCCAGAAGCGCTCCCGTCGACAGCTGAATGGGACACTCGGCGGAGGGCACAGTACCGACAGGTCCAGGAATATGTTGAAAAGAACTTGTGCCGGAGTCGGGGACAACAGGAGCAGTGCTTCAACAAGAAGGCGCCTGCCGGTCCCTTCCAGCCTGGGGATGTAGTGCTGAAGCGGAAAAGAAGGGCCCACAAGCTGGATGATCAATGGGAAAAAACCCATATGTAGTCCAGTCCACAGGATGGGAGAATGGGGAGGCCTACCAGATCAGCCGTGACCAGGGGGGAACTTTGGCCACGGTTTCCCGAGACCACCTAAAGAAGTGCCCACCAGCATTGAGGGTAGCGGATGAGGCTCCAGTTCCCAGACCAGCGGAGAAAGAAAAAGAGGTAATCCACACCATGATGGGTGATTTTCCATCAGACTGGCCTACGCAGAACGGCACGGTGATTCTTCCAGTGATACTGTTCCCACAACCCGTGGATGAAGAAATGATGGAAGTGGTTAACCGCGAGCCAGTGCCTAGGGATGTACCTGTACCCAGCTCCCCTACGCCTCTGCCTGCCCCACATGATAGCAGGGAGGAGGAACTGATTGTTCCCTCTGCCCCAGTGCCTGTCACCACTGACACCGGACCCCGAAGGTCCACTCGCCCCAACCTAGGTAGACCCCCACTTAGGTATAGGGAAACTACTCTTTAAAAGGGGTCCCCATAGACGCGGGTCCCCTGAAAGAGACAGAACCCGCTCGGGCAATTTGGTGCTGGACTGGGGTCAAGGGGTGTTGCCCGCTTCTTAGGGGCAGCATCAGGGCCAGGTTGTTTGGGTGGGAGAAGAGCGGAAACCGTACCGTTGAAAATGTTTATGATGTTTTTATATGTGCTTTTACCGTTTTTACTCTTTTTCAGTTGTGAAAATAAAACCGGGGATGGACGGGCAGCCCGCGGACGGTCTGCATTTTACTAAGGGGGAATGTGGCGCCCTGGACAAGCCAGGTCGTCACAGGTACTACACCAACACACCCTACACCCTGGCTAGGCACACCTAAGTCAAACACAAATCCTTGTTGCCTTCCTCCAGGGGCTGATGTCCACACCAGGGGGTGGGCCAGGCGGTTGGTCCCGCCCACCAAGGAGTTCACAGTCCTGGAGGCGGGGAGAGTTTGAGAACAGTTTTGGAGAGGGAAGTGGTAGTAGAGGAGACTGACCGTGTCCGGGTGTGTGGCCCGGACATACAGCAAGTTGGCAGATGATGGTGACCGTCTGCAGGAGAGGCTGATTGGAGTGAACCGTACAGACCGGGGACGGGCGGTGGCCCTCCGGTACCAGACCGGGGAGTGAAGAGAAACCAGCACCATTCGGCAGGGCCTACGGACCCCGACCAGGCTAGGAGTCGCCGTAAAACCGGTCAAATCCGTTAGCGAAGGGAACCTCCGGGGTTTCCCAGCAGTCAAGACCCGATTGAAGGCAACAGCTCACACCGTAGAGGGAAACACAGTCACCGCCAAGGCTACAGTTCCCAGGGCCAGGGCCTGCGGGCAAAAGGGGCTCCCTCAGCATCCATCCAAGCTGGGGAGCGGGTTACCGGTGGGAAGCCATTGGAACCGTAAACACAACACAAATGCAGGGAAAGGCAGTCACCATCAACCTACCGGGAGGAGAACAACCGCAGCCGCCTGTGGGACCCATCCATCCAGCCGTTTGTTTGACCAGAGACTCTGTGTGAATTACTGGCTGAGTGAGTACCACCGTGCCATGCAGCACAGCGCTGCCCCCGCGACCCTGCACCTCACCAGGCCCCGTAACCCGCCTGCCATCCCTAAAGCCCTCACCGGGGCCCCGGGACAACCAACCCCCTACCCACGGAGGGGAGAACCAACATCCAAGCTGCTCCCTGTCATCGCTCCCGGGATCCCCGTCCAGAGCAGCGGTGGTGTCACAACTTCACCACAACCGTGGGTGGCGTCATGGACAATATCCCCCAAACCACACACCAATTCCCCCTTTCACTCACGGGCGAGGAACGCCGCTCGAGACCCCGGGATCCGGCCCACCGCTTGAGCCACCACCGAGCAGCAGCAGCAGCAGCCGGACCCGAGCAGTGGGTGAGCGCAGCGTCCCCTCCTCTGCCCGCGACACTGGCACCTCAGGGGCTTTGCCAATGTGATATGGAACCTGCCAACTATTTCACCAAATTCTGAAGTCCAATATGGCTCTCCTTCTCTTCTCAGCTTTGCACTGTATCTCAAAATTAGTTCCCGATTACATAGAGGGTATTAGAGCACTCAGAAAAAATTGCACAACAAACTATGCGGTCCATTTTTTTTATTTTTAACCCTTATATAGATAAAAACTTGGAGCTAAAACAACATTTTGTAAAAAAATTGAATTCTTCTTTCTTCACTGCCCAATGGTATAAAATTCTGTGGCACACCTGTGGTGTCAATATGCTCACTGCACCCCTAGATGAATTCATTGAGGGGTGTACTTTGTAAAATGGGGGGCAGTTTTGGGTAGTCTGCTTTTCTGGAATGTCAGGGGGTCTGTCAATATGACATTGCACCCCCTGAACCATTCCAACTAATTACGAACTCCAAGGACCATCTGTGGAAAGCTACAAAAAGACCTGGAATTATCAGGTACAATTGTTTCAACATCCAAGGCCTGTATGAATTCTCAGTTTGCAAGACTCCATTGTTAAACAAACAGCATGTTCAAGTGTGTTTTAAGTTTGTAGAATGACATTTAGACAATCCTGTTAAATATTTGGAGAATACAGTCTGGTCCAATGACACCAATATTGAACTCTTTGGATGCCATTATAAACACTATGCTTAGAAGCCTTTAACACCATATCAACAGAGAAGTTTGGAGGTGAAAGCATCATGGTGTGGGGCTGTTTTTCAGCATACAGCACTAACAAACTTCATATAATTGAAGGAATGATGAATAAGCAAATGTACCGAGATATTCTTGATAAAATTCTGCTGCCACCTAACTGGATAAGAGGAAACGAAGGTGGAAATTTCAGCAAGACAATGATCTCAAATACAGAGCAGAGGAAACTCTCAATTGGTTTCATAGAAAGAAAATAAAGCTGCCAGACTAGCCCAGCCAATCACCTGACCTCAATCCAATAGAAAATTTATGGAAGGAACTAAAGCTCAGAGTTCATATAATTTACCTGAGCAATGCAGGCGACTAGTTTCTCCATACAGGAGGCATCTTGAAGCTGTCATCACCAACAAAGGCTTTTGTATGAAGTATTAAATACATTTCAGAAAGTTTTTCAATACTTTTTCCCTATATCATTTCACATAAGTACACATAACTAAATTTATGGACATCTATGGTTTAATTTCTTTGCCTGTGTGGATTGAATGGGTTGTTACCGACATCTGGTGAGAGATATATGTCAATTGCACTTTTAGAAATATATTTACTTAGAAAATTGGTGATGTGTTCAAAACTTATTTCACCTGCTGTGTAGATATACTGTAGCCAAATATGGTATTAATAAAACCATCAGCTCGTCACGCAAAAAACAGGTTCTAAGGCCTCTTTCCCACGTCAGTGATTCTGGTACGTATGTGACAGCTTTTATACGTACCAGAATCATATACATACACAGACCCATTAAAATCAATGGGTCGGTGCACACATCAGTGATTTTTCACTGACCATGTCTCCGTGTGGCTTGCACACATGTCCGTGATTTCAGCACGGAGACATGTCTGTTTCTTCTGGCATCACTGATGTCCCACGGACGACACAGTGATGAGATCCATGAAACACATACCAGAAAAAGACATGCATTGAAAATTAAAAGGTTTTTAAACTCACCTTCTCCAGAGACACTGTCTACGGCCGCTGCTCTCTGCTGCTTCCAAGGCGGCTAATTATGCTCATGAATATACAGTTATGCACTGCACAGCCAACCCGGAAGTAGCTGCAGTGGTGAGAGACACAGTGGCTGGAGACAGCATCCGGGAGACTTCAGCACCAAGGACAGCAGGAGTGGGGGCAGGTTAATTTATCTCCATGTGCTATCACGGATCACTGATCACGGATAGCACATGTAGAACACAAGTGTGGCATAAATCACGGCACACGGAGGGACATATGCATTTTTAACACGTCAGTGAAAAATATGTGTTTTTCACTGACGTGTGAAAAAGGCCTTTCTCAGTTTAATTGATGAAAAAATAAAAATGTTACGGCCCGGGTTTTGGAAAATGGCAACACAAACCCCCAATTTTCTTCTTTATAAATTTTTCTTTTTTTTTCTTTTATGTTTCTGCTATGAGCTGGGTCTTACAGGCTGTTTGTGAGTCACTGACACTAATCTCATGGGCTGCTGTACACATGATCAGTGAACAAAGTGAAAAAAATCATGTACCACAGTAGGACTAAGTGAAGAAATAAATAAAATGTTTAAAAATGTAAAAAAAAAAAAACACACAAAAAAGCACACACAAACAACGAAAACCCATTTTGCCACTAAAAATGCAGCTTTTGTCTTCAAACAAAATAAACAAGAAAACATACACATACCGGTAATTGGTATTGCCGCATCTGGAAAAAAATGATCTATTAAAATGTTATGTTACTTATTCCATACGGAGAATACTATAAAAAAAAAAATGAAAAAACACGCCAAAAATGGCATTATACTGACACGCAAAAAAGTACATAAAAAGCGATCAAAAAAGTATATGTAAAGAAAATATAAAGAAATGAAAATGCCAAACTATCCCACAGTGAACAGCACAAAAAAATAAAAAACAACAATAAATGAATTGCTGGTTCTTGATCATTCTTTATCTGAAAAATCTGATAAAAAGTGATCAAAAAATGTTATTTTCACCAAAAGGGTTCCAAAAGTTTTTCAAACTCATTGCACAAAAAATAAGCCCATATTGCCAAAAAGTAAAAAAAGTTACGGCTCTCAGAATATTGTATGGAAAAACTATTTATTAAAAAAAAAGCATTTTTTTCTGTGTGATAGAAAACGTGAGAAATATATAAATCTGGTATCGCTGTAATAGTACCGACTCGCAGAATAAATCTAGATTAATTCCTTACGTAGTGACGTTTCCAATATGGGGTCACTTGTTGGGTTTCTGCTGATCTGCACCTCAGAGGCCATAATCTATTCAATGGAATCTGCATTCTAAACACCAAGTGGCGCTCCTTCCCATCTGATCCCCACCATGTACTCAAATAGTAGTGTACAACCACATATGAGGTACTGCCACATTTGGTAAAAATTGAACAACAAATTATCCTACTAATTTTCTCCTGTTATCCTCTGTGTGAATTAAAATTTTTAGGCTAAAGTAAAATTTTAGCTGAAAAACCCTACCATTTTTGTTTTCACGGTCCAATCTAATAAAAATCTAATTTGTGGGTTAAAAATACTTATCACTTAAATAGATGAATTCATTATATTGTTTACTTTGCCAAATGGGGTCATATGTTGGTGTTTCTATATTTTTGGCACCTCGGGGACTCTGCAAAGGCAACATGTTATCCAAATTTACGATCCAAAAATTATATAGCGCTGTTCGGTTTCCAAAACCTGCCATGTGCTCAAACTTTAGTTTTTGATCATGTATGGAGTATCACTGTGTTCAGAAGAATTTTAATAGCAAATTATGGGGTGCATTTTCTCCTATTGTCCATTGTCAAAATTACAAATCTTGGGCTAAAATAACATTTTAATTGAAAAAATATTAACCATCATTTATATGCCGACAATTTAAAAAGTTCTGTGAAGCACCTATGAGTTCAAAATGCTCAACATATGCCTAAATAAATTCCTTGAAGGGTCTAGTTTCCAAAATGGGGTCATTTATGGCAGTTTCTGATGCTTAGGTACCTTTGTAACCCTGCAAATGTGCCATAGGGTCCACAATCTATTTCAGCCAAATTTGCTTTCCAAGATTCAAATATTGCTCCTTTCGTTCCGAAACCTCCTGTTTATCCAAAAAGATCTTTTGACTACATATGGGATATCGCTGCGCTCATAAGAAAGTGGATAACTGTGGGGTCTGCTTTTTGGTAGTACCTTCTGTAAAAATGAGAATTTGGTAATAAAGCAACATTTTTGTGAAAAAATAAGGAAAATTTTAATATGACGACCTAATGTTATCAACTTCTGATAAAAACCTGTGGGTATAAAATGCTTATTGTACCCCTGGATAAAACCCTTGAGGGGTCTATTTTCCAGAATGGGGTCACTTGAGGGAGGTTTCTGGTGTTTAGGTACCTTAGGGGCCATTCAAATGCAACATGGTGCCCGCAATTTATTTCAGCCAAATTTGTGTTCCAAAATTCCATTGGTGCTCCTTCCTTTCTGAGCCCTCATACATCTTCATACAAACAGAGGCTTCTGATGAGATGTGGGATACCAGCGCACTCATGAGAAACTTGGTAACAAATGTTGTGGTCCATTTTTGTGTTATTTCTTCTAAAAGTGAATAAATTGGGGCTAAAGCAAAATTTTTAGGTAGAAGGAACATTTTTTTTCATTCCATTTTGCATTCAGTACCGTGAAGCATCTGAAGGATTAATAAACATCTTGAATGTAGTTTTTAGCCCTTTGAGGGGTGTAGTTTTTAGAATGGTGTCAGTTTTGGGTATTTTCTGACACCTTAAGGGTGCTTTACACGCTGCAACATCGCTATCAATATATCGTCGGGGTCACGTCGTTAGTGACGCACATTTGGCGCCGGTAGCAACATCGCAGCGTGTGACACCAAGGAACGACGATCAACGATCGCAAAATCGTTCAAAAACGGTGATCGTTGACACATCGCTCCTTTCCTTAATATCGCTGCTGCCACAGGTACGATGTTGTTCTTCATTCATTCCTGCGGCATCAGACATCGCTATGTGTGACATTGTAGGAGCGACAAACATCTCCTTACCTGCGTCCACCGGCAATGCTGAAGGAAGGAGGTGGGCGGGATGTTATGTCCCACTCATCTCTGCCCCTCCGCTTCTATTGGCTGGCCGCTAAGTGACGCTGCAGTGACATCGCTATGATGCTGAACGCACCTCCCCCTTGAAGGAGGGATTGTTCGGTGGTCACAGCGACGTCGCTGACAAGGTATGTGCGTGTGACGCTGCCGTAGCGATAATGTTCGCTGCGGCAGCGATCACCAAATGTCGCACGGACGACGGGGCCGGGTGCTATCGCACTCGACATCGCTATCAATCGCTAGCGATGTCACAACGTGTAAAGCACCCTTAAGAGTGTGAAAGTCACTTCAAATTTGATATGGGCCCTAAAAATGGGCTTGTAAATTTTGCTGGAAAAATTAGAAATTACTGATAATTTTCTAATATACTAGCAAAAAAAATATGATTCAAAACTTGTGCAGATGTAAAATAAACATGTAGGAATTGTTACTTATTAACTATTTTGTGTGACATAACTCTCTGGTTTAAAGGTATAAAAATTAAAAAAATTAAAATTGCGAAATTTTATATTTTTTTTTGCCAAATTTCCATTTTTTACACAGATGACAAAAATCATCCTAAATTTACAAGTATCATGAAGTACAATATGTTATGAAAAAATATTCTCAGAATCACTGGGATCCTTTGAAGCGTTCCAGAGTTATTACACTATAAAGTGACACTGGTCAGAATTGTAAAATGTGGCTTGATTATTGAGGTCAAAATGAATGAGATTTCTGAAATCTCATGCAGACTGTTTATTTTGTCTTTGCCTATTTTAACTAATCAAATAAATATTTTTTTTAAATCTCCAGTATATCAATTTATTCAGTGTCTTTGCAGCTTTTATCATATATTCAAATGAATTGGAAAAAAAACGCAATTAAACAGTAAGTAGAAATGCATCAAAAATGTGTAAAAACTTTGCGTACTGTACGCAGCATTTTTCTTGCCAACACTTTTCGTCTTTGGTGCAGAAAAACCTGCTGGAAATACTCAACATGTGCATATACCCTTATATAGTTAAATACATTTTAAAAATATATAATAAAAAAGCTTAAAATGTGCCTGTTTGATGTTTATTCACACACTTACACATTAAATGAACTAATTATAGCTTTGATCTTAGTGGAAAATGTACCAGATGGCCGGTGCTCATTCAGTTTCTGAATTCTGCGATTTGTTTGACAAGGCATATAAGCTCTCAGTTTGAGGCTAGCAATAGATGCTTATGGTTACCATAACTAACAATGTCACCCACTGGATAATTTCATTACTAACAGTTTTTCTTGAACAGAAAAGATTTACTTACACCGTAAATGCAAATTGTGCTTGGACATCAAAAAGGAGCTGTGTAATATCCAAGATTCGCATGGCCCTTCTGACTGTGTATGCTTTTCCAATCTGTCATCTTTATAAACTGGAAAATGTCCAAAGTATACATTTTTTTAGATCAGCCAATATAAGACTTGCTTAAGAAAACTAAAAAGAACAAAATTCGAAATAAAAAATAAAATGAAAACGTATCATTTATACAAACTTTTTGAAGAAATCTTGGCCTCGGACACCTGCGTTATGATCACTACTTTCTTAGTTGTCATATTGGAAAATCAAAATTTAGAAAGATAAACAGATTTTAGAGTAAGACTTCCATTATAACCTGTGAATGACATTCTTTTTAATGATAATTCTGCTTGCCTACACAGTGTTCTTTAGATCTGAGAATCCATGGGATTAGGCCAAATATTGTCATGGTAACAGAAAGAAATGGAATCACTTAAAAAAGGTTTCCAATAGCAAGATCCGTTAGCATTCAGTAAGTAGCCTTCAATAGACGTTGACATCTGCTATTCATTTGTTGTTTTTAGGATTGTCGAAAGCAGGATAATTGGAAGTAGTACAGTGTTCTGGGAACATATTGAGTGAAACAGCTCTTAGAGTTTTTCTTAAGCATTTCGTATGTACGGTACCTGCTTTGTCCATTTAGAAACTGGACAAGCTCGTAGATGGAAAGCTGTCTAAATTGAATGGTTTGCAAGCAATGAATGCTCAAAGAACAGATCTTTGTATTCTTCTGGGGTCAACTGCTCTTCTGCACTATTTTCAAAGCACTTCCTTCTATAGACAGTGCGCTGATTAACTTGATCTTCTTTACTTTTGCAAAATGTGTATGAACCACTATAGATATGGCTGCCTGCCATATGCCAAAACTACTGGCCTACCTTCTAGGGGCGGACATGTCATGTGTATGTCGTCTGAAGCTGCATAACAGCTAAGTAGCTAAAGAGGACAAATGATTCCATTTTCATGCATAAGAGGCACTCATCTAGAAAATTTTAAAAGCTCGTTCCATTGGTAGGTGATAAAGAGACATAAAAAGGATTTTTATGACACACAATAGAAGAGCAAAGGACTCATCATCTGTGTTTGAACTGGGGCCCTCTATTTGTCCATATCCAACCCTTATGTCTGTAATGACAGCATATTCTAAAATGGTGACTTTAGTGAGTAGCCCTGCGCTGAAGAGTAGAACTGGATAAGCATATACTGGACTTGGAATAGGATGATATTGCCCGTCAGAGAAGGTGCTTAAAGCTGGATGCTATAGTGTGGGGGAGAGCTTGATGTGAGAATACTAAGGTAAATAAGTTGGGAAACCCTGGATCTAGGTACGCTGCCTGGGTGTGATTTGTATAAAGATATCTTTGGCTTTCATTATACTGGTAATTGGGGCTTTGGATATCACTACTGTGGGGTGGAAGAAGATCAGGAGCTGGATATCAATCCTCAAGGGGTGGTGTGAGTGGGCTCTTGATGTGGCTCATGACTTGCTATCAGAGCTGAATGTGGCTCTCATAGTAAGAAAGGTTGGGTACCACTATCCTAAAAGAACAACCAATCTAAATGTGTGGGCTTCATTCTTGGAGGAATTCACTTGTGTTTGTGATAGTGAGCTACTACTTGGAGTACCTTATAAGATGTATTGTTCTATACCTCATGACTAATGACACGCGGACTCGCAAATAACTAGGACTGGCGGGTCTAACTTGGTTAAAAAAAGAACCCCAGTGCTAGCCTGGGATTGATTACGGTTATCTGGCTGTATGTATGGGGACCAGAATCTGGCAATTAAAATGGTGGTAGAAGGGAATGGGGGCATAGGAGCAAGCGATTCCTGCTTGCTGAGGCTCCAACGCAGCTGTAACTGCTTTGAGGCTGCTCATTCACTTCTGGGGATGGTCATTTACCTTCATGCATATACACTGCTTTCCCTGCCCACTGGTGTCTGTGATTGGTTGCAGTCAGACTCGCTGCCACCCTAAGTGACAGTATGTCAGCTGACTGCTTCCTATCACAGATGCTACATGCGTCTATCATTGTATAAAAATACATAAATAAATAAAATATTTGTTGTAGGGCCCACTCATATAATGATACCAGCACAAATAAAGTATACGACTACAGGCTGCAGCCACCAGCCGTGTACTTACCTTGGCTGTGTATCAAAATAAGAGGAAAGCATACAGCTTTTTTTTTTTTTTTAATTATTTAAGTAAATAATATAAAAAAAAGCATACATTCCCCCCAAATTTTGATACCCAGCCATGATAAAGCCCAACAGCTGGAAGCTGGTATTTTCAGGCTGGGGAGACCCATGCTTATTGAGCCCCCCAGCCTAAAAATAGCAGCCTGCAACTGTCCGGAATTGCCGTATTCATCAGATACGACAAGCCAGACACCTTACCCAGCTCTTCCTGATTGCCCTGGTGTGTTGGCAATCAGGGTAATAACAACCCACAGCTGCCACTAAGCGCTAGATTAGTAATTAGAGGCATTTACGTAAATATTTTTTTTTAAAAAAAGGCAATCAGTCGCCCCAATTTTGATACCCAACCAAGATAAAGTCGACAGCTGTGGGCTGGTATTCTCAGGTTGGGGAAGTCCATGATTACTGGCCCTTCACAGGATAAAAATAACATATAATATAATATATCTATTAGATGCGACAATTATGAAACTTTGAACTCAGTGACCTCACCTCACCTCAGGTGAAGTCATTGAACTCAATGCTGGATTATTGGATTAGCCAATACACATTAAGTACTTGGTAGAGATGAGCGATGTTCGAGGCTCGAGGTTCGCCAATTTCATGTTCGAGTGATTTTGAGGGGTGTTCGAGACGTTCGACGAACTCGAGCTTTTTGCTAAAAGCTCGACAGTTCGAGTTACGTTTGAGAACAGTTCGAGCACCAAAAATGTGGCTTTTCACAGTAAGGCTATGTGCACACGTTGCTGTCTGCATGCGTCCTGCGTCCCCAGCACAATCCCTCTCTCTTTCCTACTCACCGATCACAGGTGCCTCGCTGCACGCTGTCACAAATCTTTTAAAGAGTTTTAAAAGAATAAAGAGTTTTTTTTTATTTTAAATGAATTATTCTTTATTTATAATTAATTATAAAATATTATTACTTTAATTATGCACAGAGGGGAGTAGCTGGACATCATCTATGAGCCGCTTCATGGAATGAGGCTGCTTTCTCTCTCTCTCTCTCTCTCTCTCTTTCTCTCTCTTTCCCTCTCTCGCTCTCCCTCTTTTTCTCTCTCTTTCTCTCTCTCTCCCTCTCCCTCTCTCTCTCTCTCTCCTATCTCTCTCTTTCTCTCTCTCTTTTTCTCTCTTTCTCTCTACTCTCTCTTCTCTCTCTCTTTCTCTCTCTTTCTCTCTCTTTCTCTCTCTCTCTTTCTGTTCTCTCTCTTCTCTCGCTCTCTCTCTTTTTCTCTCTTTCTCTCTCTTCTCTCTCTCTCAAATTCAAATTCAAATTCAAATATGCTTTATTGGCAGGACCAAAATACAATTAGTGTTGCCAAAGCAAGAGAAATACAGTAAGTGTGGTGGGAGGGGATCAGGGTTATGGGGAGTTGGGGGCACAATTTGGGCTCTGAAAGTCCATTTAGGGGCCTTATGTTCCCCTCAGCTTATGACAGGTGGTGACATATTGGGAGGCAATCTCCACCATTGATTCCTTTTCCCCCAGTAGGAAGCGAAGTTTCATGTCCTCGTACATGGATGGAAAGTCCGGGGTATAATTGGCAAGTATCTGGAAGTGGGAGGCCCTCACTGCTGAGTATTTGTTACAGTGCAGCAGGAAGTGCGCCTCGTCCTCCAGAGCCCCCTGCTGGCAATGCTGGCACAGTCTCTTCTCTCGCGTCTTGTATGTCTGTCGGTGCCGCCCTGTTTCCACCTCTAGGCTGTGGGCACTCAGTCTGTACAGGCTCAGGGTCTGCCTGTCTTTGGGGTGGTGTAACCTTTTCAGATACCGGGCCAGAGTGTAGTCCCTCCGCAGTGACCGATAGATGGTGAGTTTCTGGGAGTTCTCTAATTCACTCTTCCAGTCCTCTATGTATTGCACCTTGCAGCTCTCTGAGATCTCTTTTATTTGGGCTTTTGTCAGGGTGTGTTGCTGACTTTGGCTGTACTGGCTGTCGGGGTTCCTGGCTTGCTCTGGGCTCTGGCTCAGCAGGGCTTTATGATGGTAGGAGCTGGAGTTGCTGTTCTGTATGTGTGCCTGGTGTGGTAGCGCCCTCTTGTGTATACTGAACCATAAGGGGGATCGGCCCAGCTCTGCCCGATAGGCTATGTTTGAGGTGCTGCGATGGACTTGGAGGAGATATTTACAGAACTCCATGTGGAAGACTTCAGTTGGGCTGAAATCCCACTTTGTGTGGTCTGGGTATGTCACTGGGCCCCATACCTCGCTGCCATATAGCAGTATAGGGGTGATGACGCTGTCAAATATCTTGAGCCAGACTCTCACAGGTGGTTTGAGGTGGTACAGTTGTCTTCTGATGGCGTAGAAGGTTCTGCACGCTTTTCTTTTCAGGGCTTCTGCTGCTTGCTTAAGGCTCCCGTTATTGCTTAGCTCCAGACCGAGGTAGGTATAGCTGCTGGTTTTCTCCAGCGTGGTGCCATTTAATGTGAAGGAGGGAGAGTTTATTTTATTCTGGTTCCTCTTCTGAAACACCATGACTTTGGTCTTCTTTTGGTTGATGGGAAGCGCCCATGTGGTGCTGAATGTTTTCAGCACTGCTAGGCTATCTTGGAGGCCTTTCTCGGTTGTGGAGAGTAGCAGGAGGTCGTCTGCATACAGCAGGAACTTCACCTCTTGGTCATACAGACTGAGGCCTGGAGTGGTGGAGGACTCTAGAGCTGATGCTAGTCCATTTATATAGATGTTGAACAGAGTTGGGTTCAGGCTGCAGCCTTGTCTGACCCCATGGCCCTGTCGGAAGAAAGCCGTCCTCTTCCCATTCACCTTCACGCTGCACCGGTTCTCAGTGTATGAGCTCTTGATCATGTCATAGGTTCTGCCACCTATTCCGCTTTCCAGAAGTTTCAGGAACAGACCTAGATGCCAAACTGAGTCAAATGCCTTTTTGAAGTCCACGAAACATGCAAATATTTTCCCCTCTTTTTTGCCGTGGACGTGGGTCTTGATGAGGCTTTGCAGGGTGTAAATGTGGTCCATGGTGCGGTGGTTTGGCATGAAACCAGCTTGGCTTCTGCTGAGGATGTCACCCTGGGTGAGGAAGGCGATAATCCTTTTATTAATGATGCTGTTAAACAGTTTTCCCAGAATGCTGTTGACACAGATCCCTCTGTAGTTTGCTGGGTCATATCGGTCTCCATTCTTGTAGATGGGCGTTATGAGACCTTGATTCCAGCTTTGAGGGAAGTAGCCGTCACTCAGGACGTGGGTGAATAGTTTTGCCAGTGCTGCATGAATGTCTAGGGAACTGTATTTGATCATCTCAGGCAGGATGCCGTCACTGCCCGCGTCCTTCTTACATTTTAGCAGTTTGATTCTGTCTTCTTATTTCCCGCACACTGATTGGTATGTCCAGAGGATTTTGAAAGTCCTTGATTGTCTCCTCTATGTCCCTCAGTTTAGTCATTAGATGTTCCTGGTCTGGGGTTAGGTCTTCTTCTGGGATATTTTTGTAGAGGCCCTTGAAGTAGCTGTGCCAGATGTTGCCATTTTGAATGTGGAGGGTGCTTTGCTTGGGATTTGTACCGATATGGCTCCATGTCTCCCAGAATGAGTTGCCTGGAGGGAGTCTTCGAGCTGCTGCAGTTTGTGGGAGATGTGCTTTTGTTTTTTCTCCTTGAGGGTTTGCTTGTATTGCCTCTGTAGGGTGTCATGGACCACTCTTAGCTCCTTGTTGTCCGGGTCTCTGTGTTTTTGATTTGAGTCTATCCTTAGGGAGTTGCGCAGTGCCTTGCATTCTTTGTCAAACCATTTTTGGCCTTGTTTATTTGTAGGTCTCTTGGAGTTGGTCCTTCTGAGGTCTGCTAGCTCTGCCATGGTATATAGGATGTTATTAAAGTCGTTTACTGCCAGGTTGACCCCTTGCTGGTTTGATGTATAGGATTTTGTGTGAAATTTTACAAGCAGCTCTTTAATCTCTGTTCTGTTGGTCATGTTGGTGTATTCAATGGCTAACTGTTTGGGCCACTTGAAGGATGGTGGCAAGTTGTGGAGACAGCTCAAGTGGGGCTTTTGTGTGGGTGACTGGTCCATGGATCTCAAGTACAGCAGTGTCTGGTTGTGGTCTGACATGTGGGTGTCGGGGGTGACTATGAAGGCATTTATGTTTGCTGGGTCTATGTCTGTTATGGCATAATCCACTACACTGCTGCCCATGTGGGAGTTTAGTGTAAATCTCCCTAATGAGTCACCCCTGGTGCACCCATTCAGTATATGCAGCCCCAAGCTCCGACACAGGTTCAGCAGTGTTCTGCCGCTTTTATTCACCGCTCTATCATAGCTGTTTCTTGTTGTCTGTACTGAGTCTCTGTAGAAGGGCTCATCTCCCAGGACGTATGTGTTTCCGTCAGGTGACAGGTAGTCCTTCTCTGTACCTGTCCTGGCGTTCAGGTCTCCACAGATGAGCACCTTACCTTTGGACTGGAATTGGGCAGCCTCCTTCTGAAGGTCCTCGTAGATGTCCAACTTAAAGTATGGGGATTCTGATGGAGGGATGTAGGCTGCGCAGAGGTAGATGTCCTGCTGAGAGGTGAGGAGGATGGAGCTACTTATCCTCATCCAGATATGGCTTTCTCCTCTTTTTATTGCCTTGATATGTTCTTGGATCTCCTCCTTGTACCATATTAGTTTGCCCCCTGAGCAGCGGCCGTGTTTGGTGTTCTTGTTTTTCTGGGCGGAGACAGAGAATTCCTTGTATCTCATGGGTGCGAGAGATTCCTCCTCTTCCCGGGCCCATGTCTCCAGGAGGATCTGGATGTCAATGTTCTTTAGCTTTTGTTTGAAGTCTGGGTCATTTGTCTTGGACCCAAAAGCTGAGGCATTCAATCCTTGAATGTTCCAGCTGCTGATAACTAAGGATGTCATATTTAGTTGATATACCTTATAATGAGGAAGGATAGATTTTCATAGGACATAACCGGATTTAGTGGTGGGTTTGGGTGGCATATTTTAGTAGTGTCCCAAGAGTTTGCTGCACAATGTGTTGAGCAATGTCCTTATTTCTGCCATGTTGCTGCCCTCTGTTGCTTTGTATTGCCATTATGGGGTATGTGGTCTTGTGTATTTCTGCCATCTCTGTGGACTCTCTCCGGGGGTCTCTGTTGGCTGCCATCTGTTTGGTGGGTGTCTTGCTTGTGGTCTTGGAGGTCTGTTTAGAACCATGTCCTTTAGCTCTTTTGCTAGATGTCTGACTCCTAGTTTATTGAGGTGTTTGTCGTCATAGAGGTGATGAAGCGTTATTTCAGGGTGTCTTGCCAGCTGTATGTTTGGTGCTGAGGTAATACTGGTGGCCAGCTCTGAGTTGATTTGCTGGGTTATTTGTTGGTGTATATCTTTCCTTGGAAGCAGGGCAGACAGGATTATTTTGGTTGTGGGGAATTTTTGGTGGGCTGCTATTGCGAGTTTTGATAGGTCCTTTGTGACTGTCTCTTGGTGGATATTGTTTGTGCCGGTGTGTAGTATGAGGTGTGTGGGCTCTGTGAAATATGGGTTGCTGATCACCTCCTCTGCTTGTGGGATCGTTGAGCAGTGAATTTTTACAACCCGAGCCCTTGGAAACAGTCTCTGAATGTCCAGGTATTTCCCATTTGAGTCTATTATTAGGACTATATCAGGATCCAGTGTTTTATTTGGGCCATTTGTTTTCTGTGTGTTGGGTCTTTGCGTGTTGGTTGCCCTTGTTTGTTGTGATGATGCATTTTCATTGTTGGGGTTGATGGTAGGGGTTTCCTTTGTGTTGTAGGGTCCAGGGGTGTTGGATACCCTGATTTGCTGTGCTGGTGGGGCTGTATTGTTATTGCTGGGGTAATGTGTAGAGTCCGTCTGGCTGAGGTTGTCACAGATCTGTGATATATCTGGCACAGAGGTAGTTGGTGCAGGCATTTGTTTTGGGGGAGTGCTTATACTTTGAGGTGCCCTCTCTGTTTTTTGTTGTAGGATTCAGGATTTTAGCTGGCATATTTCTTCTTTGAGGTATGCGTTTTCTTCCTGTAGCCCTTGAAGTGACCTTTGCAATTCCCACAGTTCTGTTTTCACCCTTGATATTTCTCCCCTCAGTTGGTCATTTGCATTTTTCTCACCTTGGCTTCTTTGAAATTCTTCTTTGAATTGAATAAACTCGCATTCTAATTGGGATAAGCAGTCTCTGAGTATATTCCTGGGGGGTTGTGATGATTGGGATGTAGATGGGGCTGGGGGGTGGATGGAGATTCTGTCTGCTATGGTCTGGTCACTTGTGAATGTTTCCTTCCTTCATTAGGGTTTTCACTTGGTTTTTAATGTGCTGGAATTGTTGATGAAATTCCTCCATTTTTGGTTCCGTTCCTTGGACCATGATAGTTCCATTGCTATAAATATTTATGGAGAGATTAAAGGTTTCAGGGTCCTCCTCATCCTGTACTCTAATTTGTTTGCCCTTGCTAATGCCCCATTTTTTGATGTTCTTGTAATGTTTGCTGAGAGTCTGGTCACAGGCTTCATGGTGCCCTCAGTAGAATAACAGATTTGTTTTTTTCCCCCTGTTCATTAAAGTCTATTAGTAGTGTCTCTGGGTTTTTCTTGATAGTGTCCATTTTTATGGCTTTCCTAGCTTCCTTGGATCTGGCATTCTCAGGCAAGGTTATCACTAATGTGTCAAGCCCCCTGCTAGCTCCAGTTGCCTTCTCCAGGTCTCCTGCATTGACTACTGTGCAATCCCCGTGTAGTTTCATTTTAAAGGTCTTTCTTTTATATTTTCTAATGCATAATATATGATCAATTCTTATTTTAGCAGTGTATTAGCATGGAGCCCTTACCTTGGGGATGCGCTGTGCTGGTAGGGTTTGATGGTGGTCTGTTTGCTGGGTTTCCACTAGGCAATCTTGTCCTGCTTTTCCATCTTTGTATTACTTTTTTTTGTGATTTTTTTGTCATTGCTTAAAATCCTTAAAATGTTTGTCCGGTGTGCTTAGTATTCCATTATATCTGTAGATTTCCGTATTATGTCCTCCAATCTGCTCATTATAAGGTATAAACTCTGGTTGAATCAGGAGCTCATCTTACAGTGTCCTGCTCCTTCAGTGCTCTCTCTCTTTCTCTCTCTCTCTCCTCTCTCTCTTCTCTCTCTCTCTCCTCTCTCTCTTCTCTATCTCTTCTCTTTCTCTTCTCTCTCTTCTCCCTCTTCTCTCTCTCTCTTTTTTCTCTCTCTTTTCTCTATCTTCTCTCTCTCTTCTTTCTCTCTCTCTCTCTTTCTCTCAGACCGGGCGATGATCAGCTGATGCGGTCACCTGACGGAATCAGCTGACACTATTAGCTGATGCTGTTGGACAGGAGTCTGCACCAGGGCAGCTGGAAGAGTTGATACAGCGCCAGAAGATGGCGCCACTATGAAAGCGCCATTTTTTGTGGCGGCTGCGGACTGTAATTCACAGCAGGGGTGCCCAGAAAGCTTGGGCACCCTGAGCTACGGATTCCAATCCCCAGCTGCCTAGTTGTACCTGGCTGGACATAAAAATTGGGCGAAGCCCACGTCATTTTTTTTCTAATTAATTCATGAAATTCATGAAATAATTAAAAAAAAAAAGGGCTTCCCTATATTTTTGGTTCCCAGCCAGGTACAAATAGGCAGCTGGGGGTTGGGGGCAGCCCGTAGCTGCCTGCTGTACCTGGCTAGCATACAAAAACATGGCGAAGCCCATGTAATTTTTGGGGGGGCAAAAAACTCCTGCATACAGTCCTGGATGGATAATGGAAAAAGGTTTTTTGCCCAGCTCACCTGTGCAATGGAAGCCAGTAATCCTGGGCTGTGCACGGAGAAGAGGTTTGGAGAGCCAGTCCATGTGCATTGAAAATGGTTGAAGGGTTTCACCAGCACAAAACTCCAGGCATTTTGTTCTTTAAAATAAAAATTCCTTTATTTTCTTATCATTAAAAAGTCCATGCTATGGTGGTCAAGCCCATGTCAGAGAGTCTGACATGGGCTTGACCACCATAGCATGGACTTTTTAATGATAAGAAAATAAAGGAATTTTTATTTTAAAGAACAAAATGCCTGGAGTTTTGTGCTGGTGAAACCCTTCAACCATTTTCAGTCCTGGATGGAGTATGCGGAGCCTTGTAGTTCTGCAGCTGCTGTCTGTCTGTATGGAGGATAGCAGACAGCAGCTGCAGAACTACAAGGCTCAGCATGCTCCATTCACTAGTGTATGCAGGAGAGCAGACAGCAGCTGCAGAATGACAAGGCTCAGCATGCTCCATTCACTAGTGTATGCAGGAGAGCAGACAGCAGCTGCAGAACGACAAGGCTCAAGATGCTCCATTCACTAGTGTATGCAGGAGAGCAGACAGCAGCTGCAGAACTACAAGGCTCAGCATACTCCATCCAGGACTGTATGCGGGAGTTTTTTGCCCCCCAAAAAATGACGTGGGCTTCGCCATATTTTTGTATGCTAGCCAGGTACAGCAGGCATGTATGGCTGCCCCCAACCCCCAGCTGCCTATTTGTACCCGGCTGGGAACTAAAAAAATAGGGAAGCCCTTTTTTAATTATTTCATGAATTTCATGAAATAATTAACAAAAAAAACGACATGGGGTTTGCCCCATTTTTGTGTCCAGCCAGGTACAACTAGCAGCTGGGGAATGGAATCTGCTGCACAGGTTGGCACGAGGTTTCTGGGCCCCTCTGCTACGAATTGCAGTCCGCAGCCGCCCCAGAAAATGGCGCTTTCATAGAAGTGCCATCATCTGGCGCTGTATCCAACTCTTCCAGCAGCCCTGAAGCCGGGTGGCTTGCTGGGTAATAATGAGTTAATACTAGCTTTGTTTTACTAGCTAGTATTAAGCCAGAAATTCTTAATGTCAGGCAAGTTTGACCCAGCCATTAAGAAGCTCCAATAAAGGGTTAAAAAAAATACACCACAGAGAGAAAAAATACTTTAATAGAAATAAATACACAGACACACTTAGAGACTCCATGTTTCCTCTCATCCCTCTACGATCCTGCTCTTCTGTCTTCTTTCTCATTCAACCCATGCAGCTCTGCTACATCAGACAGCACTGCATGAGAGGAAGACGCTGCTGCTTCCCGTGCAGTCTATTCACTCAGTGAGTGAGCAGCAGCTGCGTGTTGTAAGCGGTGACATCACCGCTAACAGACGGGTTACCATAGCAACAGTGCTCCGATCACGTGACTCCCGATGCCACTATTCACCGGCTGTGGCATCTAGTCCCTGCATGTGGGCTGACTCTGTAAAGAGCGCCGACATGCATGGACGGGGAAGCTGATCATGTGCCAGAACATCTCGCCGGTAATAGTACATGCTCAAACGACCACCGCTTACCGGAGAGATGCACTGACTGGACCTAGCAATGACGTCAAGCCATGTGACCAGTCTGTAGCCAATGAGATAATAGATACGTGACTGGTCACATGCTATTTTGACATCACGATAGGTCCTATCATCAGTGCTGGTTACCAGGAGGACGCAGCGATTATTGGAAGGAAAAGCGGCGGGAGACAGAGTACAGGACGCGTCACGGGGTCCTGTAAGTGTTATGGTAATGTTTATTAACTGTATGTGTACATTTATAATGTGTTTTTATGTGTTTGTGTTTGCCTACCATTGTTTTCAATGGGGTTTGAGAGGTTCGTCGAACGTTTCGTTGAACAGTTCTTGAACGGGGCCTCTGTTCGACGAACCGAACCGAACTAGAGCCTTCAGAGGCTCGCTCATCTCTAGTATTTGGTTGCAGAAATTTCTGCACTAAATCTGCATCTCCAGGAAAAAAATGCACCAAAAATGCATGTACTTTTGATGCGCTTTTGGTGATTTTTCTGCCAGAATATGCAGATTTGGTGCACAAATTGCTGCAACCAAATACTCAATGTACACACATTGCTTAATCTGGTAATCTGGCATTGTGTTCAATTACTTTACTTGAGGTTACAGCTGGGGTTTGAAAGGTACCCTAGTTGTGAACTCAGGTGAACTCAATGCACTCAGTGACCTCATCTCTAGTGAACTCATTGAACATAGTGACCTTACCTCAGTTGAAGTCATAGAACTGAATTCCGGATTACCAGATTAGGCAATATGTGCACATTGACTATTTGATTGCAGATATTTCTGCACCAAATCTAATCTCCTAGCAGAAAAACGCACCAACGCATGTGTCTGCACCCAAATATTTAATGTGCATACATTGCCTAACCTGGTAATCTGGCATTGAGTTCAATGCCTTCACTAGAGGTCAAAGCTGGAGTTCCCACGATACCACAACTGTGACATCAGGTGAACTGACCAGAGGTGAACTCATTGAACTCACCTCAGGGGAACTCATTGATCTTAATGCCGGATTACTGGATAAGGAGAGGTGCGCACATTTAGTATTTGGTTGAAGATATGTCTGCACTGAATCTGTATCTCCTGGCAAAAAAACGCATTGTGCGCTTTTTGCCAGGAGATGCAGATTTGGTGCAAAAAAGTCTGCAGCCAAATACTCAACGTGCACATATCGCCTAATCTTCAAGTCAGTTCACCTGAGGTCACAGCTGGGGCATCGTGGGACCTCCAGCTGTGACCTTAAGTGAGCTCATTGACATCATTGCTCAGAGCTGTGGCTTAGCCAGTGTGTCCCTGACAGCCGCAGTGAGCGGTCACGTTTTCTTAATGTGATTGCACACTGTAACCTCAGGATGTAGCATTGCTGGGATCATCATAGGACTTTGTGTGGGTTATGTCGGACTCTGACCTGCAGGAGTGTTTTAGCGATAATAAATTGGAGAAATGGGGTGTTTTTTTAAATTAAGGATTTTTTCCCTGTGTTTCGTGTTAATTTCTTTTTACTCACACGATCATTAATGGAGGGTTTCATAAACCTCTCCCCATTACTAATCTCAGGCTTGATGACAGCTGTGATTTTTTTTGACAGATCACAGCTGTCATTACCCCTTTATATTACCCTGATTGCCACTGTACCAGGGCAAGCTGTATGAGCCAGTTAAAGTGCCATAATTGGTGCCTCCGATAGATTGTGGGGCGGCTTTGGGCTGCTTTTTTTAGGCTGGGATTGGCCCAATAACCATGGGCCTCCCCAGCCTGTGAAAAACTGCCCCAGCTGTCTGCTTCATTTTGGCTTTTTATCAAAATTGGGGGGACTTCATGCCATTATTTTAAATTGTTTATTTTAATAATTATGGGGTCCGTCATATTTTTATATACAGCCAAAATAAAGCAGACAGCTGGGGTCTGGTATTCTCAGGCTGGGGAGGCTCATGGTTACTGCCTAAAAATAGCACTCATCCATTTGATGCGCTAATTCTGGCACTTAACCC